>NW_027596247.1:0-507340 GCF_964194155.1 Cetorhinus maximus | reverse complement strand
CGGCCTAACCCTAACCCTAACCCTAACCCCTAACCCTAACCCTAACCCTAACCCTAACCCCTAACCCTAACCCTAACCCTAACCCTAACCCCTAACCCTAACCCTAACCCTAACCCTAACCCTAACCCTAACCCTAACCCTAACCCTAACCCTAACCCCTAACCCTAACCCTAACCCTAACCCTAACCCTAACCCCTAACCCTAACCCTAACCCTAACCCTAACCCTAACCCTAACCCTAACCCTAACCCTAACCCTAACCCTAACCCTAACCCTAACCCTAACCCTAACCCTAACCCTAACCTAACCCTAACCCTAACCCTAACCCTAACCCTAACCCTAACCCTAACCCTAACCCTAACCCTAACCCTAACCCTAACCCTAACCCTAACCCTAACCCTAACCCCTAACCCTAACCCTAACCCTAACCCTAACCCTAACCCTAACCCTAACCCTAACCCTAACCCTAACCCTAACCCCTAACCCTAACCCTAACCCTAACCCTAACCCTAACCCCTAACCCTAACCCTAACCCTAACCCTAACCCTAACCCCTAACCCTAACCCTAACCCTAACCCTAACCCTAACCCTAACCCTAACCCTAACCCTAACCCTAACCCTAACCCTAACCCTAACCCTAACCCTAACCCTAACCCTAACCCCTAACCCTAACCCTAACCCTAACCCTAACCCTAACCCTAACCCTAACCCTAACCCTAACCCCTAACCCTAACCCTAACCCTAACCCTAACCCTAACCCTAACCCTAACCCTAACCCTAACCCCTAACCCTAACCCTAACCCTAACCCTAACCCTAACCCCCTAACCCTAACCCTAACCCTAACCCTAACCCTAACCCCTAACCCTAACCCTAACCCTAACCCTAACCCTAACCCTAACCCTAACCCTAACCCTAACCCTAACCCTAACCCTAACCCTAACCCTAACCTAACCCTAACCCTAACCCTAACCCTAACCCTAACCCTAACCCTAACCCTAACCCTAACCCTAACCCTAACCCTAACCCTAACCCTAACCCTAACCCTAACCCTAACCCTAACCCTAACCCTAACCCTAACCCTAACCCCTAACCCTAACCCTAACCCTAACCCTAACCCTAACCCTAACCCTAACCCTAACCCTAACCCTAACCCTAACCCTAACCCTAACCCTAACCCTAACCCTAACCCTAACCCTAACCCTAACCCTAACCCTAACCCTAACCCTAACCCTAACCCTAACCCTAACCCTAACCCTAACCCTAACCCTAACCCTAACCCTAACCCTAACCCTAACCCTAACCCTAACCCTAACCCTAACCCTAACCCTAACCCTAACCCTAACCCTAACCCTAACCCTAACCCTAACCCTAACCCTAACCCTAACCCTAACCCTAACCCTAACCCTAACCCTAACCCTAACCCTAACCCTAACCCTAACCCTAACCCTAACCCTAACCCTAACCCTAACCCTAACCCTAACCCTAACCCTAACCCTAACCCTAACCCTAACCCTAACCCTAACCCTAACCCTAACCCTAACCCTAACCCTAACCCTAACCCTAACCCTAACCCTAACCCTAACCCTAACCCTAACCCTAACCCTAACCCTAACCCTAACCCTAACCCTAACCCTAACCCTAACCCTAACCCTAACCCTAACCCTAACCCTAACCCTAACCCTAACCCTAACCCTAACCCTAACCCTAACCCTAACCCTAACCCTAACCCTAACCCTAACCCTAACCCTAACCCTAACCCTAACCCTAACCCTAACCCTAACCCTAACCCTAACCCTAACCCTAACCCTAACCCTAACCCTAACCCTAACCCTAACCCTAACCCTAACCCTAACCCCTAACCCTAACCCTAACCCTAACCCTAACCCTAACCCCTAACCCTAACCCTAACCCTAACCCTAACCCTAACCCTAACCCTAACCCTAACCCTAACCCTAACCCTAACCCTAACCCTAACCCTAACCCTAACCCTAACCCCTAACCCTAACCCTAACCCTAACCCTAACCCTAACCCTAACCCTAACCCTAACCCTAACCCTAACCCTAACCCTAACCCTAACCCTAACCCTAACCCTAACCCTAACCCTAACCCTAACCCTAACCCTAACCCTAACCCTAACCCTAACCCTAACCCCTAACCCTAACCCTAACCCTAACCCTAACCCTAACCCTAACCCTAACCCTAACCCTAACCCTAACCCTAACCCTAACCCTAACCCTAACCCTAACCCTAACCCTAACCCTAACCCTAACCCTAACCCTAACCCTAACCCTAACCCTAACCCTAACCCTAACCCTAACCCTAACCCTAACCCTAACCCTAACCCTAACCCTAACCCTAACCCTAACCCTAACCCTAACCCTAACCCTAACCCTAACCCTAACCCTAACCCTAACCCTAACCCTAACCCTAACCCTAACCCTAACCCTAACCCTAACCCTAACCCTAACCCTAACCCTAACCCTAACCCTAACCCTAACCCTAACCCTAACCCTAACCCTAACCCTAACCCTAACCCTAACCCTAACCCTAACCCTAACCCTAACCCTAACCCTAACCCTAACCCTAACCCTAACCCTAACCCTAACCCTAACCCTAACCCTAACCCTAACCCTAACCCTAACCCTAACCCTAACCCTAACCCTAACCCTAACCCTAACCCTAACCCTAACCCTAACCCTAACCCTAACCCTAACCCTAACCCTAACCCTAACCCTAACCCTAACCCTAACCCTAACCCTAACCCTAACCCTAACCCTAACCCCTAACCCTAACCCTAACCCTAACCCTAACCCCTAACCCTAACCCTAACCCTAACCCTAACCCTAACCCTAACCCTAACCCTAACCCTAACCCTAACCCTAACCCTAACCCTAACCCTAACCCTAACCCTAACCCTAACCCCTAACCCTAACCCTAACCCTAACCCTAACCCTAACCCTAACCCTAACCCTAACCCTAACCCTAACCCTAACCCTAACCCTAACCCTAACCCTAACCCTAACCCTAACCCTAACCCTAACCCTAACCCTAACCCTAACCCTAACCCTAACCCTAACCCTAACCCTAACCCTAACCCTAACCCTAACCCTAACCCTAACCCTAACCCTAACCCTAACCCTAACCCTAACCCCTAACCCCTAACCCTAACCCTAACCCTAACCCCTAACCCCTAACCCTAACCCTAACCCTAACCCCTAACCCTAACCCTAACCCTAACCCTAACCCTAACCCTAACCCCTAACCCTAACCCTAACCCTAACCCTAACCCTAACCCTAACCCTAACCCTAACCCTAACCCTAACCCTAACCCTAACCCTAACCCTAACCCTAACCCTAACCCTAACCCTAACCCTAACCCTAACCCTAACCCTAACCCTAACCCTAACCCTAACCCTAACCCTAACCCTAACCCTAACCCTAACCCTAACCCTAACCCTAACCCTAACCCTAACCCTAACCCTAACCCTAACCCTAACCCTAACCCTAACCCTAACCCTAACCCTAACCCTAACCCTAACCCTAACCCTAACCCTAACCCTAACCCTAACCCCTAACCCTAACCCTAACCCTAACCCTAACCCTAACCCTAACCCTAACCCTAACCCTAACCCTAACCCTAACCCTAACCCTAACCCTAACCCTAACCCTAACCCTAACCCTAACCCTAACCCTAACCCTAACCCTAACCCTAACCCTAACCCTAACCCTAACCCTAACCCTAACCCTAACCCTAACCCTAACCCTAACCCTAACCCTAACCCTAACCCTAACCCTAACCCTAACCCTAACCCTAACCCTAACCCTAACCCTAACCCTAACCCTAACCCTAACCCTAACCCTAACCCTAACCCTAACCCTAACCCTAACCCTAACCCTAACCCTAACCCTAACCCTAACCCTAACCCTAACCCTAACCCTAACATCACTCAAAATGTCACATATTAGTCATTCAGCAAATTCAGGCATTTTCTCTATCAGCAGATATAACTGATTCACAAAATGAGTAAAATCTCCCATTTCGAACAAATTCGCTGTTGGCATGATCCGCTCGTTCACTGAATCTCCAAGTTTCACCATTTCTATCAATTTCTCAATCTCAAATATTTTCTATAGTCCAACAACGTACATAGATCTATTTCTGACAATATACTGATATCTCAATGTTGATTTCACTCAAGCATGCCTTTAATTCCTATATTTTGCAGCTAATCACATTTCTAAATTCACCTGAACTTTCAATTTCTCAATTTCTAACTTTATCAACAAATGAAGTTCTATTTATCTTCCAACTACTCCAATTCCACAAAGCTGTTAGACTGAGCACATTTGCAGCGTCTACACATTCACTGCAACTTCAATTCCTCCATTCCCTTCAGTTTTAGCAAATCTAGCTGTCTGTATCTCTCAAAATGTCAAATATTAGCAATTCCGCACATTCAAGTATTTTCTCTAACAGAAGATATAACTCATTCCCAAAATGAGTAAAATCTCCCATTTCCAACAAATTCGTTGTCTGCATGATCCGCTCGTTCACTGAATCTACAAGTTTCACCATTTCAATCAATTTCTCAATCTCCAATATGTTCTACAGATCAACAACATAAATAAATCTATTTCTGACAATCTACTCATTTCTCAATGTTGATTTCGCTCAAGAATGCATTTAATTCCTATATTTTGCAGCAAATCACGTTTCTACATTCACCTGAACCTACAATTTCTCAATTTCTAACTTTATCAGCAAATGTAGTTCTATTTTTCTATCAAATACTGCAATTCCACAGATCTGTTAGACTGAGCACATTTGCAGCTTCTCCACATTCACTGCAACTTCAATTTCTCCATTCCCTTCAGTTTTATCAAACCTAGCTGTCTGTATCTCGCAAAATGTCCATTATTAGCGATTCAGCAAGTTGATGCATTTTCTCTATCAGCAGCTATAACTCAATCCCAAAATGCGTATAATCTCCCATGTCCAACAAATTCGCTGTTTGCATGATCCGCTCGTTCACTGAATCTACAAGTTACACCACTTCAATCAATTTCTCAATCTCCAATATTTTCTGCAGTCCAACTACATAAATAAATCCATTTCTGACAACCTACTCATTTTTCAATGTTGATTTCGCTGAAGTAAGCCTTCAATATCTCCATTCCTATATTGTGCAACTAATCACGTTTCTACATTCACCTGAACCTACAATTTCTCAATATCTAACTTTATCAGCAAATGTAGTTCTATTATTCTATGAAATAGTGCAATTCCACAAATCTGTTAGACTGAGCACATTTGCATCTTCTCCACATTCACTGCAACTTCAATTTCTCCATTCCCTTCAGTTTTAGCAAACCTAGCTGTCTGTATCTCTCAAAATGTCAATTGTTAGCAATTCAGCAAATTCAAGCATTTTCTCTATCAACAGATATAACTAATTCCCAAAATTAGTAAAATTCTGGATTATCAAAAAATTCGCTGTTTGCATGATTCGCTCGTTCACTAAATCTGGAAGTTACACCATTTCAATCAATTTGTCGATCTCCAATATTTTCTGCAGTCCAACAACATAAATAAATGTATTTCTGACAACCTACTCATTTTTCAATGTTGATTTCGCTGAAGTAATCCTTCAATATCTCCATTCCTATATTTTCCAACAAATCACGTTTCTACATTCTCCTGTACCTAAAATTTCACAATTTCTAACTTTATCAGCAAATGTAGTTCTATTTATCTATCAAATACTACAAATCCACAAATCTGTTAGACTAAGCACATTTGCAGCTTCTCCGCATTCACTGCAACTTCAATTTCTCCAAACCTTCAGTTTTAGCAAACCTAGCTGTCTGTATCTCTCAAAATGACAAATATTAGTTATTCAGCAAATTCAATCATTTTCTCTATCAGCAGATATAACTCATTCCCAAAATTAGTAAAATCTCCCATTTCCAACAAATTCGCTGTTTGCATGATCCGCTCGTTCACTGAATCTACAAGTTTCACCATTTCAATCAATTTCTCAATCTCCAATATTTTCTGCAGTCCAACAACATAAATAGATCTATTTCTGACAACCTACTCATTTTTCAATGTTGATTTCGCTGAAGTAAGCCTTCAATATCTCCATTCCTATATTTCGCAACTAATCACGTTTCTACATTCACCTGAACCTACAATTTCTCAATTTCTAACTTTATCAGCAAATGTAGTTCTATTTATCTATCAAATACTGCAATTCCACAAATCTGTTAGACTGAGCACATTTGCAGCTTCTCCACATTCACTGCAACTTCAATTTCTCCATTCCCTTCAGTTTTATCAAACCTAGCTGTCTGTGTCTCTCAAAATGACAATTATTAGCAATTCAGCAAATTCAAGCATTTTCTCTATCAACAGATATAACTCATTGCCAAAATTAGCGAAATCTGACATTTCCAACAAATTCGCTGTTTGCATGATCCACTCGTTCACTGAATCTTCAAGTTTCACCAATTCAATAAATTTCTCAATCTCCAATATTTTCTGCAGTCCAACAACACAAATAGATCTATTTCTGACAACCAACTCATATTTCAATGTTGATTTAGCTCAAGTAAGCCTTCAATATCTCCATTCCTTTTTTTGCAGCTAATCACGTTTCTACATACAGCTGAAGCTACAATTTCTCAATTTGTAACTTTATCAGCAAATGTAGTTCTATTTATCTATCAAATACTCCAATTCTACAAATCTATTAGACTGTGCACATTTGCAGCTTCTCCGCATTCACTTCAACGAAACTTTCTCCATGCCCTTCAGTATCAGCAAACCTGGCTGGCTGTATCTATCAAAATGTCATATATTAGTTATTCAGCAAATTCAAGCATTTTCTCTATCAACAGATATAACTCATTCCCAAAATGTGTAAAATCTACCATTTCCAACAAATTCGCCGTTTGCATGATTAGCTCGTTCACTAAATTTAGATGTTTCTCCATTTCAATCAATTTCTCAATCTCCAATATTTTCTGCATTCCAACAACATAAATAAATGTATTTCTGACAACCTACTCATTTTTCAATGATGATTTCACCGAAGTAAGCCTTTAATATCTCCATTCCTATATTTTGCAACTAATCACGTTTCTACATGCACCTGAATCTACAATTTCTCAATTTCTCACATTATCAGCAAATGTAGTTCTATTTTTCTATCAAATTCTGCAAATCCACAAATCTGTTAGACTGAGCACATTTGCAGCTTCTCCACATTCACGGCAACTTCAATTTCTCCATTCCCTTCAGTTTTAGCAAACCTAGCTTTCTGAATCTCTCGAAATGACAATTATCAGCAATTCAGCAAATTCAAGTATTTTCTCCATCAACAGATATAACTCATTCCCAACATGAGTAAAATCTACCATTTCCAACAAATTCGCTGTTTGCATGATTCGCTCGTTCACTGAATCTACAAGTATCACCATTTCAATTTCTCACTCTCCAATATTATATGCAGTCCATGACATAAATAGATCTATTTCTGACAACCTACTCATTTTTCAATGTTGATTTCGCCGAAGAAAGCCTTCAATATCCCCATTCCTATATTTTGCAACTAATCAGCATTCTACATTCACCTGAACCTACAATTTCTCAATTTCAAACTTTATCAGCAAATGTAGTTCTATTTATCTATCAAATACTGCAATTCCACAAATCTGTTAGACTGAGCACAGTTGCAGCTTCTCCGCATTCACTTCAACTTCAGTTTTTCCAAACCTTCAGTTTTAACAAACCTAGCTGTCTGTATCTCTCAAAATGAAAAATATTTGTTATTCAGCAAATTAAATCATTTTCTCTATCAGGAGATATAACTCATTCCCAAAATGAGTAAAATCTCCCATTTCTTCAAATTCGCTGTTTGCATGATCCGCTCGTTCACTGAATCTACAAGTTTCACCATTTCAATCAATTTCTCAATCTCCAATATTTTCTGTAGTCCATAACATAAATAGATATATTTCTGACAACCTACTCATTTTTCAAGGTTGATTTCGCCGAAGTAAGCCTTCAATATCTCCATTCCTATATTTTACAACTAATCAGGTTTCAACATTCACCTGAACCTACAATTTTTCAATTTCAAACTTTATCAGCAAATGTAGTTCTATATATCTATCAAATACTGCAATTCTACAAATCTGTTAGACTGAGCACATTTGCAGCTTCTCCACATTCACAGCAACTTCAATTTCTCCATCCCTTCACTTTTAGCAAACCTAGCTGTCTGTATCTCTCAAAATGTCAATTATTAGCAATTCAGCAAATTCATGCTTTTTCTCTATCAACAGATATAACACATTGCTAAAATAAGCGAAATCTCACATTTCCAACAAAATCGCTGTTTGCATGATCCACTCGTTCACTAAATCTAGAAGTTTCACCATTTCAATCAATTTCTCAATCTCCAATATTTTCTGCAGTCCAACAACATAAATAAATGTATTTCTGACAACCTACTCATTTTTCAATGTTGATTTCGCCGAAGTAAGCCTTCAATCTCTCCATTCCTATATTTTGCAACTAATCACGTTTCGACATTCACCTGAACCTACAATTTCTCAATTTCGAGCTTTATCAGCAAAAGTAGTTCTATTTTTCTTCAAATACTCCAAATCCACAAATCTGTTAGACTAAGCACATTTGCAGCTTCTCCGCATTCACTTCTACTTCAATTTCTCCAAACCTTCAGTTTTAGCAAACCTAGCTTTCTGTATCTTTCAAAATGACAATTATCAGCAATTCAGCAAATTCAACCTTTTTCTCTATCAACAGATATAACTCATTCCAAACATGAGTAAAATCTCCCATTTCCAACAAATTCGCTGTTTGCATGATTCGCTCGTTCACTGTATCTACAAGTATCACCATTTCAATTTCTCAATCTCCAATATTTTATGCAGTCCATAACATAAATAGATCAATTTCTGACAACCTACTCATTTTTCAATGTTGATTTCGCTGAAGAAAGCCTTCAAAATCCCCATTCCTATATTTTACAACTAATCAGCATTCTACATTCACCTGAACCTACAATTTCTCAATTTCAAACTTTATCAGCAAATGTAGTTCTATTTATCTATCAAATACTGCAATTCCACAAATCTGTTAGACTGAGCACATTTGCAGCTTCTCCACATTCAAAGTAACTTCAATTTCTCCACTCCCTTCAGTTTTAGCTAACCTAGCTGTCTGTAATACTCAAAATGTCAATTATTAGCTATTCAGCAAATTCAAGCTTTTTCTCTATCAACAGATATAACACATTGCTAAAATAAGCGAAATCTCACATTTCCAAAAAAATCGCTGTTTGCATGTTCCACTCGTTCACTAAATCTAGAAGTCTCACCATTTCAATCAATTTCTAATCTCCAATATTTTCTGCAGTCCAACAACATAAATAAATGTATTTCTGACAACCTACTCATTTTTCAATGTTGATTTCGCCGAAGTAAGCCTTCAATATCTCCATTCCTATATTTTGCAACAAATCACGTTTGTACATTCTCCTGAACCTAAATTTCTCAATTTCTAACTTTATCAGCAAATGTAGTTCAATTTCTCTATCAAGTACTGCAATTCCACAAATCTGTTAGACTGAGCATATTTGCAGCTTCTCCACATTCACTGCAACTTCAATTTCTCCATTCCCTTCAGTTTCATCAAACCTAGCCGTCTGTATCTCTCAAAATGACAAGTATTAGCAATGCAGCAAATTCAAGTATTTTCTCTATCAACAGATATAACTCATTCCCAAAATTAGTAAAATATCCCATTTCCAGCAAATTCGCTGTTTGCATGATTCGCTCGTTCACTAAATCTAGAAGTTTCACCATTTCAATCAATTTCTCAATCTCTAATATTTTCTGCAGTCCAACAACATAAATAAATGTACTTATGACAACCTACTCATTTTTCAATGTTGATTTCTCTGAAGTAAGCCTTCAATCTCTCCATTCCAATATTTTGCAACAAATCACGTTTCTAAATTCTAATGTACCTGCTATTTCTCAATTTCTAACTTTATCAGCAAATATAGTTCTATTTATCTATCAAATACTCCAAGTCCTCAAATCTGTTAGACTAAGCACATTTGCAGCTTCTCCACATTCACAGCAACTTCAATTTCTCCACCCCCTTCACTTTTAGTCAACCTAGCTGTCTGTATCTCTCAAAATGTCAATTATTCGCAAATCAGCAAATTCAAGCATTTTCTCTATCAACAGATATAACTCATTCCCAAAATGAGTAAAATCTACCATTTCCAACAAATTCGCTGTTTGCATGATTAGCTCGTTCACTAACTCTAGAAGTTACACCATTTCAATCAATTTCTCAATCTCCAAAATTTTCTGCAGTCCAACAACATAAATAAATGTATTTCTGACAACCTACTCATTTTTCAATGTTGATTTATCTCAAGTAAGCCTTCAATATCTCCATTCCTATATATTGCAACAAATCACGTTTCTACATTCTCCTGTACCTGCAATTTCTCAATTTCTAACTTTATTAGCAATTGTAGTTCTATTTATCTATCAAATACTCCAAACCCACAAATCAGTTAGACTAAGCACATTTGCAGCTTCTCCGCATTCACTGCCACTTCAATTTCTCCAAATCTTCAGTTTTAGCATAACTAGCTGTTTGTATCTCTCAAAATGTCAAATATTAGTTATTCAGCAAATTCATACATTTTCTCCATCAGCAGATATAACTCATTCCCAAAATGAGTAAAATCTCCCATTTCCAACAAATTCGCCGTTTGCATGATTCATTCGTTCACTGAATCTACAAGTTCCACCATCTCAATCAATTTCTCAATCTCCAATATTTTCTTCAGTCCAACAACATAAATAGATCTATTTCTGACAACCGACTCAGATTCAATGTTGATTTCGCTGAAGTCAGCCTTCAATATCTCCATTCCTATATTTTGTAACTAATCACGTTTTCTACATTCACCTGAACCTACAATTTCTCAATTTCTAACTTTATCAGCAAATGTAGTTCTATTTATCTATCAAATTCTCCAAATCTACAAATCTGTTAGAATGAGCACATTTGCAGATTCTCCACATTCACTGCAACTTCAATTTCGCCATTCCCTTCAGTTTTTTCAAACCTAGCTGTCTGTATCTCTCTAAATGACAATTATTAACAATTCAGCAAATTCAAGCATTTTCTCTATCAACAGATATAACTCATTTCCAAAATTAGTAAAATTCCACATTTCCAACAAATTCGCTGTTTGCATTATTCGCTCGTTCACTTAATCTAGAAGTTTCACCATTTCAATCAATTTCTCAATCTCCAATATTTTCTAAAGTCCAACAACATAAATAAATGTATTTCTGACAAATTATTCATTTTTCAATGTTGATTTCGCTCAAGTAAGCCTTCAATATCTCCATTCCTGTATTTTGCAACAAATCACGTTTCTATATTCCCCTGTACCTGCAATTTCACTATTTCTAACTTTATTAGCAAATGTAGTTCTATTTATCTATCAAATACTCCAAATCCACAAATCTGTTAGACTAAGCACATTTGCAGCTTCTCCGCATTCACTGCAACTTCAATTTCTCCAAACCTTCAGTTTTAGCAAAACTAGCTGTTTGTATCTCTCAAAATGTCAAATATTAGTTATTCAGCAAATTCATACATTTTCTCCATCAGCAGATATAATTCATTCCCAAAATGAGTAAAATCTCCAATTTCCAACAAATTCGCTGTTTGCATGATTGATTCGTTCACTGAATCTACATGTCTCAGCATCTCATTCAATTTCTCAATCTCCAATATTTTCTGCAGTCTAACAAAATAATTAGATCTATTTCTGACAACCGTCTCAGATTTCAATGTTGATATCGATGAAGTCAGCCTTCAATATCTCCATTCCTATATTTTGCAACTAATCACGTTTTCTACATTCACCTGAATCTACAATTTCTCAATTTCTAACTTTATCAGCAAATGTAGTTCAATTTATCTATCAAATACACCAATTGCAGAAATCTGTTAGACTGAGCACATTTGCAGCTTCTCCACATTCACTGCAACTTCAAATTCTGCATTCCCTTCAGTTTTATCAAACCTAGCTGTCTGTATCTCTCAAAATGTCAATTATTAGCAATTCAGCAAATTCAAGCATTTTCTCTATGAACAGATATAACTCATTCTCAAAAGTAGTAAAATTCCCCATTTCCAACAAATTCGTTGTTTCCATGATTCGCTCGTTAACTAAATCTAGAAGTTCCACCATTTCAATCAATTTCTCAATCTCCAACATTTTCTGAAGTCCAACAACATAAATAGATCTATTTCTGACAACCGACTCAGATTTCAATGCTGATTTCGCTGAAGTAAGCCTTCAATATCTCCATTCCTTTATTTTGCAACTAATCACGTTTCTATATTCACCTGAACCTACAATTTCTCAATTTCTAACTTTATCAGCAAATGTAGTTCTATTTTTCTATCAAATACTGCAATTCCACAAATCTGTTAGACTGAGCACATTTGCAGCTTCTCCACATTCACTGCAACTTCAATTTCTCCAAACCTTCAGTATTAGCAAACCTAGCTGTCTGTTTCTCTCAAAATGTCAAATATTAGTTATTCAGAAAATTCAATCAGTTTCTCCATTAGCAGATATAACTCATTCCCAAAATGAGTAAAATCTCCCATTTCCAACAAATACGCTGTTTGCATGATCCGCTCGTTCACTGAATCTACAAGTTTCACCATTTCAATCAATTTCTCAATCTCCAATATTTTCTGCAGTCCAACAACATAAATAGATCTATTTCTGACAACCTACTCATATTTCAATGTTGATTTCGCTGAAGTAAGCCTTCAATATCTCCATTCCTATATTTTGCAACTAATCACGTTTCTACATTCACCTGAACCTACAATTTCTCAATTTCTAACTTTATCAGCAAATGTAGTTCTATTTTTCTATCAAATACTGCAATTCCACAAATCTGTTAGACTGAGCACATTTGCAGCTTCTCCACATTCACTGCAACTTCAATTTCTCCATTCCCTTCATTTTTATCAAACCTAGCTTTCTGTATCTCTCAAAATGTCAATTATTAGCAATTCAGCAAATTCAACCATTTTCTCTATCAACAGATATAACTCATTCCCAAAATTAGTAAAAATCCCCATTTCCAACAGATTCGCTGTTTGCATAATTCGCTCGTTCACTTAATCTAGAAGTTTCACCATTTCAATCAATTTCTCAATCTCCAATATTTCTGCAGTCCAACAACATAAATAAATGTATTTCTGACAACTTACTCATTTTTCAATGCTGATTTCACTGAAGTAAGCCTTCAATATCTCCATTCCTATATTTTGCAACAAATCACGTTTCTACATTCTCCTGTACCTGCAATTTCTCAAATTCTAACTTTATTAGCAAATGTAGTTCTATTTATCTATCAAATACTCGAATACCACCAATCTGTTAGACTAAGCACATTTGGGCTTCTCCGCATTCACTGCAACTTCAATTTCTCCAAACGTTCAGTTTTAGCAAACTTAGCTGTCTTTATCTCTCAAAATGACAAATATTAGTTATTCAGCAAATTGAATCCTTACTCCATTAGCAGATATACATCATTCCCAAAATGAGCAAAATCTCCCATTTCCAACAAATTCGCTGTTTGCATGATCCGCTCGTTCACTGAATCTACAAGTTTCAACATTTCAATCAATTTCTCAATCTCCAATATTTTCTGCAGTCCAACAACATAAATTGATCTATTTCTGACAACCGACTCTGATTTCAATGTTGATTTCGCTCAACTAAGCCTTCAATATCTCCATTCCTATATTTTGCAACTAATCACGTTTCGACATTCACCTGAACCTACAATTTCTCAATTTCTAACTTTATCAGCAAATGTAGATCTATTTTTCTATCAAATACTGCAATTCCACAGATCTGTTAGACTGAGCACATTTGCAGCTTCTCCACATTCACTGCAACTTCAATTGCCCCATTCCCCTAAGTTTTAGCAAACCCAGCTTTCTGTATCTGTCAAAATGACAATTATTAGCAATTCAGCAAATGCAAGTATTTTCTCTATCAACAGATATAACTCATTCCCAAAATGAGTAATATCTACCATTTCCAACAAATTCGCTGTTTGCATGATTAGCTAGTTTACTATTTCTAGAAGTTTCACCATTTCAATGAATTTCTCAATCTTCAATATTTTCTGCAGTGCAACAACATAAATAAATGTATTTCTGACAACCTACCCATTTTTCAATGTTGATTTCGCTGAAGTAAGCCTTCAATATCTCCATTCCTATATTTTGCAACTAATCACGTTTCTACATTCACCTGAACCTACAATTTCTCAATTTCAAACTTCATCAGCAAATGTAGTTCTATTTTTCTATTAAATACTGCAATTCCACAAATCTGTTAGACTGAGCACATTTGCAGCTTCTCCGCATTCACTGCAACTTCAATTTCTCCATTCCCTTCAGTTTTAGCAAACCTAGCTGTCTGTATCTCTCAAAATGTCAAATATTAGTTATTCAGCAAATTCAAACATTTTCTCTATCAACAGATATAAATCATTCCCAAAATTAGTAAAATTCCCCATTTCCAACAAATTCGCTGTTTGCATAATTCGCTCGTTCACTTAATCTAGAAGTTTCACCATTTCAATCAATTTCTCAATCTCCAATATTTTCTGCAGTCCAACAACATAAATAGATCTATTTCTGACAACCGACTCAAATTTCAATGTTGATTTCGCTCAACTAAGCCTTCAATATCTCCATTCCTATATTTTGCAACTAATCAGGTTTCTACATTCACCTGAAACTACAATTTCTCAATTTCTAACTTTATCAGCAAATATAGTTCTATTTATCTATCAAATACTGCAATTCCACAAATCTGTTCAATTTCTAAATTCCCTTCAGTTTTAGCAAACCTAGCTGTCTGTATCTCTCAAAATGTCAAATATTAGTTATTCACCATATTCAAACATTTTCTCTATCAACAGATACAACTCATTCCCAAAATGAGTAAAATCTCCCATTTCCAACAAATTCGCTGTTTGCATGATCCGCTCGTTCACTGAATCTACAAGTTTCAACATTTCAATCAATTTCTCAATCTCCAATATTTTCTGCAGTCCAACAACATAAATTGATCTATTTCTGACAACCGACTCTGATTTCAATGTTGATTTCGCTCAACTAAGCCTTCAATATCTCCATTCCTATATTTTGCAACTAATCACGTTTCTACATTCACCTGAACCTACAATTTCTCAATTTCTAACTTTATCAGCAAATGTAGATCTATTTTTCTATCAAATACTGCAATTCCACAGATCTGTTAGAATGAGCACATTTGCAGCTTCTCCACATTCACTGCAACTTCAATTGCCCCATTCCCCTCAGCTTTAGCAAACCCAGCTTTCTGTATCTGTCAAAATGACAATTATTAGCAATTCAGCAAATGCAAGTATTTTCTCTATCAACAGATATAACTCATTCCCAAAATGAGTAATATCTACCATTTCCAACAAATTCGCTGTTTGCATGATTAGCTAGTTTACTATTTCCAGAAGTTTCACCATTTCAATGAATTTCTCAATCTTCAATATTTTCTGCAGTGCAACAACATAAATAAATGTATTTCTGACAACCTACCCATTTTTCAATGTTGATTTCGCTGAAGTAAGCCTTCAATATCTCCATTCCTATATTTTGCAACTAATCACGTTTCTACATTCACCTGAACCTACAATTTCTCAATTTCAAACTTCATCAGCAAATGTAGTTCTATTTTTCTATTAAATACTGCAATTCCACAAATCTGTTAGACTGAGCACAATTGCAGCTTCTCCGCATTCACTGCAACTTCAATTTCTCCATTCCCTTCAGTTTTAGCAAACCTAGCTGTCTGTATCTCTCAAAATGTCAAATATTAGTTATTTAGCAAATTCAAACATTTTCTCTATCAACAGATATAACTCATTCCCAAAATTAGTAAAATTCCCCATTTCCAACAAATTCGCTGTTTGCATAATTCGCTCGTTCACTTAATCTAGAAGTTTCACCATTTCAATCAATTTCTCAATCTCCAATATTTTCTGCAGTGCAACAACATAAATAAATGTATTTCTGACAACCTACTCATTTTGCAATGCTGATGTCGCTGAAGTAAGCCTTCAATATCTCCATTCCTATATTTTGCAACAAATCACGTTTCTACATTCTCCTGTACCTGCAATTTCTCAATTTCAAACTTTATTAGTAAATGTAGTTCTATTTATCTATCAAATACTCGAAAACCACCAATCTGTTAGACTAAGCACATTTGGGCTTCTCCGCATTCACTGCAACTTCAATTTCTCCAAACGTTCAGTTTTAGCAAACTTAGCTGTCTTTATCTCTCAAAATGGCAAATATTAGTTATTCAGCAAATTGAATCCTTTCTCCATCAGCAGATATACATCATTCCCAAAATGAGCAAAATCTCCCATTTCCAACAAATTCGCTGTTTGCATGATCCGTTCGTTCACTGAATCTACAAGTTTCACCATTTCAATCAATTTCTCAATCTCCAATATTTTCTGCAGTCCAACAATTTAAATAGATCTATTTCTGACAACCGACTCAAATTTCAATGTTGGTTTCGCTGAAGTAAGCCTTCAATATCTCCATTCCTATATTTTGCAACTAGTCAGGTTTCTACATTCACCTGAACCTACAATTTCTCAATTTCTAACTTTATCAGCAAATGTAGATCTATTTTTCTATCAAATACTGCAATTCCACAAATCTGTTAGACTGAGCACATTTGCAGCTTCTCCACATTCACTGCAACTTCAATTTCCCCATTCCCCTCAGTTTTAGCAAACCTAGCTTTCTGTATCTGTCAAAATGACAATTATTAGCAATTCAGCAAATGCAAGTATTTTCTCTATCAACAGATGTAACCCATTCCCAAAATGAGTAAAATCTACCATTTCCAACAAATTCGCTGTTTGCATGATTAGCTAGTTCACTAATTCTAGAAGTTTCACCATTTCAATGAATTTCTCAATCTCCAATATTTTCTGCAGTACAACAACATAAATAAATGTATTTCTGACAACCTATTCATTTTTCAATGTTGATTTCGCCGAAGTAAGCCTTCAATATCTCCATTCCTATATTTTGCAACAAATCACGTTTCTACATTCTCCTGTACCTGCTATTTCTCAATTTCAAACTTTATTAGTAAATGTAGTTCTATTTATCCATCAAATACTCGAAAACCACCAATCTGTTAGACTAAGCACATTTGGGCTTCTCCGCTTTCACTGCAACTTCAATTTCTCCAAACGTTCAGTTTTAGCAAACTTACCTGTCTTTATCTCTCAAAATGGCAAATATTAGTTATTCAGCAAATTGAATCCTTTCTCCATCAGCAGATATACTTCATTCCCAAAATGAGCAAAATCTCCCATTTCCAACAAATTCGCTGTTTGCATGATCCGCTCGTTCACTGAATCTACACGTTTCACCATTTCAATCAATTTCTCAATCTCCAATATATTCTGCAGTCCAACAACATAAATAGATCTATTTCTGACAACCGACTCAAATTTCAATGTTGATTTCGCTCAACTAAGCCTTCAATATCTCCATTCCTATATTTTGCAAATAATCAGGTTTCTACATTCACCTGAACCTACAATTTCTCAATTTCTAACTTTATCAGCAAATGTAGATCTATTTTTCTATCAAATACTGCAATTCCACAGATCTGTTAGACTGAGCACATTTGCAGCTTCTCCACATTCACTGCAACTTCAATTTCCCCATTCCCCTCAGTTTTAGCAAACCCAGCTTTCTGTATCTGTCAAAATGACAATTATTAGCAATTCAGCAAATGCAAGTATTTTCTCTATCAACAGATATAACTCATTCCCAAAATGAGCAAAATTCCCCATTTCCAACAAATTCGCTGTTTGCATAATTCGCTCGTTCACTTAATCTAGAAGTTTCACCATTTCAATCAATTTCTCAATCTCCAATATTTTCTGCAGTGCAACAACATAAATAAATGTATTTCTGACAACCTACCCATTTTTCAATGTTGATTTCGCTGAAGGAAGCCTTCAATATCTCCATTCCTATATTTTGCAACTAATCAGGTTTCTACATTCACCTGAACCTACAATTTCTCAATTTCTAACTTTATCAGCAAATGTAGATCTATTTTTCTATCAAATACTGCAATTCCACAGATCTGTTAGACTGAGCACATTTGCAGCTTCTCCACATTCACTGCAACTTCAATTTCCCCATTCCCCTCAGTTTTAGCAAACCCAGCTTTCTGTATCTGTCAAAATGACAATTATTAGCAATTCAGCAAATGCAAGTATTTTCTCTATCAACAGATATAACTCATTCCCAAAATGAGTAATATCTACCATTTCCAACAAATTCGCTGTTTGCATGATTAGCTAGTTCACTAATTCTAGAAGTTTCACCATTTCAATGAATTTCTCAATCTCCAATATTTTCTGCAGTGCAACAACATAAATAAATGTATTTCAGACAACCTACACATTTTTCAATGTTGATTTCGCTGAAGTAAGCCTTCAATATCTCCATTCCTATATTTTGCAACTAATCACGTTTCTACATTCACCTGAACCTACAATTTCTCAATTTCAAACTTCATCAGCAAATGTAGTTCTATTTTTCTATTAAATACTGCAATTCCACGAATCTGTTAGACTGAGCACATTTGCAGCTTCTCCACATTCACTGCAACTTCAATTTCTCCATTCCCTTCAGTTTTAGCAAACCTAGCTGTCTGTATCTCTCAAAATGTCAAATATTAGTTATTCAGCAAATTCAAACATTTTCTCTATCAACAGATATAACTCATTCCCAAAATTAGTAAAATTCCCCATTTCCAACAAATTCGCTGTTTGCATAATTCGCTCGTTCACTTAATCTAGAAGTTTCACCATTTCAATCAATTTCTCAATCTCCAATATTTTCTGCAGTGCAACAACATAAATAAATGTATTTCTGACAACCTACTCATTTTGCAATGCTGATGTCGCTGAAGTAAGCCTTCAATATCTCCATTCCTATATTTTGCAACAAATCACGTTTCTACATTCTCCTGTACCTGCAATTTCTCAATTTCAAACTTTATTAGTAAATGTAGTTCTATTTATCTATCAAATACTCGAAAACCACCAATCTGTTAGACTAAGCACATTTGGGCTTCTCCGCATTCACTGCAACTTCAATTTCTCCAAACGTTCAGTTTTAGCAAACTTAGCTGTCTTTATCTCTCAAAATGGCAAATATTAGTTATTCAGCAAATTGAATCCTTTCTCCATCAGCAGATATACATCATTCCCAAAATGAGCAAAATCTCCCATTTCCAACAAATTCGCTGTTTGCATGATCCGTTCGTTCACTGAATCTACAAGTTTCACCATTTCAATCAATTTCTCAATCTCCAATATTTTCTGCAGTCCAACAATTTAAATAGATCTATTTCTGACAACCGACTCAAATTTCAATGTTGGTTTCGCTGAAGTAAGCCTTCAATATCTCCATTCCTATATTTTGCAACTAGTCAGGTTTCTACATTCACCTGAACCTACAATTTCTCAATTTCTAACTTTATCAGCAAATGTAGATCTATTTTTCTATCAAATACTGCAATTCCACAAATCTGTTAGACTGAGCACATTTGCAGCTTCTCCACATTCACTGCAACTTCAATTTCCCCATTCCCCTCAGTTTTAGCAAACCTAGCTTTCTGTATCTGTCAAAATGACAATTATTAGCAATTCAGCAAATGCAAGTATTTTCTCTATCAACAGATGTAACCCATTCCCAAAATGAGTAAAATCTACCATTTCCAACAAATTCGCTGTTTGCATGATTAGCTAGTTCACTAATTCTAGAAGTTTCACCATTTCAATGAATTTCTCAATCTCCAATATTTTCTGCAGTACAACAACATAAATAAATGTATTTCTGACAACCTATTCATTTTTCAATGTTGATTTCGCCGAAGTAAGCCTTCAATATCTCCATTCCTATATTTTGCAACAAATCACGTTTCTACATTCTCCTGTACCTGCTATTTCTCAATTTCAAACTTTATTAGTAAATGTAGTTCTATTTATCCATCAAATACTCGAAAACCACCAATCTGTTAGACTAAGCACATTTGGGCTTCTCCGCATTCACTGCAACTTCAATTTCTCCAAACGTTCAGTTTTAGCAAACTTACCTGTCTTTATCTCTCAAAATGGCAAATATTAGTTATTCAGCAAATTGAATCCTTTCTCCATCAGCAGATATACTTCATTCCCAAAATGAGCAAAATCTCCCATTTCCAACAAATTCGCTGTTTGCATGATCCGCTCGTTCACTGAATCTACACGTTTCACCATTTCAATCAATTTCTCAATCTCCAATATATTCTGCAGTCCAACAACATAAATAGATCTATTTCTGACAACCGACTCAAATTTCAATGTTGATTTCGCTCAACTAAGCCTTCAATATCTCCATTCCTATATTTTGCAAATAATCAGGTTTCTACATTCACCTGAACCTACAATTTCTCAATTTCTAACTTTATCAGCAAATGTAGATCTATTTTTCTATCAAATACTGCAATTCCACAGATCTGTTAGACTGAGCACATTTGCAGCTTCTCCACATTCACTGCAACTTCAATTTCCCCATTCCCCTCAGTTTTAGCAAACCCAGCTTTCTGTATCTGTCAAAATGACAATTATTAGCAATTCAGCAAATGCAAGTATTTTCTCTATCAACAGATATAACTCATTCCCAAAATGAGCAAAATTCCCCATTTCCAACAAATTCGCTGTTTGCATAATTCGCTCGTTCACTTAATCTAGAAGTTTCACCATTTCAATCAATTTCTCAATCTCCAATATTTTCTGCAGTGCAACAACATAAATAAATGTATTTCTGACAACCTACCCATTTTTCAATGTTGATTTCGCTGAAGGAAGCCTTCAATATCTCCATTCCTATATTTTGCAACTAATCAGGTTTCTACATTCACCTGAACCTACAATTTCTCAATTTCTAACTTTATCAGCAAATGTAGATCTATTTTTCTATCAAATACTGCAATTCCACAGATCTGTTAGACTGAGCACATTTGCAGCTTCTCCACATTCACTGCAACTTCAATTTCCCCATTCCCCTCAGTTTTAGCAAACCCAGCTTTCTGTATCTGTCAAAATGACAATTATTAGCAATTCAGCAAATGCAAGTATTTTCTCTATCAACAGATATAACTCATTCCCAAAATGAGTAATATCTACCATTTCCAACAAATTCGCTGTTTGCATGATTAGCTAGTTCACTAATTCTAGAAGTTTCACCATTTCAATGAATTTCTCAATCTCCAATATTTTCTGCAGTGCAACAACATAAATAAATGTATTTCAGACAACCTACACATTTTTCAATGTTGATTTCGCTGAAGTAAGCCTTCAATAACTCCATTCCTATATTTTGCAACTAATCACGTTTCTACATTCACCTGAACCTACAATTTCTCAATTTCAAACTTCATCAGCAAATGTAGTTCTATTTTTCTATTAAATACTGCAATTCCACGAATCTGTTAGACTGAGCACATTTGCAGCTTCTCCACATTCACTGCAACTTCAATTTCTCCATTCCCTTCAGTTTTAGCAAACCTAGCTGTCTGTATCTCTCAAAATGTCAAATATTAGTTATTCAGCAAATTCAAACATTTTCTCTATCAACAGATATAACTCATTCCCAAAATTAGTAAAATTCCCCATTTCCAACAAATTCGCTGTTTGCATAATTCGCTCGTTCACTTAATCTAGAAGTTTCACCATTTCAATCAATTTCTCAATCTCCAATATTTTCTGCAGTCCAACAACATAAATAAATGTATTTCTGACAACCTACTCATTTTGCAATGCTGATGTCGCTGAAGTAAGCCTTCAATATCTCCATTCCTATATTTTGCAACAAATCACGTTTCTACATTCTCCTGTACCTGCAATTTCTCAATTTCAAACTTTATTAGTAAATGTAGTTCTATTTATCTATCAAATACTCGAAAACCACCAATCTGTTAGACTAAGAACATTTGGGCTTCTCCGCATTCACTGCAACTTCAATTTCTCCAAACGTTCAGATTTAGCAAACTTAGCTGTCTTTATCTCTCAAAATGGCAAATATTAGTTATTCAGCAAATTGAATCCTTTCTCCATCAGCAGATATACATCATTCCCAAAATGAGCAAAATCTCCCATTTCCAACAAATTCGCTGTTTGCATGATCCGTTCGTTCACTGAATCTACAAGTTTCACCATTTCAATCAATTTCTCAATCTCAAATATTTTCTGCAGTCCAACAACATAAATAGATCTATTTCTGACAACCGACTCAAATTTCAATGTTGGTTTCGCTGAAGTAAGCCTTCAATATCTCCATTCCTATATTTTGCAACTAGTCAGGTTTCTACATTCACCTGAACCTACAATTTCTCAATTTCTAACTTTATCAGCAAATGTAGATCTATTTTTCTATCAAATACTGCAATTCCACAAATCTGTTAGACTGAGCACATTTGCAGCTTCTCCGCATTCACTGCAACTTCAATTTCTCCATTCCCTTCAGTTTTAGCAAACCTAGCTGTCTGTATCTCTCAAAATGTCAAATATTAGTTATTCAGCAAATTCAAACATTTTCTCCATCAACAGATATAACTCATTCCCAAAATTAGTAAAATTCCCCATTTCCAACAAATTCGCTGTTTGCATAATTCGCTCGTTCACTTAATCTAGAAGTTTCACCATTTCAATCAATTTCTCAATCTCCAATATTTTCTGCAGTCCAACAACATAAATAGATCTATTTCTGACAACCGACTCAAATTTCAATGTTGATTTCGCTCAACTAAGCCTTCAATATCTCCATTCCTATATTTTGCAACTAATCAGGTTTCTACATTCACCTGAAACTACAATTTCTCAATTTCTAACTTTATCAGCAAATGTAGTTCTATTTATCTATCAAATACTGCAATTCCACAAATCTGTTCAATTTCTAAATTCCCTTCAGTTTTAGCAAACCTAGCTGTCTGTATCTCTCAAATTGTCAAATATTAGTTATTCACCATATTCAAACATTTTCTCTATCAACAGATACAACTCATTCCCAAAATGAGTAAAATCTCCCATTTCCAACAAATTCGCTGTTTGCATGATCCGCTCGTTCACTGAATCTACAAGTTTCAACATTTCAATCAATTTCTCAATCTCCAATATTTTCTGCAGTCCAACAACATAAATTGATCTATTTCTGACAACCGACTCTGATTTCAATGTTGATTTCGCTCAACTAAGCCTTCAATATCTCCATTCCTATATTTTGCAACTAATCACGTTTCTACATTCACCTGAACCTACAATTTCTCAATTTCTAACTTTATCAGCAAATGTAGATCTATTTTTCTATCAAATACTGCAATTCCACAGATCTGTTAGAATGAGCACATTTGCAGCTTCTCCACATTCACTGCAACTTCAATTGCCCCATTCCCCTCAGTTTTAGCAAACCCAGCTTTCTGTATCTGTCAAAATGACAATTATTAGCAATTCAGCAAATGCAAGTATTTTCTCTATCAACAGATATAACTCATTCCCAAAATGAGTAATATCTACCATTTCCAACAAATTCGCTGTTTGCATGATTAGCTAGTTTACTATTTCTAGAAGTTTCACCATTTCAATGAATTTCTCAATCTTCAATATTTTCTGCAGTGCAACAACATAAATAAATGTATTTCTGACAACCTACCCATTTTTCAATGTTGATTTCGCTGAAGTAAGCCTTCAATATCTCCATTCCTATATTTTGCAACTAATCACGTTTCTACATTCACCTGAACCTACAATTTCTCAATTTCAAACTTCATCAGCAAATGTAGTTCTATTTTTCTATTAAATACTGCAATTCCACAAATCTGTTAGACTGAGCACAATTGCAGCTTCTCCGCATTCACTGCAACTTCAATTTCTCCATTCCCTTCAGTTTTAGCAAACCTAGCTGTCTGTATCTCTCAAAATGTCAAATATTAGTTATTCAGCAAATTCAAACATTTTCTCTATCAACAGATATAACTCATTCCCAAAATTAGTAAAATTACCCATTTCCAACAAATTCGCTGTTTGCATAATTCGCTCGTTCACTTAATCTAGAAGTTTCACCATTTCAATCAATTTCTCAATCTCCAATATTTTCTGCAGTGCAACAACATAAATAAATGTATTTCTGACAACCTACCCATTTTTCAATGTTGATTTCGCTGAAGTAAGCCTTCAATATCTCCATTCCTATATTTTGCAACTAATCAGGTTTCTACATTCACCTGAACCTACAATTTCTCAATTTCTAACTTTATCAGCAAATGTAGATCTATTTTTCTATCAAATACTGCAATTCCACAGATCTGTTAGACTGAGCACATTTGCAGCTTCTCCACATTCACTGCAACTTCAATTTCCCCATTCCCCTCAGTTTTAGCAAACCCAGCTTTCTGTATCTGTCAAAATGACAATTATTAGCAATTCAGCAAATGCAAGTATTTTCTCTATCAACAGATATAACTCATTCCCAAAATGAGTAATATCTACCATTTCCAACAAATTCGCTGTTTGCATGATTAGCTAGTTCACTAATTCTAGAAGTTTCACCATTTCAATGAATTTCTCAATCTCCAATATTTTCTGCAGTGCAACAACATAAATAAATGTATTTCTGACAACCTACACATTTTTCAATGTTGATTTCGCTGAAGTAAGCCTTCAATATCTCCATTCCTATATTTTGCAACTAATCACGTTTCTACATTCACCTGAACCTACAATTTCTCAATTTCAAACTTCATCAGCAAATGTAGTTCTATTTTTCTATTAAATACTGCAATTCCACAAATCTGTTAGACTGAGCACATTTGCAGCTTCTCCACATTCACTGCAACTTCAATTTCTCCATTCCCTTCAGTTTTAGCAAACCTAGCTGTCTGTATCTCTCAAAATGTCAAATATTAGTTATTCAGCAAATTCAAACATTTTCTCTATCAACAGATATAACTCATTCCCAAAATTAGTAAAATTCCCCATTTCCAACAAATTCGCTGTTTGCATAATTCGCTCGTTCACTTAATCTAGAAGTTTCACCATTTCAATCAATTTCTCAATCTCCAATATTTTCTGCAGTCCAACAACATAAATAAATGTATTTCTGACAACCTACTCATTTTTCAATGCTGATGTCGCTGAAGTAAGCCTTCAATATCTCCATTCCTATATTTTGCAACAAATCACGTTTCTACATTCTCCTGTACCTGCAATTTCTCAATTTCAAACTTTATTAGTAAATGTAGTTCTATTTATCTATCAAATACTCGAAAACCACCAATCTGTTAGACTAAGCACATTTGGGCTTCTCCGCATTCACTGCAACTTCAATTTCTCCATTCCCTTCAGTTTTAGCAAACTTAGCTGTCTTTATCTCTCAAAATGGCAAATATTAGTTATTCAGCAAATTGAATCCTTTCTCCATCAGCAGATATACATCATTCCCAAAATGAGCAAAATCTCCCATTTCCAACAAATTCGCTGTTTGCATGATCCGTTCGTTCACTGAATCTACAAGTTTCACCATTTCAATCAATTTCTCAATCTCCAATATTTTCTGCAGTCCAACAACATAAATAGATCTATTTCTGACAACCGACTCAAATTTCAATGTTGGTTTCGCTGAAGTAAGCCTTCAATATCTCCATTCCTATATTTTGCAACTAGTCAGGTTTCTACATTCACCTGAACCTACAATTTCTCAATTTCTAACTTTATCAGCAAATGTAGATCTATTTTTCTATCAAATACTGCAATTCCACAAATCTGCTAGACTGAGCACATTTGCAGCTTCTCCACATTCACTGCAACTTCAATTTCCCCATTCCCCTCAGTTTTAGCAAACCTAGCTTTCTGTATCTGTCAAAATGACAATTATTAGCAATTCAGCAAATGCAAGTATTTTCTCTATCAACAGATGTAACCCATTCCCAAAATGAGTAAAATCTACCATTTCCAACAAATTCGCTGTTTGCATGATTAGCTAGTTCACTAATTCTAGAAGTTTCACCATTTCAATGAATTTCTCAATCTCCAATATTTTCTGCAGTACAACAACATAAATAAATGTATTTCTGACAACCTACTCATTTTTCAATGTTGATTTCGCCGAAGTAAGCCTTCAATATCTCCATTCCTATATTTTGCAACAAATCACGTTTCTACATTCTCCTGTACCTGCTATTTCTCAATTTCAAACTTTATTAGTAAATGTAGTTCTATTTATCCATCAAATACTCGAAAACCACCAATCTGTTAGACTAAGCACATTTGGGCTTCTCCGCATTCACTGCAACTTCAATTTCTCCAAACGTTCAGTTTTAGCAAACTTAGCTGTCTTTATCTCTCAAAATGGCAAATATTAGTTATTCAGCAAATTGAATCCTTTCTCCATCAGCAGATATACATCATTCCCAAAATGAGCAAAATCTCCCATTTCCAACAAATTCGCTGTTTGCATGATCCGCTCGTTCACTGAATCTACACGTTTCACCATTTCAATCAATTTCTCAATCTCCAATATATTCTGCAGTCCAACAACATAAATAGATCTATTTCTGACAACCGACTCAAATTTCAATGTTGATTTCGCTCAACTAAGCCTTCAATATCTCCATTCCTATATTTTGCAAATAATCAGGTTTCTACATTCACCTGAACCTACAATTTCTCAATTTCTAACTTTATCAGCAAATGTAGATCTATTTTTCTATCAAATACTGCAATTCCACAGATCTGTTAGACTGAGCACATTTGCAGCTTCTCCACATTCACTGCAACTTCAATTTCCCCATTCCCCTCAGTTTTAGCAAACCCAGCTTTCTGTATCTGTCAAAATGACAATTATTAGCAATTCAGCAAATGCAAGTATTTTCTCTATCAACAGATATAACTCATTCCCAAAATGAGTAATATCTACCATTTCCAACAAATTCGCTGTTTGCATGATTAGCTAGTTCACTAATTCTAGAAGTTTCACCATTTCAATGAATTTCTCAATCTCCAATATTTTCTGCAGTGCAACAACATAAATAAATGTATTTCTGACAACCTACACATTTTTCAATGTTGATTTCGCTGAAGTAAGCCTTCAATATCTCCATTCCTATATTTTGCAACTAATCACGTTTCTACATTCACCTGAACCTACAATTTCTCAATTTCAAACTTCATCAGCAAATGTAGTTCTATTTTTCTATTAAATACTGCAATTCCACAAATCTGTTAGACTGAGCACATTTGCAGCTTCTCCACATTCACTGCAACTTCAATTTCTCCATTCCCTTCAGTTTTAGCAAACCTAGCTGTCTGTATCTCTCAAAATGTCAAATATTAGTTATTCAGCAAATTCAAACATTTTCTCTATCAACAGATATAACTCATTCCCAAAATTAGTAAAATTCCCCATTTCCAACAAATTCGCTGTTTGCATAATTCGCTCGTTCACTTAATCTAGAAGTTTCACCATTTCAATCAATTTCTCAATCTCCAATATTTTCTGCAGTCCAACAACATAAATAAATGTATTTCTGACAACCTACTCATTTTGCAATGCTGATGTCGCTGAAGTAAGCCTTCAATATCTCCATTCCTATATTTTGCAACAAATCACGTTTCTACATTCTCCTGTACCTGCAATTTCTCAATTTCAAACTTTATTAGTAAATGTAGTTCTATTTATCTATCAAATACTCGAAAACCACCAATCTGTTAGACTAAGCACATTTGGGCTTCTCCGCATTCACTGCAACTTCAATTTCTCCAAACGTTCAGTTTTAGCAAACTTAGCTGTCTTTATCTCTCAAAATGGCAAATATTAGTTATTCAGCAAATTGAATCCTTTCTCCATCAGCAGATATACATCATTCCCAAAATGAGCAAAATCTCCCATTTCCAACAAATTCGCTGTTTGCATGATCCGTACGTTCACTGAATCTACAAGTTTCACCATTTCAATCAATTTCTCAATCTCCAATATTTTCTGCAGTCCAACAACATAAATAGATCTATTTCTGACAACCGACTCAAATTTCAATGTTGGTTTCGCTGAAGTAAGCCTTCAATATCTCCATTCCTATATTTTGCAACTAGTCAGGTTTCTACATTCACCTGAACCTACAATTTCTCAATTTCTAACTTTATCAGCAAATGTAGATCTATTTTTCTATCAAATACTGCAATTCCACAAATCTGTTAGACTGAGCACATTTGCAGCTTCTCCACATTCACTGCAACTTCAATTTCCCCATTCCCCTCAGTTTTAGCAAACCTAGCTTTCTGTATCTGTCAAAATGACAATTATTAGCAATTCAGCAAATGCAAGTATTTTCTCTATCAACAGATGTAACCCATTCCCAAAATGAGTAAAATCTACCATTTCCAACAAATTCGCTGTTTGCATGATTAGCTAGTTCACTAATTCTAGAAGTTTCACCATTTCAATGAATTTCTCAATCTCCAATATTTTCTGCAGTACAACAACATAAATAAATGTATTTCTGACAACCTACTCATTTTTCAATGTTGATTTCGCCGAAGTAAGCCTTCAATATCTCCATTCCTATGTTTTGCAACTAATCACGTTTCTACATTCACCTGAACCTACAATTTCTCAATTTCTCACTTTAGCAGCAAATGTAGTTCTATTTTTCTATTAAATACTGCAATTCCACAAATCTGTTAGACTGAGCACATTTGCAGCTTCTCCGCATTCACTGCAACTTCAATTTCTCCATTCCCTTCAGTTTTAGCAAACTTAGCTGTCTTTATCTCTCAAAATGGCAAATATTAGTTATTCAGCAAATTGAATCCTTTCTCCATCAGCAGATATACATCATTCCCAAAATGAGCAAAATCTCCCATTTCCAAGAAATTCGCTGTTTGCATGATCCGCTCGTTCACTGAATCTACACGTTTCACCATTTCAATCAATTTCTCAATCTCCAATATATTCTGCAGTCCAACAACATAAATAGATCTATTTCTGACAACCGACTCAAATTTCAATGTTGATTTCGCTCAACTAAGCCTTCAATATCTCCATTCCTATATTTTGCAAATAATCAGGTTTCTACATTCACCTGAACCTACAATTTCTCAATTTCTAACTTTATCAGCAAATGTAGATCTATTTATCTATCAAATACTGCAATTCCACAGATCTGTTAGACTGAGCACATTTGCAGCTTCTCCACATTCACTGCAACTTCAATTTCCCCATTCCACTCAGTTTTAGCAAACCCAGCTTTCTGTATCTGTCAAAATGACAATTATTAGCAATTCAGCAAATGCAAGTATTTTCTCTATCAACAGATATAACTCATTCCCAAAATGAGCAAAATTCCCCATTTCCAACAAATTCGCTGTTTGCATAATTCGCTCGTTCACTTAATCTAGAAGTTTCACCATTTCAATCAATTTCTCAATCTCCAATATTTTCTGCAGTGCAACAACATAAATAAATGTATTTCTGACAACCTACCCATTTTTCAATGTTGATTTCGCTGAAGTAAGCCTTCAATATCTCCATTCCTATATTTTGCAACTAATCAGGTTTCTACATTCACCTGAACCTACAGTTTCTCAATTTCTAACTTTATCAGCAAATGTAGATCTATTTTTCTATCAAATACTGCAATTCCACAGATCTGTTAGACTGAGCACATTTGCAGCTTCTCCACATTCACTGCAACTTCAATTTCCCCATTCCCCTCAGTTTTAGCAAACCCAGCTTTCTGTATCTGTCAAAATGACAATTATTAGTTATTCAGCAAATTCAAACATTTTCTCTATCAACAGATATAACTCATTCCCAAAATTAGTAAAATTCCCCATTTCCAACAAATTCGCTGTTTGCATAATTCGCTCGTTCACTTAATCTAGAAGTTTCACCATTTCAATCAATTTCTCAATCTCCAATATTTTCTGCAGTCCAACAACATAAATAAATGTATTTCTGACAACCTACTCATTTTGCAATGCTGATGTCGCTGAAGTAAGCCTTCAATATCTCCATTCCTATATTTTGCAACAAATCACGTTTCTACATTCTCCTGTACCTGCAATTTCTCAATTTCAAACTTTATTAGTAAATGTAGTTCTATTTATCTATCAAATACTCGAAAACCACCAATCTGTTAGACTAAGCACATTTGGGCTTCTCCGTATTCACTGCAACTTCAATTTCTCCAAACGTTCAGTTTTAGCAAACTTAGCTGTCTTTATCTCTCAAAATGGCAAATATTAGTTATTCAGCAAATTGAATCCTTTCTCCATCAGCAGATATACATCATTCCCAAAATGAGCAAAATCTCCCATTTCCAACAAATTCGCTGTTTGCATGATCCGTTCGTTCACTGAATCTACAAGTTTCACCATTTCAATCAATTTCTCAATCTCCAATATTTTCTGCAGTCCAACAACATAAATAGATCTATTTCTGACAACCGACTCAAATTTCAATGTTGGTTTCGCTGAAGTAAGCCTTCAATATCTCCATTCCTATATTTTGCAACTAGTCAGGTTTCTACATTCACCTGAACCTACAATTTCTCAATTTCTAACTTTATCAGCAAATGTAGATCTATTTTTCTATCAAATACTGCAATTCCACAAATCTGTTAGACTGAGCACATTTGCAGCTTCTCCACATTCACTGCAACTTCAATTTCCCCATTCCCCTCAGTTTTAGCAAACCTAGCTTTCTGTATCTGTCAAAATGACAATTATTAGTTATTCAGCAAATGCAAGTATTTTCTCTATCAACAGATGTAACCCATTCCCAAAATGAGTAAAATCTACCATTTCCAACAAATTCGCTGTTTGCATGATTAGCTAGTTCACTAATTCTAGAAGTTTCACCATTTCAATGAATTTCTCAATCTCCAATATTTTCTGCAGTACAACAACATAAATAAATGTATTTCTGACAACCTACTCATTTTTCAATGTTGATTTCGCCGAAGTAAGCCTTCAATATCTCCATTCCTATATTTTGCAACTAATCACGTTTCTACATTCACCTGAACCTACAATTTCTCAATTTCAAACTTCATCAGCAAATGTAGTTCTATTTTTCTATTAAATACTGCAATTCCACAAATCTGTTAGACTGAGCACATTTGCAGCTTCTCCACATTCACTGCAACTTCAATTTCTCCATTCCCTTCAGTTTTAGCAAACCTAGCTGTCTGTATCTCTCAAAATGTCAAATATTAGTTATTCAGCAAATTCAAACATTTTCTCTATCAACAGATATAACTCATTCCCAAAATTAGTAAAATTCCCCATTTCCAACAAATTCGCTGTTTGCATAATTCGCTCGTTCACTTAATCTAGAAGTTTCACCATTTCAATCAATTTCTCAATCTCCAATATTTTCTGCAATCCAACAACATAAATAAATGTATTTCTGACAACCTACTCATTTTGCAATGCTGATGTCGCTGAAGTAAGCCTTCAATATCTCCATTCCTATATTTTGCAACAAATCACGTTTCTACATTCTCCTGTACCTGCAATTTCTCAATTTCAAACTTTATTAGTAAATGTAGTTCTATTTATCTATCAAATACTCGAAAACCACCAATCTGTTAGACTAAGCACATTTGGGCTTCTCCGCATTCACTGAAACTTCAATTTCTCCAAACGTTCAGTTTTAGCAAACTTAGCTGTCTTTATCTCTCAAAATGGCAAATATTAGTTATTCAGCAAATTGAATCCTTTCTCCATCAGCAGATATACATCATTCCCAAAATGAGCAAAATCTCCCATTTCCAACAAATTCGCTGTTTGCATGATCCGTACGTTCACTGAATCTACAAGTTTCACCATTTCAATCAATTTCTCAATCTCCAATATTTTCTGCAGTCCAACAACATAAATAGATCTATTTCTGACAACCGACTCAAATTTCAATGTTGGTTTCGCTGAAGTAAGCCTTCAATATCTCCATTCCTATATTTTGCAACTAGTCAGGTTTCTACATTCACCTGAACCTACAATTTCTCAATTTCTAACTTTATCAGCAAATGTAGATCTATTTTTCTATCAAATACTGCAATTCCACAAATCTGTTAGACTGAGCACATTTGCAGCTTCTCCACATTCACTGCAACTTCAATTTCCCCATTCCCCTCAGTTTTAGCAAACCTAGCTTTCTGTATCTGTCAAAATGACAATTATTAGCAATTCAGCAAATGCAAGTATTTTCTCTATCAACAGATGTAACCCATTCCCAAAATGAGTAAAATCTACCATTTCCAACAAATTCGCTGTTTGCATGATTAGCTAGTTCACTAATTCCAGAAGTTTCACCATTTCAATGAATTTCTCAATCTCCAATATTTTCTGCAGTACAACAACATAAATAAATGTATTTCTGACAACCTACTCATTTTTCAATGTTGATTTCGCCGAAGTAAGCCTTCAATATCTCCATTCCTATATTTTGCAACTAATCACGTTTCTACATTCACCTGAACCTACAATTTCTCAATTTCTCACTTTAGCAGCAAATGTAGTTCTATTTTTCTATTAAATACTGCAATTCCACAAATCTGTTAGACTGAGCACATTTGCAGCTTCTCCGCATTCACTGCAACTTCAATTTCTCCATTCCCTTCAGTTTTAGCAAACTTAGCTGTCTTTATCTCTCAAAATGGCAAATATTAGTTATTCAGCAAATTGAATCCTTTCTCCATCAGCAGATATACATCATTCCCAAAATGAGCAAAATCTCCCATTTCCAACAAATTCGCTGTTTGCATGATCCGCTCGTTCACTGAATCTACACGTTTCACCATTTCAATCAATTTCTCAATCTCCAATATATTCTGCAGTCCAACAACATAAATAGATCTATTTCTGACAACCGACTCAAATTTAAATGTTGATTTCGCTCAACTAAGCCTTCAATATCTCCATTCCTATATTTTGCAAATAATCAGGTTTCTACATTCACCTGAACCTACAATTTCTCAATTTCTAACTTTATCAGCAAATGTAGATCTATTTATCTATCAAATACTGCAATTCCACAGATCTGTTAGACTGAGCACATTTGCAGCTTCTCCACATTCACTGCAACTTCAATTTCCCCATTCCCCTCAGTTTTAGCAAACCCAGCTTTCTGTATCTGTCAAAATGACAATTATTAGCAATTCAGCAAATGCAAGTATTTTCTCTATCAACAGATATAACTCATTCCCAAAATGAGTAAAATCTACCATTTCCAACAAATTCGCTGTTTGCATGATTAGCTAGTTCACTTAATCTAGAAGTTTCACCATTTCAATCAATTTCTCAATCACCAATATTTTCTGCAGTCCAACAACATAAATAAATGTATTCCTGACAACCTACTCATTTTTCAATGTTCATTTCGTTCAAGTAAGCCTTCAATATCTCCATTCCTATATTTCGCAACTAATCACGTTTCTACATTCACCTGAACCTACAATTTCTCAATTTCTAACTTTATCAGCAAATGTAGTTCTATTTATCTATCAAATACTGCAATTCCACAAATCTGTTAGACTGAGCACATTTGCAGCTTCTCCACATTCACTGCAACTTCAATTTCTCCATTCCCTTCAGTTTTATCAAACCTAGCTGTCTGTGTCTCTCAAAATGACAATTATTAGCAATTCAGCAAATTCAAGCATTTTCTCTATCAACAGATATAACTCATTGCCAAAATTAGCGAAATCTGACATTTCCAACAAATTCGCTGTTTGCATGATCCACTCGTTCACTGAATCTTCAAGTTTCACCAATTCAATAAATTTCTCAATCTCCAATATTTTCTGCAGTCCAACAACGCAAATAGATCTATTTCTGACAACCAACTCATATTTCAATGTTGATTTAGCTCAAGTAAGCCTTCAATATCTCCATTCCTTTTTTTGCAACTAATCACGTTTCTATATGCACCTGAATCTACAATTTCTCAATTTGTCACATTATCAGCAAATGTAGTTCTATTTCTCTATCAAATTCTGCAAATCCACAAATCTGTTAGACTGTGCACATTTGCAGCTTCTCCACATTCACGGCAACTTCAATTTCTCCATTCCCTTCAGTTTTAGCAAACCTAGCTTTCTGAATCTCTCGAAATGACAATTATCAGCAATTCAGCAAATTCAACCTTTTTCTCTATCAACAGATATAACTCATTCCCAACATGAGTAAAATCTATCATTTCCAACAAATTCGCTGTTTGCATGATTCGCTCGTTCACTGAATCTACAAGTATCACCATTTCAATTTCTCACTCTCCAATATTTTATGCAGTCCATGACATAAATAGATCTATTTCTGACAACCTACTCATTTTTCAATGTTGATTTCGCCGAAGAAAGCCTTCAATATCCCCATTCCTATATTTTGCAACTAATCAGCATTCTACATTCACCTGAACCTACAATTTCTCAATTTCAAACTTTATCAGCAAATGTAGTTCTATTTATCTATCAAATACTGCAATTCCACAAATCTGTTAGACTGAGCACAGTTGCAGCTTCTCCGCATTCACTTCAACTTCAGTTTTTCCAAACCTTCAGTTTTAACAAACCTAGCTGTCTGTATATCTCAAAATGAAAAATATTTGTTATTCAGCAAATTCAATTATTTTCTCTATCAGGAGATATAACTCATTCCCAAAATGAGTAAAATCTCCCATTTCTTCAAATTCGCTGTTTGCATGATCTGCTCGTTCACTGAATCTACAAGTTTCACCATTTCAATCAATTTCTCAATCTCCAATATTTTCTGTAGTCCATAACATAAATAGATATATTTCTGACAACCTACTCATTTTTCAAGGTTGATTTCGCCGACGTAAGCCTTCAATATCTCCATTCCTATATTTTACAACTAATCAGGTTTCTACATTCACCTGAACCTACAATTTCTCAATTTCAAACTTTATCAGCAAATGTAGTTCTATATATCTATCAAATACTGCAATTCTACAAATCTGTTAGACTGAGCACATTTGCAGCTTCTCCACATTCACAGCAACTTCAATTTCTCCATCCCTTCACTTTTAGCAAACCTAGCTGTCTGTATCTCTCAAAATGTCAATTATTAGCAATTCAGCAAATTCATGCTTTTTCTCTATCAACAGATATAACACATTGCTAAAATAAGCGAAATCTCACATTTCCAACAAAATCGCTGTTTGCATGAACCACTCGTTAACTAAATCTAGAAGTTTCACCATTTCAATCAATTTCTCAATCTCCAATATTTTCTGCAGTCCAACAACATAAATAAATGTATTTCTGACAACCTACTCATTTTTCAATGTTGATTTCGCCGAAGTAAGCCTTCAATCTCTCCATTCCTATATTTTGCAACTAATCAGGTTTCTACATTCACCTGAACCTACAATTTCTCAATTTCTAACTTTATCAGCAAATGTAGATCTATTTTCCTATCAAATACTGCAATTCCACAGATCTGTTAGACTGAGCACATTTGCAGCTTCTCCACATTCACTGCAACTTCAATTTCTCCATTCCCCTCAGTTTTAGCAAACCCAGCTTTCTGTATCTGTCAAAATGACAATTATTAGCAATTCAGCAAATGCAAGTATTTTCTCTATCAACAGATATAACTCATTCCCAAAATGAGTAAAATCTACCATTTCCAACAAATTCGCTGTTTGCATGATTAGCTAGTTCACTAATTCTTGAAGTTTCACCATTTCAATGAATTTCTCAATCTCCAATATTTTCTGCAGTGCAACAACATAAATAAATGTATTTCTGACAACCTACCCATTTTTCAATGTTGATTTCGCTGAAGTAAGCCTTCAATATCTCCATTCCTATATTTTGCAACTAATCACGTTTCTACATTCACCTGAACCTACAATTTCTCAATTTCAAACTTCATCAGCAAATGTAGTTCTATTTATCTATCAAATACTGCAATTCCACAAATCTGTTAGACTGAGCACATTTGCAGCTTCTCCACATTCACTGCAACTTCAATTTCTCCATTCCCTTCAGTTTTATCAATCCTATCTGTCTGTATCTCTCAAAATGTCAATTATTAGCAATTCAGCAAATTCAAGCATTTTCTCTATCAACAGATATAACTCATTCCCAAGATGAGTAAAATCTACCTTTTCCAAAAAATTCGCTGTTTGCATGATTAGGTAGTTCACTAATTCTAGAAGTTTCACCATTTGAATCAATTTCTCAATCTCCAATATTTTCTGCAGTCCAACAACATAAATAGATCTATTTCTGACAACCGACTCAAATTTCAATGTTGGTTTCGCTGAAGTAAGCCTTCAATATCTCCATTCCTATATTTTGCAACTAGTCAGGTTTCTACATTCACCTGAACCTACAATTTCTCAATTTCTAACTTTATCAGCAAATGTAGATCTATTTTTCTATCAAATACTGCAATTCCACAAATCTGTTAGACTGAGCACATTTGCAGCTTCTCCACATTCACTGCAACTTCAATTTCCCCATTCCCCTCAGTTTTAGCAAACCTAGCTTTCTGTATCTGTCAAAATGACAATTATTAGTTATTCAGCAAATGCAAGTATTTTCTCTATCAACAGATGTAACCCATTCCCAAAATGAGTAAAATCTACCATTTCCAACAAATTCGCTGTTTGCATGATTAGCTAGTTCACTAATTCTAGAAGTTTCACCATTTCAATGAATTTCTCAATCTCCAATATTTTCTGCAGTACAACAACATAAATAAATGTATTTCTGACAACCTACTCATTTTTCAATGTTGATTTCGCCGAAGTAAGCCTTCAATATCTCCATTCCTATATTTTGCAACTAATCACGTTTCTACATTCACCTGAACCTACAATTTCTCAATTTCAAACTTCATCAGCAAATGTAGTTCTATTTTTCTATTAAATACTGCAATTCCACAAATCTGTTAGACTGAGCACATTTGCAGCTTCTCCACATTCACTGCAACTTCAATTTCTCCATTCCCTTCAGTTTTAGCAAACCTAGCTGTCTGTATCTCTCAAAATGTCAAATATTAGTTATTCAGCAAATTCAAACATTTTCTCTATCAACAGATATAACTCATTCCCAAAATTAGTAAAATTCCCCATTTCCAACAAATTCGCTGTTTGCATAATTCGCTCGTTCACTTAATCTAGAAGTTTCACCATTTCAATCAATTTCTCAATCTCCAATATTTTCTGCAATCCAACAACATAAATAAATGTATTTCTGACAACCTACTCATTTTGCAATGCTGATGTCGCTGAAGTAAGCCTTCAATATCTCCATTCCTATATTTTGCAACAAATCACGTTTCTACATTCTCCTGTACCTGCAATTTCTCAATTTCAAACTTTATTAGTAAATGTAGTTCTATTTATCTATCAAATACTCGAAAACCACCAATCTGTTAGACTAAGCACATTTGGGCTTCTCCGCATTCACTGAAACTTCAATTTCTCCAAACGTTCAGTTTTAGCAAACTTAGCTGTCTTTATCTCTCAAAATGGCAAATATTAGTTATTCAGCAAATTGAATCCTTTCTCCATCAGCAGATATACATCATTCCCAAAATGAGCAAAATCTCCCATTTCCAACAAATTCGCTGTTTGCATGATCCGTACGTTCACTGAATCTACAAGTTTCACCATTTCAATCAATTTCTCAATCTCCAATATTTTCTGCAGTCCAACAACATAAATAGATCTATTTCTGACAACCGACTCAAATTTCAATGTTGGTTTCGCTGAAGTAAGCCTTCAATATCTCCATTCCTATATTTTGCAACTAGTCAGGTTTCTACATTCACCTGAACCTACAATTTCTCAATTTCTAACTTTATCAGCAAATGTAGATCTATTTTTCTATCAAATACTGCAATTCCACAAATCTGTTAGACTGAGCACATTTGCAGCTTCTCCACATTCACTGCAACTTCAATTTCCCCATTCCCCTCAGTTTTAGCAAACCTAGCTTTCTGTATCTGTCAAAATGACAATTATTAGCAATTCAGCAAATGCAAGTATTTTCTCTATCAACAGATGTAACCCATTCCCAAAATGAGTAAAATCTACCATTTCCAACAAATTCGCTGTTTGCATGATTAGCTAGTTCACTAATTCCAGAAGTTTCACCATTTCAATGAATTTCTCAATCTCCAATATTTTCTGCAGTACAACAACATAAATAAATGTATTTCTGACAACCTACTCATTTTTCAATGTTGATTTCGCCGAAGTAAGCCTTCAATATCTCCATTCCTATATTTTGCAACTAATCACGTTTCTACATTCACCTGAACCTACAATTTCTCAATTTCTCACTTTAGCAGCAAATGTAGTTCTATTTTTCTATTAAATACTGCAATTCCACAAATCTGTTAGACTGAGCACATTTGCAGCTTCTCCGCATTCACTGCAACTTCAATTTCTCCATTCCCTTCAGTTTTAGCAAACTTAGCTGTCTTTATCTCTCAAAATGGCAAATATTAGTTATTCAGCAAATTGAATCCTTTCTCCATCAGCAGATATACATCATTCCCAAAATGAGCAAAATCTCCCATTTCCAACAAATTCGCTGTTTGCATGATCCGCTCGTTCACTGAATCTACACGTTTCACCATTTCAATCAATTTCTCAATCTCCAATATATTCTGCAGTCCAACAACATAAATAGATCTATTTCTGACAACCGACTCAAATTTAAATGTTGATTTCGCTCAACTAAGCCTTCAATATCTCCATTCCTATATTTTGCAAATAATCAGGTTTCTACATTCACCTGAACCTACAATTTCTCAATTTCTAACTTTATCAGCAAATGTAGATCTATTTATCTATCAAATACTGCAATTCCACAGATCTGTTAGACTGAGCACATTTGCAGCTTCTCCACATTCACTGCAACTTCAATTTCCCCATTCCCCTCAGTTTTAGCAAACCCAGCTTTCTGTATCTGTCAAAATGACAATTATTAGCAATTCAGCAAATGCAAGTATTTTCTCTATCAACAGATATAACTCATTCCCAAAATGAGTAAAATCTACCATTTCCAACAAATTCGCTGTTTGCATGATTAGCTAGTTCACTTAATCTAGAAGTTTCACCATTTCAATCAATTTCTCAATCACCAATATTTTCTGCAGTCCAACAACATAAATAAATGTATTCCTGACAACCTACTCATTTTTCAATGTTCATTTCGTTCAAGTAAGCCTTCAATATCTCCATTCCTATATTTCGCAACTAATCACGTTTCTACATTCACCTGAACCTACAATTTCTCAATTTCTAACTTTATCAGCAAATGTAGTTCTATTTATCTATCAAATACTGCAATTCCACAAATCTGTTAGACTGAGCACATTTGCAGCTTCTCCACATTCACTGCAACTTCAATTTCTCCATTCCCTTCAGTTTTATCAAACCTAGCTGTCTGTGTCTCTCAAAATGACAATTATTAGCAATTCAGCAAATTCAAGCATTTTCTCTATCAACAGATATAACTCATTGCCAAAATTAGCGAAATCTGACATTTCCAACAAATTCGCTGTTTGCATGATCCACTCGTTCACTGAATCTTCAAGTTTCACCAATTCAATAAATTTCTCAATCTCCAATATTTTCTGCAGTCCAACAACGCAAATAGATCTATTTCTGACAACCAACTCATATTTCAATGTTGATTTAGCTCAAGTAAGCCTTCAATATCTCCATTCCTTTTTTTGCAACTAATCACGTTTCTATATGCACCTGAATCTACAATTTCTCAATTTGTCACATTATCAGCAAATGTAGTTCTATTTCTCTATCAAATTCTGCAAATCCACAAATCTGTTAGACTGTGCACATTTGCAGCTTCTCCACATTCACGGCAACTTCAATTTCTCCATTCCCTTCAGTTTTAGCAAACCTAGCTTTCTGAATCTCTCGAAATGACAATTATCAGCAATTCAGCAAATTCAACCTTTTTCTCTATCAACAGATATAACTCATTCCCAACATGAGTAAAATCTATCATTTCCAACAAATTCGCTGTTTGCATGATTCGCTCGTTCACTGAATCTACAAGTATCACCATTTCAATTTCTCACTCTCCAATATTTTATGCAGTCCATGACATAAATAGATCTATTTCTGACAACCTACTCATTTTTCAATGTTGATTTCGCCGAAGAAAGCCTTCAATATCCCCATTCCTATATTTTGCAACTAATCAGCATTCTACATTCACCTGAACCTACAATTTCTCAATTTCAAACTTTATCAGCAAATGTAGTTCTATTTATCTATCAAATACTGCAATTCCACAAATCTGTTAGACTGAGCACAGTTGCAGCTTCTCCGCATTCACTTCAACTTCAGTTTTTCCAAACCTTCAGTTTTAACAAACCTAGCTGTCTGTATCTCTCAAAATGAAAAATATTTGTTATTCAGCAAATTCAATTATTTTCTCTATCAGGAGATATAACTCATTCCCAAAATGAGTAAAATCTCCCATTTCTTCAAATTCGCTGTTTGCATGATCTGCTCGTTCACTGAATCTACAAGTTTCACCATTTCAATCAATTTCTCAATCTCCAATATTTTCTGTAGTCCATAACATAAATAGATATATTTCTGACAACCTACTCATTTTTCAAGGTTGATTTCGCCGACGTAAGCCTTCAATATCTCCATTCCTATATTTTACAACTAATCAGGTTTCTACATTCACCTGAACCTACAATTTCTCAATTTCAAACTTTATCAGCAAATGTAGTTCTATATATCTATCAAATACTGCAATTCTACAAATCTGTTAGACTGAGCACATTTGCAGCTTCTCCACATTCACAGCAACTTCAATTTCTCCATCCCTTCACTTTTAGCAAACCTAGCTGTCTGTATCTCTCAAAATGTCAATTATTAGCAATTCAGCAAATTCATGCTTTTTCTCTATCAACAGATATAACACATTGCTAAAATAAGCGAAATCTCACATTTCCAACAAAATCGCTGTTTGCATGAACCACTCGTTAACTAAATCTAGAAGTTTCACCATTTCAATCAATTTCTCAATCTCCAATATTTTCTGCAGTCCAACAACATAAATAAATGTATTTCTGACAACCTACTCATTTTTCAATGTTGATTTCGCCGAAGTAAGCCTTCAATCTCTCCATTCCTATATTTTGCAACTAATCAGGTTTCTACATTCACCTGAACCTACAATTTCTCAATTTCTAACTTTATCAGCAAATGTAGATCTATTTTCCTATCAAATACTGCAATTCCACAGATCTGTTAGACTGAGCACATTTGCAGCTTCTCCACATTCACTGCAACTTCAATTTCTCCATTCCCCTCAGTTTTAGCAAACCCAGCTTTCTGTATCTGTCAAAATGACAATTATTAGCAATTCAGCAAATGCAAGTATTTTCTCTATCAACAGATATAACTCATTCCCAAAATGAGTAAAATCTACCATTTCCAACAAATTCGCTGTTTGCATGATTAGCTAGTTCACTAATTCTTGAAGTTTCACCATTTCAATGAATTTCTCAATCTCCAATATTTTCTGCAGTGCAACAACATAAATAAATGTATTTCTGACAACCTACCCATTTTTCAATGTTGATTTCGCTGAAGTAAGCCTTCAATATCTCCATTCCTATATTTTGCAACTAATCACGTTTCTACATTCACCTGAACCTACAATTTCTCAATTTCAAACTTCATCAGCAAATGTAGTTCTATTTATCTATCAAATACTGCAATTCCACAAATCTGTTAGACTGAGCACATTTGCAGCTTCTCCACATTCACTGCAACTTCAATTTCTCCATTCCCTTCAGTTTTATCAATCCTATCTGTCTGTATCTCTCAAAATGTCAATTATTAGCAATTCAGCAAATTCAAGCATTTTCTCTATCAACAGATATAACTCATTCCCAAGATGAGTAAAATCTACCTTTTCCAAAAAATTCGCTGTTTGCATGATTAGGTAGTTCACTAATTCTAGAAGTTTCACCATTTGAATCAATTTCTCAATCTCCAATATTTTCTGCAGTCCAACAACATAAATAGATCTATTTCTGACAACCGACTCAGATTTCAATGCTGATTTCGCTGAAGTAAGCCTTCAATATCTCCATTCCTATGTTTTGCAACAAATCACGTTTCTACATTCTCCTGAACCTACAATTTCTCAATTTCTCACTTTATCAGCAAATGTAGTTCTATTTTTCTATTAAATACTGCAATTCTACAAATCTGTTAGACTGAGCACATTTGCAGCTTCTCCGCATTCACTGCAACTTCAATTTCTCCATTCCCTTCAGTTTTAGCAAACCTAGCTGTCTGTATCTCTCAAAATGTCAAATATTAGTTATTCAGCAAATTAAAACATTTTCTCCATCAACAGATATAACTCATTCCCAAAATTAGTAAAATTCCCCATTTCCAACAAATTCGCTGTTTGCATAATTCGCTCGTTCACTTAATCTAGAAGTTTCACCATTTCAATCAATTTCTCAATCTCCAATATTTTCTGCAGTCCAACAACATAAATAGATCTATTTCTGACAACCGACTCAAATTTCAATGTTGATTTCGCTCAACTAAGCCTTCAATATCTCCATTCCTATATTTTGCAACTAATCAGGTTTCTACATTCACCTGAAACTACAATTTCTCAATTTCTAACTTTATCAGCAAATGTAGTTCTATTTATCTATCAAATACTGCAATTCCACAAATCTGTTCAATTTCTAAATTCCCTTCAGTTTTAGCAAACCTAGCTGTCTGTATCTCTCAAAATGTCACATATTAGTTATTCACCATATTCAAACATTTTCTCTATCAACAGATACAACTCATTCCCAAAATGAGTAAAATCTCCCATTTCCAACAAATTCGCTGTTTGCATGATCCGCTCGTTCACTGAATCTACAAGTTTCAACATTTCAATCAATTTCTCAATCTCCAATATTTTCTGCAGTCCAACAACATAAATTGATCTATTTCTGACAACCGACTCTGATTTCAATGTTGATTTCGCTCAACTAAGCCTTCAATATCTCCATTCCTATATTTTGCAACTAATCACGTTTCTACATTCACCTGAACCTACAATTTCTCAATTTCTAACTTTATCAGCAAATGTAGATCTATTTTTCTATCAAATACTGCAATTCCACAGATCTGTTGGAATGAGCACATTTGCAGCTTCTCCACATTCACTGCAACTTCAATTGCCCCATTCCCCTCAGTTTTAGCAAACCCAGCTTTCTGTATCTGTCAAAATGACAATTATTAGCAATTCAGCAAATGCAAGTATTTTCTCTATCAACAGATATAACTCATTCCCAAAATGAGTAATATCTACCATTTCCAACAAATTCGCTGTTTGCATGATTAGCTAGTTTACTATTTCTAGAAGTTTCACCATTTCAATGAATTTCTCAATCTTCAATATTTTCTGCAGTGCAACAACATAAATAAATGTATTTCTGACAACCTACCCATTTTTCAATGTTGATTTCGCTGAAGTAAGCCTTCAATATCTCCATTCCTATATTTTGCAACTAATCACGTTTCTACATTCACCTGAACCTACAATTTCTCAATTTCAAACTTCATCAGCAAATGTAGTTCTATTTTTATATTAAATACTGCAATTCCACAAATCTGTTAGACTGAGCACAATTGCAGCTTCTCCGCATTCACTGCAACTTCAATTTCTCCATTCCCTTCAGTTTTAGCAAACCTAGCTGTCTGTATCTCTCAAAATGTCAAATATTAGTTATTCAGCAAATTCAATCATTTTCTCTATCAGCAGATATAACTCATTCCCAAAATTAGTAAAATTCCCCATTTCCAACAAATTCGCTGTTTGCATGATCCGCTCGTTCACTGAATCTACAAGTTTCACCATTTCAATCAATTTCTCAATCTCCAATATTTTCTGCAGTCCAACAACATAAATAGATCTATTTCTGACAACCTACTCATTTTTCAATGTTGATTTCGCTGAAGTAAGCCTTCAATATCTCCATTCCTATATTTCGCAACTAATCACGTTTCTACATTCACCTGAACCTACAATTTCTCAATTTCTAACTTTATCAGCAAATGTAGTTCTATTTATCTATCAAATACTGCAATTCCACAAATCTGTTAGACTGAGCACATTTGCAGCTTCTCCACATTCACTGCAACTTCAATTTCTCCATTCCCTTCAGTTTTATCAAACCTAGCTGTCTGTGTCTCTCAAAATGACAATTATTAGCAATTCAGCAAATTCAAGCATTTTCTCTATCAACAGATATAACTCATTGCCAAAATTAGCGAAATCTGACATTTCCAACAAATTCGCTGTTTGCATGATCCACTCGTTCACTGAATCTTCAAGTTTCACCAATTCAATAAATTTCTCAATCTCCAATATTTTCTGCAGTCCAACAACGCAAATAGATCTATTTCTGACAACCAACTCATATTTCAATGTTGATTTAGCTCAAGTAAGCCTTCAATATCTCCATTCCTTTTTTTGCAGCTAATCACGTTTCTACATACAGCTGAAGCTACAATTTCTCAATTTGTAACTTTATCAGCAAATGTAGTTCTATTTATCTATCAAATACTCCAATTCTACAAATCTATTAGACTGTGCACATTTGCAGCTTCTCCGCATTCACTGCAACGAAACTTTCTCCATGCCCTTCAGTATCAGCAAACCTGGCTGGCTGTATCTATCAAAATGTCATATATTAGTTATTCAGCAAATTCAAGCATTTTCTCTATCAACAGATATAACTCATTCCCAAAATGTGTAATATCTACCATTTCCAACAAATTCGCCGTTTGCATGATTAGCTCGTTCACTAAATTTAGATGTTTCTCCATTTCAATCAATTTCTCAATCTCCAATATTTTCTGCAGTCCAACAACATAAATAAATGTATTTCTGACAACCTACTCATTTTTCAATGTTGATTTCGCCGAAGTAAGCCTTCAATCTCTCCATTCCTATATTTTGCAACTAATCAGGTTTCTACATTCACCTGAACCTACAATTTCTCAATTTCTAACTTTATCAGCAAATGTAGATCTATTTTCCTATCAAATACTGCAATTCCACAGATCTGTTAGACTGAGCACATTTGCAGCTTCTCCACATTCACTGCAACTTCAATTTCTCCATTCCCCTCAGTTTTAGCAAACCCAGCTTTCTGTATCTGTCAAAATGACAATTATTAGCAATTCAGCAAATGCAAGTATTTTCTCTATCAACAGATATAACTCATTCCCAAAATGAGTAAAATCTACCATTTCCAACAAATTCGCTGTTTGCATGATTAGCTAGTTCACTAATTCTTGAAGTTTCACCATTTCAATGAATTTCTCAATCTCCAATATTTTCTGCAGTGCAACAACATAAATAAATGTATTTCTGACAACCTACCCATTTTTCAATGTTGATTTCGCTGAAGTAAGCCTTCAATATCTCCATTCCTATATTTTGCAACTAATCACGTTTCTACATTCACCTGAACCTACAATTTCTCAATTTCAAACTTCATCAGCAAATGTAGTTCTATTTTTCTATCAAATACTGCAATTCCACAAATCTGTTAGACTGAGCACATTTGCAGCTTCTCCACATTCACTGCAACTTCAATTTCTCCATTCCCTTCAGTTTTATCAATCCTATCTGTCTGTATCTCTCAAAATGTCAATTATTAGCAATTCAGCAAATTCAAGCATTTTCTCTATCAACAGATATAACTCATTCCCAAGATGAGTAAAATCTACCTTTTCCAAAAAATTCGCTGTTTGCATGATTAGGTAGTTCACTAATTCTAGAAGTTTCACCATTTGAATCAATTTCTCAATCTCCAATATTTTCTGCAGTCCAACAACATAAATAGATCTATTTCTGACAACCGACTCAGATTTCAATGCTGATTTCGCTGAAGTAAGCCTTCAATATCTCCATTCCTATGTTTTGCAACAAATCACGTTTCTACATTCTCCTGAACCTACAATTTCTCAATTTCTCACTTTATCAGCAAATGTAGTTCTATTTTTCTATTAAATACTGCAATTCTACAAATCTGTTAGACTGAGCACATTTGCAGCTTCTCCGCATTCACTGCAACTTCAATTTCTCCATTCCCTTCAGTTTTAGCAAACCTAGCTGTCTGTATCTCTCAAAATGTCAAATATTAGTTATTCAGCAAATTAAAACATTTTCTCCATCAACAGATATAACTCATTCCCAAAATTAGTAAAATTCCCCATTTCCAACAAATTCGCTGTTTGCATAATTCGCTCGTTCACTTAATCTAGAAGTTTCACCATTTCAATCAATTTCTCAATCTCCAATATTTTCTGCAGTCCAACAACATAAATAGATCTATTTCTGACAACCGACTCAAATTTCAATGTTGATTTCGCTCAACTAAGCCTTCAATATCTCCATTCCTATATTTTGCAACTAATCAGGTTTCTACATTCACCTGAAACTACAATTTCTCAATTTCTAACTTTATCAGCAAATGTAGTTCTATTTATCTATCAAATACTGCAATTCCACAAATCTGTTCAATTTCTAAATTCCCTTCAGTTTTAGCAAACCTAGCTGTCTGTATCTCTCAAAATGTCACATATTAGTTATTCACCATATTCAAACATTTTCTCTATCAACAGATACAACTCATTCCCAAAATGAGTAAAATCTCCCATTTCCAACAAATTCGCTGTTTGCATGATCCGCTCGTTCACTGAATCTACAAGTTTCAACATTTCAATCAATTTCTCAATCTCCAATATTTTCTGCAGTCCAACAACATAAATTGATCTATTTCTGACAACCGACTCTGATTTCAATGTTGATTTCGCTCAACTAAGCCTTCAATATCTCCATTCCTATATTTTGCAACTAATCACGTTTCTACATTCACCTGAACCTACAATTTCTCAATTTCTAACTTTATCAGCAAATGTAGATCTATTTTTCTATCAAATACTGCAATTCCACAGATCTGTTAGAATGAGCACATTTGCAGCTTCTCCACATTCACTGCAACTTCAATTGCCCCATTCCCCTCAGTTTTAGCAAACCCAGCTTTCTGTATCTGTCAAAATGACAATTATTAGCAATTCAGCAAATGCAAGTATTTTCTCTATCAACAGATATAACTCATTCCCAAAATGAGTAATATCTACCATTTCCAACAAATTCGCTGTTTGCATGATCCGCTCGTTCACTGAATCTACAAGTTTCACCATTTCAATCAATTTCTCAATCTCCAATATTTTCTGCAGTCCAACAACATAAATAGATCTATTTCTGACAACCTACTCATTTTTCAATGTTGATTTCGCTGAAGTAAGCCTTCAATATCTCCATTCCTATATTTCGCAACTAATCACGTTTCTACATTCACCTGAACCTACAATTTCTCAATTTCTAACTTTATCAGCAAATGTAGTTCTATTTATCTATCAAATACTGCAATTCCACAAATCTGTTAGACTGAGCACATTTGCAGCTTCTCCACATTCACTGCAACTTCAATTTCTCCATTCCCTTCAGTTTTATCAAACCTAGCTGTCTGTGTCTCTCAAAATGACAATTATTAGCAATTCAGCAAATTCAAGCATTTTCTCTATCAACAGATATAACTCATTGCCAAAATTAGCGAAATCTGACATTTCCAACAAATTCGCTGTTTGCATGATCCACTCGTTCACTGAATCTTCAAGTTTCACCAATTCAATAAATTTCTCAATCTCCAATATTTTCTGCAGTCCAACAACGCAAATAGATCTATTTCTGACAACCAACTCATATTTCAATGTTGATTTAGCTCAAGTAAGCCTTCAATATCTCCATTCCTTTTTTTGCAGCTAATCACGTTTCTACATACAGCTGAAGCTACAATTTCTCAATTTGTAACTTTATCAGCAAATGTAGTTCTATTTATCTATCAAATACTCCAATTCTACAAATCTATTAGACTGTGCACATTTGCAGCTTCTCCGCATTCACTGCAACGAAACTTTCTCCATGCCCTTCAGTATCAGCAAACCTGGCTGGCTGTATCTATCAAAATGTCATATATTAGTTATTCAGCAAATTCAAGCATTTTCTCTATCAACAGATATAACTCATTCCCAAAATGTGTAATATCTACCATTTCCAACAAATTCGCCGTTTGCATGATTAGCTCGTTCACTAAATTTAGATGTTTCTCCATTTCAATCAATTTCTGAATCTCCAATATTTTCTGCATTCCAACAACATAAATAAATGTATTTCTGACAACCTACTCATTTTTCAATGATGATTTCACCGAAGTAAGCCTTTAATATCTCCATTCCTATATTTTGCAACTAATCACGTTTCTATATGCACCTGAATCTACAATTTCTCAATTTCTCACATTATCAGCAAATGTAGTTCTATTTCTCTATCAAATTCTGCAAATCCACAAATCTGTTAGACTGTGCACATTTGCAGCTTCTCCACATTCACGGCAACTTCAATTTCTCCATTCCCTTCAGTTTTAGCAAACCTAGCTTTCTGAATCTCTCGAAATGACAATTATCAGCAATTCAGCAAATTCAACCTTTTTCTCTATCAACAGATATAACTCATTCCCAACATGAGTAAAATCTATCATTTCCAACAAATTCGCTGTTTGCATGATTCGCTCGTTCACTGAATCTACAAGTATCACCATTTCAATTTCTCACTCTCCAATATTTTATGCAGTCCATGACATAAATAGATCTATTTCTGACAACCTACTCATTTTTCAATGTTGATTTCGCCGAAGAAAGCCTTCAATATCCCCATTCCTATATTTTGCAACTAATCAGCATTCTACATTCACCTGAACCTACAATTTCTCAATTTCAAACTTTATCAGCAAATGTAGTTCTATTTATCTATCAAATACTGCAATTCCACAAATCTGTTAGACTGAGCACAGTTGCAGCTTCTCCGCATTCACTTCAACTTCAGTTTTTCCAAACCTTCAGTTTTAACAAACCTAGCTGTCTGTATCTCTCAAAATGAAAAATATTTGTTATTCAGCAAATTCAATTATTTTCTCTATCAGGAGATATAACTCATTCCCAAAATGAGTAAAATCTCCCATTTCTTCAAATTCGCTGTTTGCATGATCCGCTCGTTCACTGAATCTACAAGTTTCACCATTTCAATCAATTTCTCAATCTCCAATATTTTCTGTAGTCCATAACATAAATAGATATATTTCTGACAACCTACTCATTTTTCAAGGTTGATTTCGCCGAAGTAAGCCTTCAATATCTCCATTCCTATATTTTACAACTAATCAGGTTTCTACATTCACCTGAACCTACAATTTCTCAATTTCAAACTTTATCAGCAAATGTAGTTCTATATATCTATCAAATACTGCAATTCTACAAATCTGTTAGACTGAGCACATTTGCAGCTTCTCCACATTCACAGCAACTTCAATTTCTCCATCCCTTCACTTTTAGCAAACCTAGCTGTCTGTATCTCTCAAAATGTCAATTATTAGCAATTCAGCAAATTCATGCTTTTTCTCTATCAACAGATATAACACATTGCTAAAATAAGCGAAATCTCACATTTCCAACAAAATCGCTGTTTGCATGAACCACTCGTTAACTAAATCTAGAAGTTTCACCATTTCAATCAATTTCTCAATCTCCAATATTTTCTGCAGTCCAACAACATAAATAAATGTATTTCTGACAACCTACTCATTTTTCAATGTTGATTTCGCCGAAGTAAGCCTTCAATCTCTCCATTCCTATATTTTGCAACTAATCAGGTTTCTACATTCACCTGAACCTACAATTTCTCAATTTCTAACTTTATCAGCAAATGTAGATCTATTTTCCTATCAAATACTGCAATTCCACAGGTCTGTTAGACTGAGCACATTTGCAGCTTCTCCACATTCACTGCAACTTCAATTTCTCCATTCCCCTCAGTTTTAGCAAACCCAGCTTTCTGTATCTGTCAAAATGACAATTATTAGCAATTCAGCAAATGCAAGTATTTTCTCTATCAACAGATATAACTCATTCCCAAAATGAGTAAAATCTACCATTTCCAACAAATTCGCTGTTTGCATGATTAGCTAGTTCACTAATTCTTGAAGTTTCACCATTTCAATGAATTTCTCAATCTCCAATATTTTCTGCAGTGCAACAACATAAATAAATGTATTTCTGACAACCTACCCATTTTTCAATGTTGATTTCGCTGAAGTAAGCCTTCAATATCTCCATTCCTATATTTTGCAACTAATCACGTTTCTACATTCACCTGAACCTACAATTTCTCAATTTCAAACTTCATCAGCAAATGTAGTTCTATTTTTCTATCAAATACTGCAATTCCACAAATCTGTTAGACTGAGCACATTTGCAGCTTCTCCACATTCACTGCAACTTCAATTTCTCCATTCCCTTCAGTTTTATCAATCCTATCTGTCTGTATCTCTCAAAATGTCAATTATTAGCAATTCAGCAAATTCAAGCATTTTCTCTATCAACAGATATAACTCATTCCCAAGATGAGTAAAATCTACCTTTTCCAAAAAATTCGCTGTTTGCATGATTAGGTAGTTCACTAATTCTAGAAGTTTCACCATTTGAATCAATTTCTCAATCTCCAATATTTTCTGCAGTCCAACAACATAAATAGATCTATTTCTGACAACCGACTCAGATTTCAATGCTGATTTCGCTGAAGTAAGCCTTCAATATCTCCATTCCTATGTTTTGCAACAAATCACGTTTCTACATTCTCCTGAACCTACAATTTCTCAATTTCTCACTTTATCAGCAAATGTAGTTCTATTTTTCTATTAAATACTGCAATTCTACAAATCTGTTAGACTGAGCACATTTGCAGCTTCTCCGCATTCACTGCAACTTCAATTTCTCCATTCCCTTCAGTTTTAGCAAACCTAGCTGTCTGTATCTCTCAAAATGTCAAATATTAGTTATTCAGCAAATTAAAACATTTTCTCCATCAACAGATATAACTCATTCCCAAAATTAGTAAAATTCCCCATTTCCAACAAATTCGCTGTTTGCATAATTCGCTCGTTCACTTAATCTAGAAGTTTCACCATTTCAATCAATTTCTCAATCTCCAATATTTTCTGCAGTCCAACAACATAAATAGATCTATTTCTGACAACCGACTCAAATTTCAATGTTGATTTCGCTCAACTAAGCCTTCAATATCTCCATTCCTATATTTTGCAACTAATCAGGTTTCTACATTCACCTGAAACTACAATTTCTCAATTTCTAACTTTATCAGCAAATGTAGTTCTATTTATCTATCAAATACTGCAATTCCACAAATCTGTTCAATTTCTAAATTCCCTTCAGTTTTAGCAAACCTAGCTGTCTGTATCTCTCAAAATGTCACATATTAGTTATTCACCATATTCAAACATTTTCTCTATCAACAGATACAACTCATTCCCAAAATGAGTAAAATCTCCCATTTCCAACAAATTCGCTGTTTGCATGATCCGCTCGTTCACTGAATCTACAAGTTTCAACATTTCAATCAATTTCTCAATCTCCAATATTTTCTGCAGTCCAACAACATAAATTGATCTATTTCTGACAACCGACTCTGATTTCAATGTTGATTTCGCTCAACTAAGCCTTCAATATCTCCATTCCTATATTTTGCAACTAATCACGTTTCTACATTCACCTGAACCTACAATTTCTCAATTTCTAACTTTATCAGCAAATGTAGATCTATTTTTCTATCAAATACTGCAATTCCACAGATCTGTTAGAATGAGCACATTTGCAGCTTCTCCACATTCACTGCAACTTCAATTGCCCCATTCCCCTCAGTTTTAGCAAACCCAGCTTTCTGTATCTGTCAAAATGACAATTATTAGCAATTCAGCAAATGCAAGTATTTTCTCTATCAACAGATATAACTCATTCCCAAAATGAGTAATATCTACCATTTCCAACAAATTCGCTGTTTGCATGATTAGCTAGTTTACTATTTCTAGAAGTTTCACCATTTCAATGAATTTCTCAATCTTCAATATTTTCTGCAGTGCAACAACATAAATAAATGTATTTCTGACAACCTACCCATTTTTCAATGTTGATTTCGCTGAAGTAAGCCTTCAATATCTCCATTCCTATATTTTGCAACTAATCACGTTTCTACATTCACCTGAACCTACAATTTCTCAATTTCAAACTTCATCAGCAAATGTAGTTCTATTTTTCTATTAAATACTGCAATTCCACAAATCTGTTAGACTGAGCACAATTGCAGCTTCTCCGCATTCACTGCAACTTCAATTTCTCCATTCCCTTCAGTTTTAGCAAACCTAGCTGTCTGTATCTCTCAAAATGTCAAATATTAGTTATTCAGCAAATTCAAACATTTTCTCTATAAACAGATATAACTCATTCCCAAAATTAGTAAAATTCCCCATTTCCAACAAATTCGCTGTTTGCATAATTCGCTCGTTCACTTAATCTAGAAGTTTCACCATTTCAATCAATTTCTCAATCTCCAATATTTTCTGCAGTGCAACAACATAAATAAATGTATTTCTGACAACCTACCCATTTTTCAATGTTGATTTCGCTGAAGTAAGCCTTCAATATCTCCATTCCTATATTTTGCAACTAATCAGGTTTCTACATTCACCTGAACCTACAATTTCTCAATTTCTAACTTTATCAGCAAATGTAGATCTATTTTTCTATCAAATACTGCAATTCCACAGATCTGTTAGACTGAGCACATTTGCAGCTTCTCCACATTCACTGCAACTTCAATTTCCCCATTCCCCTCAGTTTTAGCAAACCCAGCTTTCTGTATCTGTCAAAATGACAATTATTAGCAATTCAGCAAATGCAAGTATTTTCTCTATCAACAGATATAACTCATTCCCAAAATGAGTAATATCTACCATTTCCAACAAATTCGCTGTTTGCATGATTAGCTAGTTCACTAATTCTAGAAGTTTCACCATTTCAATGAATTTCTCAATCTCCAATATTTTCTGCAGTGCAACAACATAAATAAATGTATTTCTGACAACCTACACATTTTTCAATGTTGATTTCGCTGAAGTAAGCCTTCAATATCTCCATTCCTATATTTTGCAACTAATCACGTTTCTACATTCACCTGAACCTACAATTTCTCAATTTCAAACTTCATCAGCAAATGTAGTTCTATTTTTCTATTAAATACTGCAATTCCACAAATCTGTTAGACTGAGCACATTTGCAGCTTCTCCACATTCACTGCAACTTCAATTTCTCCATTCCCTTCAGTTTTAGCAAACCTAGCTGTCTGTATCTCTCAAAATGTCAAATATTAGTTATTCAGCAAATTCAAACATTTTCTCTATCAACAGATATAACTCATTCCCAAAATTAGTAAAATTCCCCATTTCCAACAAATTCGCTGTTTGCATAATTCGCTCGTTCACTTAATCTAGAAGTTTCACCATTTCAATCAATTTCTCAATCTCCAATATTTTCTGCAGTCCAACAACATAAATAAATGTATTTCTGACAACCTACTCATTTTGCAATGCTGATGTCGCTGAAGTAAGCCTTCAATATATCCATTCCTATATTTTGCAACAAATCACGTTTCTACATTCTCCTGTACCTGCAATTTCTCAATTTCAAACTTTATTAGTAAATGTAGTTCTATTTATCTATCAAATACTCGAAAACCACCAATCTGTTAGACTAAGCACATTTGGGCTTCTCCGCATTCACTGCAACTTCAATTTCTCCAAACGTTCAGTTTTAGCAAACTTAGCTGTCTTTATCTCTCAAAATGGCAAATATTAGTTATTCAGCAAATTGAATCCTTTCTCCATCAGCAGATATACATCATTCCCAAAATGAGCAAAATCTCCCATTTCCAACAAATTCGCTGTTTGCATGATCCGTTCGTTCACTGAATCTACAAGTTTCACCATTTCAATCAATTTCTCAATCTCCAATATTTTCTGCAGTCCAACAACATAAATAGATCTATTTCTGACAACCGACTCAAATTTCAATGTTGGTTTCGCTGAAGTAAGCCTTCAATATCTCCATTCCTATATTTTGCAACTAGTCAGGTTTCTACATTCACCTGAACCTACAATTTCTCAATTTCTAACTTTATCAGCAAATGTAGATCTATTTTTCTATCAAATACTGCAATTCCACAAATCTGTTAGACTGAGCACATTTGCAGCTTCTCCACATTCACTGCAACTTCAATTTCCCCATTCCCCTCAGTTTTAGCAAACCTAGCTTTCTGTATCTGTCAAAATGACAATTATTAGCAATTCAGCAAATGCAAGTATTTTCTCTATCAACAGATGTAACCCATTCCCAAAATGAGTAAAATCTACCATTTCCAACAAATTCGCTGTTTGCATGATTAGCTAGTTCACTAATTCTAGAAGTTTCACCATTTCAATGAATTTCTCAATCTCCAATATTTTCTGCAGTACAACAACATAAATAAATGTATTTCTGACAACCTACTCATTTTTCAATGTTGATTTCGCCGAAGTAAGCCTTCAATATCTCCATTCCTATATTTTGCAACAAATCACGTTTCTACATTCTCCTGTACCTGCAATTTCTCAATTTCAAACTTTATTAGTAAATGTAGTTCTATTTATCCATCAAATACTCGAATACCACCAATCTGTTAGACTAAGCACATTTGGGCTTCTCCGCATTCACTGCAACTTCAATTTCTCCAAACGTTCAGTTTTAGCAAACTTAGCTGTCTTTATCTCTCAAAATGGCAAATATTAGTTATTCAGCAAATTGAATCCTTTCTCCATCAGCAGATATACATCATTCCCAAAATGAGCAAAATCTCCCATTTCCAACAAATTCGCTGTTTGCATGATCCGCTCGTTCACTGAATCTACACGTTTCACCATTTCAATCAATTTCTCAATCTCCAATATATTCTGCAGTCCAACAACATAAATAGATCTATTTCTGACAACCGACTCAAATTTCAATGTTGATTTCGCTCAACTAAGCCTTCAATATCTCCATTCCTATATTTTGCAAATAATCAGGTTTCTACATTCACCTGAACCTACAATTTCTCAATTTCTAACTTTATCAGCAAATGTAGATCTATTTTTCTATCAAATACTGCAATTCCACAGATCTGTTAGACTGAGCACATTTGCAGCTTCTCCACATTCACTGCAACTTCAATTTCCCCATTCCCCTCAGTTTTAGCAAACCCAGCTTTCTGTATCTGTCAAAATGACAATTATTAGCAATTCAGCAAATGCAAGTATTTTCTCCATCAACAGATATAACTCATTCCCAAAATGAGTAAAATTCCCCATTTCCAACAAATTCGCTGTTTGCATAATTCGCTCGTTCACTTAATCTAGATGTTTCACCATTTCAATCAATTTCTCAATCTCCAATATTTTCTGCAGTGCAACAACATAAATAAATGTATTTCTGACAACCTACCCATTTTCCAATGTTGATTTCGCTGAAGTAAGCCTTCAATATCTCCATTCCTATATTTTGCAACTAATCAGGTTTCTACATTCACCTGAACCTTCAATTTCTCAATTTCTAACTTTATCAGCAAATGTAGATCTATTTTTCTATCAAATACTGCAATTCCACAGATCTGTTAGACTGAGCACATTTGCAGCTTCTCCACATTCACTGCAACTTCAATTTCCCCATTCCCCTCAGTTTTAGCAAACCCAGCTTTCTGTATCTGTCAAAATGACAATTATTAGCAATTCAGCAAATGCAAGTATTTTCTCTATCAACAGATATAACTCATTCCCAAAATGAGTAATATCTACCATTTCCAACAAATTCGCTGTTTGCATGATTAGCTAGTTCACTAATTCTAGAAGTTTCACCATTTCAATGAATTTCTCAATCTCCAATATTTTCTGCAGTGCAACAACATAAATAAATGTATTTCTGACAACCTACACATTTTTCAATGTTGATTTCGCTGAAGTAAGCCTTCAATATCTCCATTCCTATATTTTGCAACTAATCACGTTTCTACATTCACCTGAACCTACAATTTCTCAATTTCAAACTTCATCAGCAAATGTAGTTCTATTTTTCTATTAAATACTGCAATTCCACAAATCTGTTAGACTGAGCACATTTGCAGCTTCTCCACATTCACTGCAACTTCAATTTCTCCATTCCCTTCAGTTTTAGCAAACCTAGCTGTCTGTATCTCTCAAAATGTCAAATATTAGTTATTCAGCAAATTCAAACATTTTCTCTATCAACAGATATAACGCATTCCCAAAATTAGTAAAATTCCCCATTTCCAACAAATTCGCTGTTTGCATAATTCGCTCGTTCACTTAATCTAGAAGTTTCACCATTTCAATCAATTTCTCAATCTCCAATATTTTCTGCAATCCAACAACATAAATAAATGTATTTCTGACAATCTACTCATTTTGCAATGCTGATGTCGCTGAAGTAAGCCTTCAATATCTCCATTCCTATATTTTGCAACAAATCACGTTTCTACATTCTCCTGTACCTGCAATTTCTCAATTTCAAACTTTATTAGTAAATGTAGTTCTATTTATCTATCAAATACTCGAAAACCACCAATCTTTTAGACTAAGCACATTTGGGCTTCTCCGCATTCACTGCAACTTCAATTTCTCCAAACGTTCAGTTTTAGCAAACTTAGCTGTCTTTATCTCTCAAAATGGCAAATATTAGTTATTCAGCAAATTGAATCCTTTCTCCATCAGCAGATATACATCATTCCCAAAATGAACAAAATCTCCCATTTCCAACAAATTCGCTGTTTGCATGATCCGTTCGTTCACTGAATCTACAAGTTTCACCATTTCAATCAATTTCTCAATCTCCAATATTTTCTGCAGTCCAACAACATAAATAGATCTATTTCTGACAACCGACTCAAATTTCAATGTTGGTTTCGCTGAAGTAAGCCTTCAATATCTCCATTCCTATATTTTGCAACTAGTCAGGTTTCTACATTCACCTGAACCTACAATTTCTCAATTTCTAACTTTATCAGCAAATGTAGATCTATTTTTCTATCAAATACTGCAATTCCACAAATCTGTTAGACTGAGCACATTTGCAGCTTCTCCACATTCACTGCAACTTCAATTTCCCCATTCCCCTCAGTTTTAGCAAACCTAGCTTTCTGTATCTGTCAAAATGACAATTATTAGCAATTCAGCAAATGCAAGTATTTTCTCTATCAACAGATGTAACCCATTCCCAAAATGAGTAAAATCTACCATTTCCAACAAATTCGCTGTTTGCATGATTAGCTAGTTCACTAATTCTAGAAGTTTCACCATTTCAATGAATTTCTCAATCTCCAATATTTTCTGCAGTACAACAACATAAATAAATGTATTTCTGACAACCTACTCATTTTTCAATGTTGATTTCGCCGAAGTAAGCCTTCAATATCTCCATTTCTATATTTTGCAACTAATCACGTTTCTACATTCACCTGAACCTACAATTTCTCAATTTCTCACTTTAGCAGCAAATGTAGTTCTATTTTTCTATTAAATACTGCAATTCCACAAATCTGTTAGATTGAGCACATTTGCAGCTTCTCCGCATTCACTGCAACTTCAATTTCTCCATTCCCTTCAGTTTTAGCAAACTTAGCTGTCTTTATCTCTCAAAATGGCAAATATTAGTTATTCAGCAAATTGAATCCTTTCTCCATCAGCAGATATACATCATTCCCAAAATGAGCAAAATCTCCCATTTCCAACAAATTCGCTGTTTGCATGATCCGCTCGTTCACTGAATCTACACGTTTCACCATTTCAATCAATTTCTCAATCTCCAATATATTCTGCAGTCCAACAACATAAATAGATCTATTTCTGACAACCGACTCAAATTTAAATGTTGATTTCGCTCAACTAAGCCTTCAATATCTCCATTCCTATATTTTGCAAATAATCAGGTTTCTACATTCACCTGAACCTACAATTTCTCAATTTCTAACTTTATCAGCAAATGTAGATCTATTTATCTATCAAATACTGCAATTCCACAGATCTGTTAGACTGAGCACATTTGCAGCTTCTCCACATTCACTGCAACTTCAATTTCCCCATTCCCCTCAGTTTTAGCAAACCCAGCTTTCTGTATCTGTCAAAATGACAATTATTAGCAATTCAGCAAATGCAAGTATTTTCTCTATCAACAGATATAACTCATTCCCAAAATGAGTAAAATCTACCATTTCCAACAAATTCGCTGTTTGCATGATTAGCTAGTTCACTTAATCTAGAAGTTTCACCATTTCAATCAATTTCTCAATCACCAATATTTTCTGCAGTCCAACAACATAAATAAATGTATTCCTGACAACCTACTCATTTTTCAATGTTCATTTCGTTCAAGTAAGCCTTCAATATCTCCATTCCTATATTTCGCAACTAATCACGTTTCTACATTCACCTGAACCTACAATTTCTCAATTTCTAACTTTATCAGCAAATGTAGTTCTATTTATCTATCAAATACTGCAATTCCACAAATCTGTTAGACTGAGCACATTTGCAGCTTCTCCACATTCACTGCAACTTCAATTTCTCCATTCCCTTCAGTTTTATCAAACCTAGCTGTCTGTGTCTCTCAAAATGACAATTATTAGCAATTGAGCAAATTCAAACATTTTCTCTATCAACAGATATAACTCATTGCCAAAATTAGCGAAATCTGACATTTCCAACAAATTCGCTGTTTGCATGATCCACTCGTTCACTGAATCTTCAAGTTTCACCAATTCAATAAATTTCTCAATCTCCAATATTTTCTGCAGTCCAACAACGCAAATAGATCTATTTCTGACAACCAACTCATATTTCAATGTTGATTTAGCTCAAGTAAGCCTTCAATATCTCCATTCCTTTTTTTGCAGCTAATCACGTTTCTACATACAGCTGAAGCTACAATTTCTCAATTTGTAACTTTATCAGCAAATGTAGTTCTATTTATCTATCAAATACTCCAATTCTACAAATCTATTAGACTGTGCACATTTGCAGCTTCTCCGCATTCACTGCAACGAAACTTTCTCCATGCCCTTCAGTATCAGCAAACCTGCCTGGCTGTATCTATCAAAATGTCATATATTAGTTATTCAGCAAATTCAAGCATTTTCTCTATCAACAGATATAACTCATTCCCAAAATGTGTAATATCTACCATTTCCAACAAATGCGCCGTTTGCATGATTAGCTCGTTCACTAAATTTAGATGTTTCTCCATTTCAATCAATTTCTCAATCTCCAATATTTTCTGCATTCCAACAACATAAATAAATGTATTTCTGACAACCTACTCATTTTTCAATGATGATTTCACCGAAGTAAGCCTTTAATATTTCCATTCCTATATTTTGCAACTAATCACGTTTCTATATGCACCTGAATCTACAATTTCTCAATTTCTCACATTATCAGCAAATGTAGTTCTATTTCTCTATCAAATTCTGCAAATCCACAAATCTGTTAGACTGTGCACATTTGCAGCTTCTCCACATTCACGGCAACTTCAATTTCTCCATTCCCTTCAGTTTTAGCAAACCTAGCTTTCTGAATCTCTCGAAATGACAATTATCAGCAATTCAGCAAATTCAAGTATTTTCTCCATCAACAGATATAACTCATTCCCAACATGAGTAAAATCTATCATTTCCAACAAATTCGCTGTTTGCATGATTCGCTCGTTCACTGAATCTACAAGTATCACCATTTCAATTTCTCACTCTCCAATATTTTATGCAGTCCATGACATAAATAGATCTATTTCTGACAACCTACTCATTTTTCAATGTTGATTTCGCCGAAGAAAGCCTTCAATATCCCCATTCCTATATTTTGCAACTAATCAGCATTCTACATTCACCTGAACCTACAATTTCTCAATTTCAAACTTTATCAGCAAATGTAGTTCTATTTATCTATCAAATACTGCAATTCCACAAATCTGTTAGACTGAGCACAGTTGCAGCTTCTCCGCATTCACTTCAACTTCAGTTTTTCCAAACCTTCAGTTTTAACAAACCTAGCTGTCTGTATCTCTCAAAATGAAAAATATTTGTTATTCAGCAAATTCAATTATTTTCTCTATCAGGAGATATAACTCATTCCCAAAATGAGTAAAATCTCCCATTTCTTCAAATTCGCTGTTTGCATGATCCGCTCGTTCACTGAATCTACAAGTTTCACCATTTCAATCAATTTCTCAATCTCCAATATTTTCTGTAGTCCATAACATAAATAGATATATTTCTGACAACCTACTCATTTTTCAAGGTTGATTTCGCCGAAGTAAGCCTTCAATATCTCCATTCCTATATTTTACAACTAATCAGGTTTCTACATTCACCTGAACCTACAATTTCTCAATTTCAAACTTTATCAGCAAATGTAGTTCTATATATCTATCAAATACTGCAATTCTACAAATCTGTTAGACTGAGCACATTTGCAGCTTCTCCACATTCACAGCAACTTCAATTTCTCCATCCCTTCACTTATAGCAAACCTAGCTGTCTGTATCTCTCAAAATGTCAATTATTAGCAATTCAGCAAATTCATGCTTTTTCTCTATCAACAGATATAACACATTGCTAAAATAAGCGAAATCTCACATTTCCAACAAAATCGCTGTTTGCATGAACCACTCGTTAACTAAATCTAGAAGTTTCACCATTTCAATCAATTTCTCAATCTCCAATATTTTCTGCAGTCCAACAACATAAATAAATGTATTTCTGACAACCTACTCATTTTTCAATGTTGATTTCGCCGAAGTAAGCCTTCAATCTCTCCATTCCTATATTTTGCAACTAATCAGGTTTCTACATTCACCTGAACCTACAATTTCTCAATTTCTAACTTTATCAGCAAATGTAGATCTATTTTCCTATCAAATACTGCAATTCCACCGATCTGTTAGACTGAGCACATTTGCAGCTTCTCCACATTCACTGCAACTTCAATTTCTCCATTCCCCTCAGTTTTAGCAAACCCAGCTTTCTGTATCTGTCAAAATGACAATTATTAGCAATTCAGCAAATGCAAGTATTTTCTCTATCAACAGATATAACTCATTCCCAAAATGAGTAAAATCTACCATTTCCAACAAATTCGCTGTTTGCATGATTAGCTAGTTCACTAATTCTTGAAGTTTCACCATTTCAATGAATTTCTCAATCTCCAATATTTTCTGCAGTGCAACAACATAAATAAATGTATTTCTGACAACCTACCCATTTTTCAATGTTGATTTCGCTGCAGTAAGCCTTCAATATCTCCATTCCTATATTTTGCAACTAATCACGTTTCTACATTCACCTGAACCTACAATTTCTCAATTTCAAACTTCATCAGCAAATGTAGTTCTATTTTTCTATTAAATACTGCAATTCTGCAAATCTGTTAGACTGAGCACATTTGCAGCTTCTCCGCATTCACTGCAACTTCAATTTCTCCATTCCCTTCAGTTTTAGCAAACCTAGCTGTCTGTATCTCTCAAAATGTCAAATATTAGTTATTCAGCAAATTCAAACATTTTCTCTATCAACAGATATAACTCATTCCCAAAATTAGTAAAATTCCCCATTTCCAACAAATTCGCTGTTTGCATAATTCGCTCGTTCACTTAATCTAGAAGTTTCACCATTTCAATCAATTTCTCAATCTCCAATATTTTCTGCAGTCCAACAACATAAATAAATGTATTTCTGACAACCTACTCATTTTGCAATGCTGATGTCGCTGAAGTAAGCCTTCAATATCTCCATTCCTATATTTTGCAACAAATCACGTTTCTACATTCTCCTGTACCTGCAATTTCTCAATTTCAAACTTTATTAGTAAATGTAGTTCTATTTATCTATCAAATACTCGAAAACCACCAATCTGTTAGACTAAGAACATTTGGGCTTCTCCGCATTCACTGCAACTTCAATTTCTCCAAACGTTCAGTTTTAGCAAACTTAGCTGTCTTTATCTCTCAAAATGGCAAATATTAGTTATTCAGCAAATTGAATCCTTTCTCCATCAGCAGATATACATCATTCCCAAAATGAGCAAAATCTCCCATTTCCAACAAATTCGCTGTTTGCATGATCCGTTCGTTCACTGAATCTACAAGTTTCACCATTTCATTCAATTTCTCAATCTCCAATATTTTCTGCAGTCCAACAACATAAATAGATCTATTTCTGACAACCGACTCAAATTTCAATGTTGGTTTCGCTGAAGTAAGCCTTCAATATCTCCATTCCTATATTTTGCAACTAGTCAGGCTTCTACATTCACCTGAACCTACAATTTCTCAATTTCTAACTTTATCAGCAAATGTAGATCTATTTTTCTATCAAATACTGCAATTCCACAAATCTGTTAGACTGAGCACATTTGCAGCTTCTCCGCATTCACTGCAACTTCAATTTCTCCATTCCCTTCAGTTTTAGCAAACCGAGCTGTCTGTATCTCTCAAAATGTCAAATATTAGTTATTCAGCAAATTCAAACATTTTCTCCATCAACAGATATAACTCATTCCCAAAATTAGTAAAATTCCCCATTTCCAACAAATTCGCTGTTTGCATAATTCGATCGTTCACTTAATCTAGAAGTTTCACCATTTCAATCAATTTCTCAATCTCCAATATTTTCTGCAGTCCAACAACATAAATAGATCTATTTCTGACAACCGACTCTGATTTCAATGTTGATTTCGCTCAACTAAGCCTTCAATATCTCCATTCCTATATTTTGCAACTAATCAGGTTTCTACATTCACCTGAAACTACAATTTCTCAATTTCTAACTTTATCAGCAAATGTAGTTCTATTTATCTATCAAATACTGCAATTCCACAAATCTGTTCAATTTCTAAATTCCCTTCAGTTTTAGCAAACCTAGCTGTCTGTATCTCTCAAAATGTCAAATATTATTTATTCACCATATTCAAACACTTTCTCTATCAACAGATACAACTCATTCCCAAAATGAGTAAAATCTCCTATTTCCAACAAATTCGCTGTTTGCATGATCCGCTCGTTCACTGAATCTACAAGTTTCAACATTTCAATCAATTTCTCAATCTCCAATATTTTCTGCAGTCCAACAACATAAATTGATCTATTTCTGACAACCGACTCTGATTTCAATGTTGATTTCGCTCAACTAAGCCTTCAATATCTCCATTCCTATATTTTGCATCTAATCAGGTTTCTACATTCACCTGAACCTACAATTTCTCAATTTCTAACTTTATCAGCAAATGTAGATCTATTTTTCTATCAAATACTGCAATTCCACAGATCTGTTAGAATGAGCACATTTGCAGCTTCTCCACATTCACTGCAACTTCAATTGCCCCATTACCCTCAGTTTTAGCAAACCCAGCTTTCTGTATCTGTCAAAATGACAATTATTAGCAATTCAGCAAATGCAAGTATTTTCTCTATCAACAGATATAACTCATTCCCAAAATGAGTAATATCTACCATTTCCAACAAATTCGCTGTTTGCATGATTAGCTAGTTTACTATTTCTAGAAGTTACACCATTTCAATGAATTTCTCAATCTTCAATATTTTCTGCAGTGCAACAACATAAATAAATGTATTTCTGACAACCTACCCATTTTTCAATGTTGATTTCGCTGAAGTAAGCCTTCAATATCTCCATTCCTATATTTTGCAACTAATCACGTTTCTACATTCACCTGAACCTACAATTTCTCAATTTCAAACTTCATCAGCAAATGTAGTTCTATTTTTCTATTAAATACTGCAATTCCACAAATCTGTTAGACTGAGCACAATTGCAGCTTCTCCGCATTCACTGCAACTTCAATTTCTCCATTCCCTTCAGTTTTAGCAAACCTAGCTGTCTGTATCTCTCAAAATGTCAAATATTAGTTATTCAGCAAATTCAAACATTTTCTCTATCAACAGATATAACTCATTCCCAAAATTAGTAAAATTCCCCATTTCCAACAAATTCGCTGTTTGCATAATTCGCTCGTTCACTTAATCTAGAAGATTCACCATTTCAATCAATTTCTCAATCTCCAATATTTTCTGCAGTGCAACAACATAAATAAATGTATTTCTGACAACCTACCCATTTTTCAATGTTGATTTCGCTGAAGTAAGCCTTCAATATCTCCATTCCTATATTTTGCAAAAAATCAGGTTTCTACATTCACCTGAACCTACAATTTCTCAATTTCTAACTTTATCAGCAAATGTAGATCTATTTTTCTATCAAATACTGCAATTCCACAGATCTGTTAGACTGAGCACATTTGCAGCTTCTCCACATTCACTGCAACTTCAATTTCCCCATTCCCCTCAGTTTTAGCAAACCCAGCTTTCTGTATCTGTCAAAATGACAATTATTAGCAATTCAGCAAATGCAAGTATTTTCTCTATCAACAGATATAACTCATTCCCAAAATGAGTAATATCTACCATTTCCAACAAATTCGCTGTTTGCATGATTAGCTAGTTCACTAATTCTAGAAGTTTCACCATTTCAATGAATTTCTCAATCTCCAATATTTTCTGCAGTGCAACAACATAAATAAATGTATTTCTGACAACCTACCCATTTTTCAATGTTGATTTCGCTGAAGTAAGCCTTCAATATCTCCATTCCTATATTTTGCAACTAATCACGTTTCTACATTCACCTGAACCTACAGTTTCTCAATTTCAAACTTCATCAGCAAATGTAGTTCTATTTTTCTATTAAGTACTGCAATTCCACAAATCTGTTAGACTGAGCACATTTGCTGCTTCTCCACATTCACTGCAACTTCAATTTCTCCATTCCCTTCAGTTTTAGCAAACCTAGCTGTCTGTATCTCTCAAAATGTCAAATATTAGTTATTCAGCAAATTCAAACATTTTCTCTATCAACAGATATAACTCATTCCCAAAATTAGTAAAATTCCCCATTTCCAACAAATTCGCTGTTTGCATAATTCGCTCGTTCACTTAATCCAGAAGTTTCACCATTTCAATCAATTTCTCAATCTCCAATATTTTCTGCAGTCCAACAACATAAATAAATGTATTTCTGACAACCTACTCATTTTGCAATGCTGATGTCGCTGAAGTAAGCCTTCAATATCTCCATTCCTATATTTTGCAACAAATCACGTTTCTACATTCTCCTGTACCTGCAATTTCTCAATTTCTAACTTTATTAGTAAATGCAGTTCTATTTATCTATCAAATACTCGAAAACCACCAATCTGTTAGACTAAGCACATTTGGGCTTCTCCGCATTCACTGCAACTTCAATTTCTCCAAACGTTCAGTTTTAGCAAACTTAGCTGTCTTTATCTCTCAAAATGGCAAATATTAGTTATTCAGCAAATTGAATCCTTTCTCCATCAGCAGATATACATCATTCCCAAAATGAGCAAAATCTCCCATTTCCAACAAATTCGCTGTTTGCATGATCCGTTCGTTCACTGAATCTACAAGTTTCACCATTTCAATCAATTTCTCAATCTCCAATATTTTCTGCAGTCCAACAACATAAATAGATCTATTTCTGACAACCGACTCAAATTTCAATGTTGGTTTCGCTGAAGTAAGCCTTCAATATCTCCATTCCTATATTTTGCAACTAGTCAGGTTTCTACATTCACCTGAACCTACAATTTCTCAATTTCTAACTTTATCAGCAAATGTAGATCTATTTTTCTATCAAATACTGCAATTCCACAAATCTGTTAGACTGAGCACATTTGCAGCTTCTCCACATTCACTGCAACTTCAATTTCCCCATTCCCCTCAGTTTTAGCAAAACTAGCTTTCTGTATCTGTCAAAATGACAATTATTAGCAATTCAGCAAATGCAAGTATTTTCTCTATCAACAGATGTAACCCATTCCCAAAATGAGTAAAATCTACCATTTCCAACAAATTCGCTGTTTGCATGATTAGCTAGTTCACTAATTCTAGAAGTTTCACCATTTCAATGAATTTCTCAATCTCCAATATTTTCTGCAGTACAACAACATAAATAAATGTATTTCTGACAACCTACTCATTTTTCAATGTTGATTTCGCCGAAGTAAGCCTTCAATATCTCCATTCCTATATTTTGCAACAAATCACGTTTCTACATTCTCCTGTACCTGCTATTTCTCAATTTCAAACTTTATTAGTAAATGTAGTTCTATTTATCCATCAAATACTCGAAAACCACCAATCTGTTAGACTAAGCACATTTGGGCTTCTCCGCATTCACTGCAACTTCAATTTCTCCAAACGTTCAGTTTTAGCAAACTTAGCTGTCTTTATCTCTCAAAATGGCAAATATTAGTTATTCAGCAAATTGAATCCTTTCTCCATCAGCAGATATACATCATTCCCAAAATGAGCAAAATCTCCCATTTCCAACAAATTCGCTGTTTGCATGATCCGCTCGTTCACTGAATCTACACGTTTCACCATTTCAATCAATTTCTCAATCTCCAATATATTCTGCAGTCCAACAACATAAATAGATCTATTTCTGACAACCGACTCAAATTTCAATGTTGATTTCGCTCAACTAAGCCTTCAATATCTCCATTCCTATATTTTGCAAATAATCAGGTTTCTACATTCACCTGAACCTACAATTTCTCAATTTCTAACTTTATCAGCAAATGTAGATCTATTTTTCTATCAAATACTGCAATTCCACAGATCTGTTAGACTGAGCACATTTGCAGCTTCTCCACATTCACTGCAACTTCAATTTCCCCATTCCCCTCAGTTTTAGCAAACCCAGCTTTCTGTATCTGTCAAAATGACAATTATTAGCAATTCAGCAAATGCAAGTATTTTCTCTATCAACAGATATAACTCATTCCCAAAATGAGTAAAATTCCCCATTTCCAACAAATTCGCTGTTTGCATAATTCGCTCGTTCACTTAATCTAGAAGTTTCACCATTTCAATCAATTTCTCAATCTCCAATATTTTCTGCAGTGCAACAACATAAATAAATGTATTTCTGACAACCTACCCATTTTTCAATGTTGATTTCGCTGAAGTAAGCCTTCAATATCTCCATTCCTATATTTTGCAACTAATCAGGTTTCTACATTCACCTGAACCTACAATTTCTCAATTTCTAAATTTATCAGCAAATGTAGATCTATTTTTCTATCAAATACTGCAATTCCACAGATCTGTTAGACTGAGCACATTTGCAGCTTCTCCACATTCACTGCAACTTCAATTTCCCCATTCCCCTCAGTTTTAGCAAACCCAGCTTTCTGTATCTGTCAAAATGACAATTATTAGCAATTCAGCAAATGCAAGTATTTTCTCTATCAACAGATATAACTCATTCCCAAAATGAGTAATATCTACCATTTCCAACAAATTCGCTGTTTGCATGATTAGCTAGTTCACTAATTCTAGAAGTTTCACCATTTCAATGAATTTCTCAATCTCCAATATTTTCTGCAGTGCAACAACATAAATAAATGTATTTCTGACAACCTACACATTTTTCAATGTTGATTTCGCTGAAGTAAGCCTTCAATATCTCCATTCCTATATTTTGCAACTAATCACGTTTCTACATTCACCTGAACCTACAATTTCTCAATTTCAAACTTCATCAGCAAATGTAGTTCTATTTTTCTATTAAATACTGCAATTCCACAAATCTGTTAGACTGAGCACATTTGCAGCTTCTCCACATTCACTGCAACTTCAATTTCTCCATTCCCTTCAGTTTTAGCAAACCTAGCTGTCTGTCTCTCTCAAAATGTCAAATATTAGTTATTCAGCAAATTCAAACATTTTCTCTATCAACAGATATAACTCATTCCCAAAATTAGTAAAATTCCCCATTTCCAACAAATTCGCTGTTTGCATAATTCGCTCGTTCACTTAATCTAGAAGTTTCACCATTTCAATCAATTTCTCAATCTCCAATATTTTCTGCAGTCCAACAACATAAATAAATGTATTTCTGACAACCTACTCATTTTGCAATGCTGATGTCGCTGAAGTAAGCCTTCAATATCTCCATTCCTATATTTTGCAACAAATCACGTTTCTACATTCTCCTGTACCTGCAATTTCTCAATTTCTAACTTTATTAGTAAATGTAGTTCTATTTATCTATCAAATACTCGAAAACCACCAATCTGTTAGACTAAGCACATTTGGGCTTCTCCGCATTCACTGCAACTTCAATTTCTCCAAACGTTCAGTTTTAGCAAACTTAGCTGTCTTTATCTCTCAAAATGGCAAATATTAGTTATTCAGCAAATTGAATCCTTTCTCCATCAGCAGATATACATCATTCCCAAAATGAGCAAAATCTCCCATTTCCAACAAATTCGCTGTTTGCATGATCCGTTCGTTCACTGAATCTACAAGTTTCACCATTTCAATCAATTTCTCAATCTCCAATATTTTCTGCAGTCCAACAATTTAAATAGATCTATTTCTGACAACCGACTCAAATTTCAATGTTGGTTTCGCTGAAGTAAGCCTTCAATATCTCCATTCCTATATTTTGCAACTAGTCAGGTTTCTACATTCACCTGAACCTACAATTTCTCAATTTCTAACTTTATCAGCAAATGTAGATCTATTTTTCTATCAAATACTGCAATTCCACAAATCTGTTAGACTGAGCACATTTGCAGCTTCTCCACATTCACTGCAACTTCAATTTCCCCATTCCCCTCAGTTTTAGCAAACCTAGCTTTCTGTATCTGTCAAAATGACAATTATTAGCAATTCAGCAAATGCAAGTATTTTCTCTATCAACAGATGTAACCCATTCCCAAAATGAGTAAAATCTACCATTTCCAACAAATTCGCTGTTTGCATGATTAGCTAGTTCACTAATTCTAGAAGTTTCACCATTTCAATGAATTTCTCAATCTCCAATATTTTCTGCAGTACAACAACATAAATAAATGTATTTCTGACAACCTACTCATTTTTCAATGTTGATTTCGCCGAAGTAAGCCTTCAATATCTCCATTCCTATATTTTGCAACTAATGACGTTTCTACATTCACCTGAACCTACAATTTCTCAATTTCTCACTTTAGCAGCAAATGTAGTTCTATTTTTCTATTAAATACTGCAATTCCACAAATCTGTTAGACTGAGCACATTTGCAGCTTCTCCGCATTCACTGCAACTTCAATTTCTCCATTCCCTTCAGTTTTAGCAAACTTAGCTGTCTTTATCTCTCAAAATGGCAAATATTAGTTATTCAGCAAATTGAATCCTTTCTCCATCAGCAGATATACATCATTCCCAAAATGAGCAAAATCTCCCATTTCCAACAAATTCGCTGTTTGCATGATCCGCTCGTTCACTGAATCTACACGTTTCACCATTTCAATCAATTTCTCAATCTCCAATATATTCTGCAGTCCAACAACATAAATAGATCTATTTCTGACAACCGACTCAAATTTCAATGTTGATTTCGCTCAACTAAGCCTTCAATATCTCCATTCCTATATTTTGCAAATAATCAGGTTTCTACATTCACCTGAACCTACAATTTCTCAATTTCTAACTTTATCAGCAAATGTAGATCTATTTATCTATCAAATACTGCAATTCCACAGATCTGTTAGACTGAGCACATTTGCAGCTTCTCCACATTCACTGCAACTTCAATTTGCCCATTCCCCTCAGTTTTAGCAAACCCAGCTTTCTGTATCTGTCAAAATGACAATTATTATCAATTCAGCAAATGCAAGTATTTTCTCTATCAACAGATATAACTCATTCCCAAAATGAGTAAAATCTACCATTTCCAACAAATTCGCTGTTTGCATGATTAGCTAGTTCACTAATTCTTGAAGTTTCACCATTTCAATGAATTTCTCAATCTCCAATATTTTCTGCAGTGCAACAACATAAATAAATGTATTTCTGACAACCTACCCATTTTTCAATGTTGATTTCGCTGAAGTAAGCCTTCAATATGTCCTTTCCTATATTTTGCAACTAATCACGTTTCTACATTCACCTGAACCTACAATTTTTCAATTTCAAACTTCATCAGCAAATGTAGTTCTATTTTTCTATCAAATACTGCAATTCCACAAATCTGTTAGACTGAGCACATTTGCAGCTTCTCCACATTCACTGCAACTTCAATTTCTCCATTCCCTTCAGTTTTATCAAACCTATCTGTCTGTATCTCTCAAAATGTCAATTATTAGCAATTCAGCAAATTAAAGCATTTTCTCTATCAACAGATATAACTCATTCCCAAAATTAGAAAAATTCCCCATTTCCAACAAATTCGCTGTTTGCATATTTCGCTCGTTCACTTAATCTAGAAGTTTCACCATTTCAATCAATTTCTCAATCAACAATATTTTCTGCAGTCCAACAACATAAATAAATGTATTCCTGACAACCTACTCATTTTTCAATGTTCATTTCGTTCAAGTAAGCCTTCAATATCTCCATTCCCATGTTTTGCAACAAATCACGTTTCTACATTCTCCTGTTCCTGCAATTTCTGAATTTCTATCTTTAATAGCAAATGTAGTTCTATTTATCTATCAAATACTCCAAATCCACAAATCTGTTAGACTAAGCACATTTGCAGCTTCTCCGCATTCACTGCAACTTCAATTTCTCCAAACCTTCAGTTTTAGCAAACCTAGCTGTCTGTATCTCTCAAAATGTCAAATATTAGTTATTCAGCAAATTCAATCATTTTCTCTATCAGCAGATATAACTCATTCCCAAAATTAGTAAAATCTCCCATTTCCAACAAATTCGCTGTTTGCATGATCCGCTCGTTCACTGAATCTACAAGTTTCACCATTTCAATCAATTTCTCAATCTCCAATATTTTCTGCAGTCCAACAACATAAATAGATCTATTTCTGACAACCTACTCATTTTTCAATGTTGATTTCGCTGAAGTAAGCCTTCAATATCTCCATTCCTATATTTCGCAACTAATCACGTTTCTACATTCACCTGAACCTACAATTTCTCAATTTCTAACTTTATCAGCAAATGTAGTTCTATTTATCTATCAAATACTGCAATTCCACAAATCTGTTAGACTGAGCACATTTGCAGCTTCTCCACATTCACTGCAACTTCAATTTCTCCATTCCCTTCAGTTTTATCAAACCTAGCTGTCTGTGTCTCTCAAAATGACAATTATTAGCAATTCAGCAAATTCAAGCATTTTCTCTATCAACAGATATAACTCATTGCCAAAATTAGCGAAATCTGACATTTCCAACAAATTCGCTGTTTGCATGATCCACTCGTTCACTGAATCTTCAAGTTTCACCAATTCAATAAATTTCTCAATCTCCAATATTTTCTGCAGTCCAACAACGCAAATAGATCTATTTCTGACAACCAACTCATATTTCAATGTTGATTTAGCTCAAGTAAGCCTTCAATATCTCCATTCCTTTTTATGCAGCTAATCACGTTTCTACATACAGCTGAAGCTACAATTTCTCAATTTGTAACTTTATCAGCAAATGTAGTTCTATTTATCTATCAAATACTCCAATTCTACAAATCTATTAGACTGTGCACATTTGCAGCTTCTCCGCATTCACTGCAACGAAACTTTCTCCATGCCCTTCAGTATCAGCAAACCTGCCTGGCTGTATCTATCAAAATGTCATATATTAGTTATTCAGCAAATTCAAGCATTTTCTCTATCAACAGATATAACTCATTCCCAAAATGTGTAATATCTACCATTTCCAACAAATGCGCCGTTTGCATGATTAGCTCGTTCACTAAATTTAGATGTTTCTCCATTTCAATCAATTTCTCAATCTCCAATATTTTCTGCATTCCAACAACATAAATAAATGTATTTCTGACAACCTACTCATTTTTCAATGATGATTTCACCGAAGTAAGCCTTTAATATCTCCACTCCTATATTTTGCAACTAATCACGTTTCTACATGCACCTGAATCTACAATTTCTCAATTTCTCACATTATCAGCAAATGTAGTTCTATTTCTCTATCAAATTCTGCAAATCCACAAATCTGTTAGACTGTGCACATTTGCAGCTTCTCCACATTCACGGCAACTTCAATTTCTCCATTCCCTTCAGTTTTAGCAAACCTAGCTTTCTGAATCTCTCGAAATGACAATTATCAGCAATTCAGCAAATTCAAGTATTTTCTCCATCAACAGATATAACTCATTCCCAACATGAGTAAAATCTATCATTTCCAACAAATTCGCTGTTTGCATGATTCGCTCGTTCACTGAATCTACAAGTATCACCATTTCAATTTCTCACTCTCCAATATTTTATGCAGTCCATGACATAAATAGATCTATTTCTGACAACCTACTCATTTTTCAATGTTGATTTCGCCGAAGAAAGCCTTCAATATCCCCATTCCTATATTTTGCAACTAATCAGCATTCTACATTCACCTGAACCTACAATTTCTCAATTTCAAACTTTATCAGCAAATGTAGTTCTATTTATCTATCAAATACTGCAATTCCACAAATCTGTTAGACTGAGCACAGTTGCAGCTTCTCCGCATTCACTTCAACTTCAGTTTTTCCAAACCTTCAGTTTTAACAAACCTAGCTGTCTGTATCTCTCAAAATGAAAAATATTTGTTATTCAGCAAATTCAATTATGTTCTCTATCAGGAGATATAACTCATTCCCAAAATGAGTAAAATCTCCCATTTCTTCAAATTCGCTGTTTGCATGATCCGCTCGTTCACTGAATCTACAAGTTTCACCATTTCAATCAATTTCTCAATCTCCAATATTTTCTGTAGTCCATAACATAAATAGATATATTTCTGACAACCTACTCATTTTTCAAGGTTGATTTCGCCGAAGTAAGCCTTCAATATCTCCATTCCTATATTTTACAACTAATCAGGTTTCTACATTCACCTGAACCTACAATTTCTCAATTTCAAACTTTATCAGCAAATGTAGTTCTATATATCTATCAAATACTGCAATTCTACAAATCTGTTAGACTGAGCACATTTGCAGCTTCTCCACATTCACAGCAACTTCAATTTCTCCATCCCTTCACTTTTAGCAAACCTAGCTGTCTGTATCTCTCAAAATGTCAATTATTAGCAATTCAGCAAATTCATGCTTTTTCTCTATCAACAGATATAACACATTGCTAAAATAAGCGAAATCTCACATTTCCAACAAAATCGCTGTTTGCATGAACCACTCGTTAACTAAATCTAGAAGTTTCACCATTTCAATCAATTTCTCAATCTCCAATATTTTCTGCAGTCCAACAACATAAATAAATGTATTTCTGACAACCTACTCATTTTTCAATGTTGATTTCGCCGAAGTAAGCCTTCAATCTCTCCATTCCTATATTTTGCAACTAATCAGGTTTCTACATTCACCTGAACCTACAATTTCTCAATTTCTAACTTTATCAGCAAATGTAGATCTATTTTCCTATCAAATACTGCAATTCCACAGATCTGTTAGACTGAGCACATTTGCAGCTTCTCCACATTCACTGCAACTTCAATTTCTCCATTCCCCTCAGTTTTAGCAAACCCAGCTTTCTGTATCTGTCAAAATGACAATTATTAGCAATTCAGCAAATGCAAGTACTTTCTCTATCAACAGATATAACTCATTCCCAAAATGAGTAAAATCTATCATTTCCAACAAATTCGCTGTTTGCATGATTAGCTAGTTCACTAATTCTTGAAGTTTCACCATTTCAATGAATTTCTCAATCTCCAATATTTTCTGCAGTCCAACAACATAAATAGATCTATTTCTGACAACCGACTCAAATCTCAATGTTGGTTTCGCTGAAGTAAGCCTTCAATATCACCATTCCTATATTTTGCAACTAATCAGGTTTCTACATTCACCTGAACCTACAATTTCTCAATTTCTAACTTTATCAGCAAATGTAGATCTATTTTTCTATCAAATACTGCAATTCCACAGATCTGTTAGACTGAGCACATTTGCAGCTTCTCCACATTCACTGCAACTTCAATTTCCCCATTCCCTTCAGTTTTAGCAAACCCAGCTTTCTGTATCTGTCAAAATGACAATTATTAGCAATTCAGCAAATGCAAATATTTTCTCTATCAACAGATATAACTCATTCCCAAAATGAGTAATATCTACCATTTGCAACAAATTCGCTGTTTGCATGATTAGCTAGTTCACTAATTCTAGAAGTTTCACCATTTCAATGAATTTCTCAATCTCCAATATTTTCTGCAGTGCAACAACATAAATAAATGTATTTCAGACAACCTACCCATTTTTCAATGTTGATTTCGCTGAAGTAAGCCTTCAATATCTCCATTCCTATATTTTGCAACTAATCACGTTTCTACATTCACCTGAACCTACAATTTCTCAATTTCAAACTTCATCAGCAAATGTAGTTCTATTTTTCTATTAAATACTGCAATTCCACAAATCTGTTAGACTGAGCACATTTGCAGCTTCTCCGCATTCACTGCAACTTCAAATTCTCCATTCCCTTCAGTTTTAGCAAACCTAGCTGTCTGTATCTCTCAAAATGTCAAATATTAGTTATTCAGCAAATTCAAACATTTTCTCTATCAACAGATATAACTCATTCCCAAAATTAGTAAAATTCCCCATTTCCAACAAATTCGCTGTTTGCATAATTCGCTCGTTCACTTAATCTAGAAGTTTCACCATTTCAATCAATTTCTCAATCTCCAATATTTTCTGCAGTCCAACAACATAAATAAATGTATTTCTGACAACCTACTCATTTTTCAATGCTGATTTCGCTGAAGTAAGCCTTCAATATCTCCATTCCTATATTTTGCAACAAATCACGTTTCTACATTCTCCTGTACCTGCAATTTCTCAATTTCAAACTTTATTAGTAAATGTAGTTCTATTTATCTGTCAAATACTCGAAAACCACCAATCTGTTAGACTAAGCACATTTGGGCTTCTCCGCATTCACTGCAACTTCAATTTCTCCAAACGTTCAGTTTTAGCAAACTTAGCTGTCTTTATCTCTCAAAATGGCAAATATTAGTTATTCAGCAAATTGAATCCTTTCTCCATCAGCAGATATACATCATTCCCAAACTGAGCAAAATCTCCCATTTCCAACAAATTCGCTGTTTGCATGATCCGCTCGTTCACTGAATCTACAAGTTTCACCATTTCAATCAATTTCTCAATCTCCAATATATTCTGCAGTCCAACAACATAAATAGATCTATTTCTGACAACCGACTCAAATTTCAATGTTGATTTCGCTCAACTAAGCCTTCAATATCTCCATTCCTATATTTTGCAACTAATCAGGTTTCTACATTCACCTGAACCTACAATTTCTCAATTTCTAACTTTATCAGCAAATGTAGATCTATTTTTCTATCAAATACTGCAATTCCACAGATCTGTTAGACTGAGCACATTTGCAGCTTCTCCACATTCACTGCAACTTCAATTTCCCCATTCCCCTCAGTTTTAGCAAACCCAGCTTTCTGTATCTGTCAAAATGACAATTATTAGCAATTCAGCAAATGCAAGTATTTTCTCCATCAACAGATATAACTCATTCCCAAAATGAGTAAAATCTACCATTTCCAACAAATTCGCTGTTTGCATGATTAGCTAGTTCACTAATTCTTGAAGTTTCACCATTTCAATGAATTTCTCAATCTCCAATATTTTCTGCAGTGCAACAACATAAATAAATGTATTTCTGACAACCTACCCATTTTTCAATGTTGATTTCGCCGAAGTAAGCCTTCAATATCTCCATTCCTTTATTTTGCAACTAATCACGTTTCTATATTCACCTGAACCTACAATTTCTCAATTTCTAACTTTATCAGCAAATGTAGTTCTATTTTTCTATCAAATACTCCAAATCCACAAATCTGTTAGACTAAGCACATTTGCAGCTTCTCCGCATTCACTGCAACTTCAATTTCTCCAAACCTTCAGTTTTAGCAAACCTAGCTGTCTGTATCTCTCAAAATGTCTAATATTAGTTATTCAGCAAATTCAATCATTTTCTCTATCAGCAGATATAACTCATTCCCAAAATTAGTAAAATCTCCCATTTCCAACAAATTCGCTGTTTGCATGATCCGCTCGTTCACTAAATTTAGATGTTTCTCCATTTCAATCAATTTCTCAATCTCCAATATTTTCTGCATTCCAACAACATAAATATATGTATTTCTGACAATCTACTCATTTTTCAATGATGATTTCACCGAAGTAAGCCTTTAATATCTCCATTCCTATATTTTGCAACTAATCACGTTTCTACATGCACCTGAATCTACAATTTCTCAATTTCTCACATTATCAGCAAATGTAGTTCTATTTCTCTATCAAATTCTGCAAATCCACAAATCTGTTAGACTGAGCACATTTGCAGCTTCTCCACATTCACGGCAACTTCAATTTCTCCATTCCCTTCAGTTTTAGCAAACCTAGCTTTCTGAATCTCTCGAAATGACAATTATCAGCAATTCAGCAAATTCAAGTATTTTCTCCATCAACAGATATAACTCATTCCCAACATGAGTAAAATCTACCATTTCCAACAAATTCGCTGTTTGCATGATTCGCTCGTTCACTGAATCTACAAGTATCACCATTTCAATTTCTCACTCTCCAATATTTTATGCAGTCCATGACATAAATTGATCTATTTCTGACAACCTACTCATTTTTCAATGTTGATTACGCCGAAGAAAGCCTTCAATATCCCCATTCCTATATTTTGCAACTAATCAGCATTCTACATTCACCTGAACCTACAATTTCTCAATTTCAAACTTTATCAGCAAATGTAGTTCTATTTATCTATCAAATACTGCAATTCCACAAATCTGTTAGACTGAGCACAGTTGCAGCTTCTCCGCATTCACTTCAACTTCAGTTTTTCCAAACCGTCAGTTATAAGAAAACTAGCTGTCTGTATCTCTCAAAATGAAAAATATTTGTTATTCAGCAAATTCAATCATTTTCTCTATCAGGAGATATAACTCATTCCCAAAATGAGTAAAATCTCCCATTTCTTCAAATTCGCTGTTTGCATGATCCGGACGTTCACTGAATCTACAAGTTTCACCATTTCAATCAATTTCTCAATCTCCAATATTTTCTGTAGTCCATAACATAAATAGATATATTTCTGACAACCTACTCATTTTTCAAGGTTGATTTCGCCGAAGTAAGCCTTCAATATCTCCATTCCTATATTTTACAACTAATCAGGTTTCTACATTCACCTGAACCTACAATTTCTCAATTTCAAACTTTATCAGCAAATGTAGTTCTATATATCTATCAAATACTGCAATTCTACAAATCTGTTAGACTGAGCACATTTGCAGCTTCTCCACATTCACAGCAACTTCAATTTCTCCATCCCTTCACTTTTAGCAAACCTAGCTGTCTGTATCTCTCAAAATGTCAATTATTAGCAATTCAGCAAATTCATGCTCTTTCTCTATCAACAGATATAACACATTGCTAAAATAAGCGAAATCTCACATTTCCAACAAAATCGCTGTTTGCATGAACCACTCGTTAACTAAATCTAGAAGTTTCACCATTTCAATCAATTTCTCAATCTCCAATATTTTCTGCAGTCCAACAACATAAATAAATGTATTTCTGACAAACTACTCATTTTTCAATGTTGATTTCGCCGAAGTAAGCCTTCAATCTCTCCATTCCTATATTTTGCAACTAATCAGGTTTCTACATTCACCTGAACCTACAATTTCTCAATTTCTAACTTTATCAGCAAATGTAGATCTATTTTCCTATCAAATACTGCAATTCCACAGATCTGTTAGACTGAGCACATTTGCAGCTTCTCCACATTCTCTGCAACTTCAATTTCTCCATTCCCCTCAGTTTTAGCAAACCCAGCTTTCTGTATCTGTCAAAATGACAATTATTAGCAATTCAGCAAATGCAAGTATTTTCTCTATCAACAGATATAACTCATTCCCAAAATGAGTAAAATCTATCATTTCCAACAAATTCGCTGTTTGCATGATTAGCTAGTTCACTAATTCTTGAAGTTTCACCATTTCAATGAATTTCTCAATCTCCAATATTTTCTGCAGTGCAACAACATAAATAAATGTATTTCTGACAACCTACCCATTTTTCAATGTTGATTTCGCTGAAGTAAGCCTTCAATATCTCCATTCCTATATTTTGCAACTAATCACGTTTCTACATTCACCTGAACCTACAATTTCTCAATTTCTAACTTTATCAGCAAATGTAGATCTATTTTTCTATCAAATACTGCAATTCCACAAATCTGTTAGACTGAGCACATTTGCAGCTTCTCCACATTCACTGCAACTTCAATTTCCCCATTCCCCTCAGTTATAGCAAACCTAGCTTTCTGTATCTGTCAAAATGACAATTATTAGCAATTCAGCAAATGCAAGTATTTTCTCTATCAACAGATGTAACCCATTCCCAAAATGAGTAAAATCTACCATTTCCAACAAATTCGCTGTTTGCATGATTAGCTAGTTCACTAATTCTAGAAGTTTCACCATTTCAATGAATTTCTCAATCTCCAATATTTTCTGCAGTACAACAACATAAATAAATGTATTTCTGACAACCTACTCATTTTTCAATGTTGATTTCGCAGAAGTAAGCCTTCAATATCTCCATTCCTATATTTTGCAACTAATCACGTTTCTACATTCACCTGAACCTACAATTTCTCAATTTCTCACTTTAGCAGCAAATGTAGTTCTATTTTTCTATTAAATACTGCAATTCAACAAATCTGTTAGACTGAGCACATTTGCAGCTTCTCCGCATTCACTGCAACTTCAATTTCTCCATTCCCTTCAGTTTTAGCAAACCTAGCTGTCTGTATCTCTCAAAATGTCAAATATTAGTTATTCAGCAAATTCAAACATTTTCTCTATCAACAGATATAACTCATTCCCAAAATGAGTAATATCTACCATTTCCAACAAATTCGCTGTTTGCATGATTAGCTAGTTCACTAATTCTAGAAGTTTCACCATTTCAATGAATTTCTCAATCTCCAATATTTTCTGCAGTGCAACAACATAAATAAATGTATTTCAGACAACCTACCCATTTTTCAATGTTGATTTCGCTGAAGTAAGCCTTCAATATCTCCATTCCTATATTTTGCAACTAATCACGTTTCTACATTCACCTGAACCTACAATTTCTCAATTTCAAACTTCATCAGCAAATGTAGTTCTATTTTTCTATTAAATACTGCAATTCCACAAATCTGTTAGACTGAGCACATTTGCAACTTCTCCGCATTCACTGCAACTTCAATTTCTCCATTCCCTTCAGTTTTAGCAAACCTAGCTGTCTGTATCTCTCAAAATGTCAAATATTAGTTATTCAGCAAATTCAAACATTTTCTCTATCAACAGATATAACTCATTCCCAAAATTAATAAAATTCCCCATTTCCAACAAATTCGCTGTTTGCATAATTCGCTCGTTCACTTAATCTCGAAGTTTCACCATTTCAATCAATTTCTCAATCTCCAATATTTTCTGCAGTGCAACAACATAAATAAATGTATTTCTGACAACCTACTCATTTTTCAATGCTGATTTCGCTGAAGTAAGCCTTCAATATCTCCATTCCTATATTTTGCAACAAATCACGTTTCTACATTCTCCTGTACCTGCAATTTCTCAATTTCTAACTTTATTAGTAAATGTAGTTCTATTTATCTGTCAAATACTCGAAAACCACCAATCTGTTAGACTAAGCACATTTGGGCTTCTCCGCATTCACTGCAACTTCAATTTCTCCAAACGTTCAGTTTTAGCAAACTTAGCTGTCTTTATCTCTCAAAATGGCAAATATTAGTTATTCAGCAAATTGAATCCTTTCTCCATCAGCAGATATACATCATTCCCAAAATGAGCAAAATCTCCCATTTCCAACAAATTCGCTGTTTGCATGATCCGCTCGTTCACTGAATCTACAAGTTTCACCATTTCAATCAATTTCTCAATCTCCAATATTTTCTGCAGTCCAACAACATAAATAGATCTATTTCTGACAACCGACTCAAATTTCAATGTTGGTTTCGCTGAAGTAAGCCTTCAATATCTCCATTCCTATATTTTGCAACTAATCAGGTTTCTACATTCACCTGAACCTACAATTTCTCAATTTCAAACTTTATCAGCAAATGTAGTTCTATTTATCTATCAAATACTGCAATTCCACAAATCTGTTAGACTGAGCACAGTTGCAGCTTCTCCGCATTCACTTCAACTTCAGTTTTTCCAAACCGTCAGTTATAAGAAAACTAGCTGTCTGTATCTCTCAAAATGAAAAATATTTGTTATTCAGCAAATTCAATCATTTTCTCTATCAGGAGATATAACTCATTCCCAAAATGAGTAAAATCTCCCATTTCTTCAAATTCGCTGTTTGCATGATCCGGACGTTCACTGAATCTACAAGTTTCACCATTTCAATCAATTTCTCAATCTCCAATATTTTCTGTAGTCCATAACATAAATAGATATATTTCTGACAACCTACTCATTTTTCAAGGTTGATTTCGCCGAAGTAAGCCTTCAATATCTCCATTCCTATATTTTACAACTAATCAGGTTTCTACATTCACCTGAACCTACAATTTCTCAATTTCAAACTTTATCAGCAAATGTAGTTCTATATATCTATCAAATACTGCAATTCTACAAATCTGTTAGACTGAGCACATTTGCAGCTTCTCCACATTCACAGCAACTTCAATTTCTCCATCCCTTCACTTTTAGCAAACCTAGCTGTCTGTATCTCTCAAAATGTCAATTATTAGCAATTCAGCAAATTCATGCTTTTTCTCTATCAACAGATATAACACATTGCTAAAATAAGCGAAATCTCACATTTCCAACAAAATCGCTGTTTGCATGAACCACTCGTTAACTAAATCTAGAAGTTTCACCATTTCAATCAATTTCTCAATCTCCAATATTTTCTGCAGTCCAACAACATAAATAAATGTATTTCTGACAACCTACTCATTTTTCAATGTTGATTTCGCCGAAGTAAGCCTTCAATCTCTCCATTCCTATATTTTGCAACTAATCAGGTTTCTACATTCACCTGAACCTACAATTTCTCAATTTCTAACTTTATCAGCAAATGTAGATCTATTTTCCTATCAAATACTGCAATTCCACAGATCTGTTAGACTGAGCACATTTGCAGCTTCTCCACATTCTCTGCAACTTCAATTTCTCCATTCCCCTCAGTTTTAGCAAACCCAGCTTTCTGTATCTGTCAAAATGACAATTATTAGCAATTCAGCAAATGCAAGTATTTTCTCTATCAACAGATATAACTCATTCCCAAAATGAGTAAAATCTATCATTTCCAACAAATTCGCTGTTTGCATGATTAGCTAGTTCACTAATTCTTGAAGTTTCACCATTTCAATGAATTTCTCAATCTCCAATATTTTCTGCAGTGCAACAACATAAATAAATGTATTTCTGACAACCTACCCATTTTTCAATGTTGATTTCGCTGAAGTAAGCCTTCAATATCTCCATTCCTATATTTTGCAACTAATCACGTTTCTACATTCACCTGAACCTACAATTTCTCAATTTCTAACTTTATCAGCAAATGTAGATCTATTTTTCTATCAAATACTGCAATTCCACAAATCTGTTAGACTGAGCACATTTGCAGCTTCTCCACATTCACTGCAACTTCAATTTCCCCATTCCCCTCAGTTATAGCAAACCTAGCTTTCTGTATCTGTCAAAATGACAATTATTAGCAATTCAGCAAATGCAAGTATTTTCTCTATCAACAGATGTAACCCATTCCCAAAATGAGTAAAATCTACCATTTCCAACAAATTCGCTGTTTGCATGATTAGCTAGTTCACTAATTCTAGAAGTTTCACCATTTCAATGAATTTCTCAATCTCCAATATTTTCTGCAGTACAACAACATAAATAAATGTATTTCTGACAACCTACTCATTTTTCAATGTTGATTTCGCAGAAGTAAGCCTTCAATATCTCCATTCCTATATTTTGCAACTAATCACGTTTCTACATTCACCTGAACCTACAATTTCTCAATTTCTCACTTTAGCAGCAAATGTAGTTCTATTTTTCTATTAAATACTGCAATTCAACAAATCTGTTAGACTGAGCACATTTGCAGCTTCTCCGCATTCACTGCAACTTCAATTTCTCCATTCCCTTCAGTTTTAGCAAACCTAGCTGTCTGTATCTCTCAAAATGTCAAATATTAGTTATTCAGCAAATTCAAACATTTTCTCTATCAACAGATATAACTCATTCCCAAAATGAGTAATATCTACCATTTCCAACAAATTCGCTGTTTGCATGATTAGCTAGTTCACTAATTCTAGAAGTTTCACCATTTCAATGAATTTCTCAATCTCCAATATTTTCTGCAGTGCAACAACATAAATAAATGTATTTCAGACAACCTACCCATTTTTCAATGTTGATTTCGCTGAAGTAAGCCTTCAATATCTCCATTCCTATATTTTGCAACTAATCACGTTTCTACATTCACCTGAACCTACAATTTCTCAATTTCAAACTTCATCAGCAAATGTAGTTCTATTTTTCTATTAAATACTGCAATTCCACAAATCTGTTAGACTGAGCACATTTGCAACTTCTCCGCATTCACTGCAACTTCAATTTCTCCATTCCCTTCAGTTTTAGCAAACCTAGCTGTCTGTATCTCTCAAAATGTCAAATATTAGTTATTCAGCAAATTCAAACATTTTCTCTATCAACAGATATAACTCATTCCCAAAATTAATAAAATTCCCCATTTCCAACAAATTCGCTGTTTGCATAATTCGCTCGTTCACTTAATCTCGAAGTTTCACCATTTCAATCAATTTCTCAATCTCCAATATTTTCTGCAGTGCAACAACATAAATAAATGTATTTCTGACAACCTACTCATTTTTCAATGCTGATTTCGCTGAAGTAAGCCTTCAATATCTCCATTCCTATATTTTGCAACAAATCACGTTTCTACATTCTCCTGTACCTGCAATTTCTCAATTTCTAACTTTATTAGTAAATGTAGTTCTATTTATCTGTCAAATACTCGAAAACCACCAATCTGTTAGACTAAGCACATTTGGGCTTCTCCGCATTCACTGCAACTTCAATTTCTCCAAACGTTCAGTTTTAGCAAACTTAGCTGTCTTTATCTCTCAAAATGGCAAATATTAGTTATTCAGCAAATTGAATCCTTTCTCCATCAGCAGATATACATCATTCCCAAAATGAGCAAAATCTCCCATTTCCAACAAATTCGCTGTTTGCATGATCCGCTCGTTCACTGAATCTACAAGTTTCACCATTTCAATCAATTTCTCAATCTCCAATATTTTCTGCAGTCCAACAACATAAATAGATCTATTTCTGACAACCGACTCAAATTTCAATGTTGGTTTCGCTGAAGTAAGCCTTCAATATCTCCATTCCTATATTTTGCAACTAATCAGGTTTCTACATTCACCTGAACCTACAATTTCTCAATTTCTAACTTTATCAGCAAATGTAGATCTATTTTTCTATCAAATACTGCAATTCCACAGATCTGTTAGACTGAGCACATTTGCAGATTCTCCACATTCACTGCAACTTCAATTTCCCCATTCCACTCAGTTTTAGGAAACCCAGCTTTCTGTATCTGTCAAAATGACAATTATTAGCAATTCAGCAAATGCAAATATTTTCTCTATCAACAGATATAACTCATTCCCAAAATGAGTAAAATTCCCCATTTCCAACAAATTCGCTGTTTGCATGATTAGCTCGTTCACTAAATCTAGAAGTTACACCATTTCAATCAATTTCCCAATCTCCAAAATTTTCTGCAGTCCAACAACATAAATAAATGTATTTCTGACAACCTACTCATTTTTCAATGTTGATTTATCTCAAGTAAGCCTTCAATATCTCCATTCCTATATTTTGCAACTAATCACGTTTCTACATTCACCTGAACCTACAATTTCTCAATTTCTCACTTTATCAGCAAATGTAGTTCTATTTTTCTATTAAATACTGCAATTCCACAAATCTGTTAGACTGAGCACATTTGCAGCTTCTCCGCATTCACTGCAACTTCAATTTCTCCATTCCCTTCAGTTTTAGCAAACCTAGCTGTCTGTATCTCCAAAATGTCAAATATTAGTTATTCAGCAAATTCAAACATTTTCTCTATCAACAGATATAACTCATTCCCAAAATTAGTAAAATTCCCCATTTCCAACAAATTCGCTGTTTGCATAATTCGCTCGTTCACTTAATCTAGAAGTTTCACCATTTCAATCAATTTCTCAATCTCCAATATTTTCTGCAGTGCAACAACATAAATAAATGTATTTCTGACAACCTACTCATTTTTCAATGCTGATGTCGCTGAAGTAAGCCTTCAATATCTCCATTCCTATATTTTGCAACAAATCACGTTTCTACATTCTCCTGTACCTGCAATTTCTCAATTTCTAACTTTATTAGTAAATGTAGTTCTATTTATCTGTCAAATACTCGAAAACCACCAATCTGTTAGACTAAGCACATTTGGGCTTCTCCGCATTCACTGCAACTTCAATTTCTCCAAACGTTCAGTTTTAGCAAACTTAGCTGTCTTTATCTCTCAAAATGGCAAATATTAGTTATTCAGCAAATTGAATCCTTTCTCCATCAGCAGATATACATCATTCCCAAAATGAGCAAAATCTCCCATTTCCAACAAATTCGCTGTGTGCATGATCCGCTCGTTCACTGAATCTACAAGTTTCACCATTTCAATCAATTTCTCAATCTCCAATATTTTCTGCAGTCCAACAACATAAATAGATCTATTTCTGACAACCGACTCAAATCTCAATGTTGGTTTCGCTGAAGTAAGCCTTCAATATCACCATTCCTATATTTTGCAACTAATCAGGTTTCTACATTCACCTGAACCTACAATTTCTCAATTTCTAACTTTATCAGCAAATGTAGATCTATTTTCCTATCAAATACTGCAATTCCACAGATCTGTTAGACTGAGCACATTTGCAGCTTCTCCACATTCACTGCAACTTCAATTTCTCCATTCCCCTCAGTTTTAGCAAACCCAGCTTTCTGTATCTGTCAAAATGACAATTATTAGCAATTCAGCAAATGCAAGTACTTTCTCTATCAACAGATATAACTCATTCCCAAAATGAGTAAAATCTATCATTTCCAACAAATTCGCTGTTTGCATGATTAGCTAGTTCACTAATTCTTGAAGTTTCACCATTTCAATGAATTTCTCAATCTCCAATATTTTCTGCAGTCCAACAACATAAATAGATCTATTTCTGACAACCGACTCAAATCTCAATGTTGGTTTCGCTGAAGTAAGCCTTCAATATCACCATTCCTATATTTTGCAACTAATCAGGTTTCTACATTCACCTGAACCTACAATTTCTCAATTTCTAACTTTATCAGCAAATGTAGATCTATTTTTCTATCAAATACTGCAATTCCACAGATCTGTTAGACTGAGCACATTTGCAGCTTCTCCACATTCACTGCAACTTCAATTTCCCCATTCCCTTCAGTTTTAGCAAACCCAGCTTTCTGTATCTGTCAAAATGACAATTATTAGCAATTCAGCAAATGCAAATATTTTCTCTATCAACAGATATAACTCATTCCCAAAATGAGTAATATCTACCATTTGCAACAAATTCGCTGTTTGCATGATTAGCTAGTTCACTAATTCTAGAAGTTTCACCATTTCAATGAATTTCTCAATCTCCAATATTTTCTGCAGTGCAACAACATAAATAAATGTATTTCAGACAACCTACCCATTTTTCAATGTTGATTTCGCTGAAGTAAGCCTTCAATATCTCCATTCCTATATTTTGCAACTAATCACGTTTCTACATTCACCTGAACCTACAATTTCTCAATTTCAAACTTCATCAGCAAATGTAGTTCTATTTTTCTATTAAATACTGCAATTCCACAAATCTGTTAGACTGAGCACATTTGCAGCTTCTCCGCATTCACTGCAACTTCAAATTCTCCATTCCCTTCAGTTTTAGCAAACCTAGCTGTCTGTATCTCTCAAAATGTCAAATATTAGTTATTCAGCAAATTCAAACATTTTCTCTATCAACAGATATAACTCATTCCCAAAATTAGTAAAATTCCCCATTTCCAACAAATTCGCTGTTTGCATAATTCGCTCGTTCACTTAATCTAGAAGTTTCACCATTTCAATCAATTTCTCAATCTCCAATATTTTCTGCAGTCCAACAACATAAATAAATGTATTTCTGACAACCTACTCATTTTTCAATGCTGATTTCGCTGAAGTAAGCCTTCAATATCTCCATTCCTATATTTTGCAACAAATCACGTTTCTACATTCTCCTGTACCTGCAATTTCTCAATTTCAAACTTTATTAGTAAATGTAGTTCTATTTATCTGTCAAATACTCGAAAACCACCAATCTGTTAGACTAAGCACATTTGGGCTTCTCCGCATTCACTGCAACTTCAATTTCTCCAAACGTTCAGTTTTAGCAAACTTAGCTGTCTTTATCTCTCAAAATGGCAAATATTAGTTATTCAGCAAATTGAATCCTTTCTCCATCAGCAGATATACATCATTCCCAAACTGAGCAAAATCTCCCATTTCCAACAAATTCGCTGTTTGCATGATCCGCTCGTTCACTGAATCTACAAGTTTCACCATTTCAATCAATTTCTCAATCTCCAATATATTCTGCAGTCCAACAACATAAATAGATCTATTTCTGACAACCGACTCAAATTTCAATGTTGATTTCGCTCAACTAAGCCTTCAATATCTCCATTCCTATATTTTGCAACTAATCAGGTTTCTACATTCACCTGAACCTACAATTTCTCAATTTCTAACTTTATCAGCAAATGTAGATCTATTTTTCTATCAAATACTGCAATTCCACAGATCTGTTAGACTGAGCACATTTGCAGCTTCTCCACATTCACTGCAACTTCAATTTCCCCATTCCCCTCAGTTTTAGCAAACCCAGCTTTCTGTATCTGTCAAAATGACAATTATTAGCAATTCAGCAAATGCAAGTATTTTCTCCATCAACAGATATAACTCATTCCCAAAATGAGTAAAATCTACCATTTCCAACAAATTCGCTGTTTGCATGATTAGCTAGTTCACTAATTCTTGAAGTTTCACCATTTCAATGAATTTCTCAATCTCCAATATTTTCTGCAGTGCAACAACATAAATAAATGTATTTCTGACAACCTACCCATTTTTCAATGTTGATTTCGCCGAAGTAAGCCTTCAATATCTCCATTCCTTTATTTTGCAACTAATCACGTTTCTATATTCACCTGAACCTACAATTTCTCAATTTCTAACTTTATCAGCAAATGTAGTTCTATTTTTCTATCAAATACTCCAAATCCACAAATCTGTTAGACTAAGCACATTTGCAGCTTCTCCGCATTCACTGCAACTTCAATTTCTCCATTCCCTTCAGTTTTATCAAACCTAGCTGTCTGTATCTCTCAAAATGTCAATTATTAGCAATTCAGCAAATTAAAGCATTTTCTCTATCAACAGATATAACTCATTCCCAAAATTAGTAAAATTCCCCATTTCCAACAAATTCGCTGTTTGCATGATCCGCTCGTTCACTGAATCTACAAGTTTCACCATTTCAATCAATTTCTCAATCTCCAATATTTTCTGCAGTCCAACAACATAAATAGATCTATTTCTGACAACCTACTCATTTTTCAATGTTCATTTCGTTCAAGTAAGCCTTCAATATCTCCATTCCCATGTTTTGCAACAAATCACGTTTCTACATTCTCCTGTTCCTGCAATTTCTCAATTTCTATCTTTAATAGCAAATGTAGTTCTATTTATCTATCAAATACTCCAAATCCACAAATCTGTTAGACTAAGCACATTTGCAGCTTCTCCGCATTCACTGCAACTTCAATTTCTCCAAACCTTCAGTTTTAGCAAACCTAGCTGTCTGTATCTCTCAAAATGTCTAATATTAGTTATTCAGCAAATTCAATCATTTTCTCTATCAGCAGATATAACTCATTCCCAAAATTAGTAAAATCTCCCATTTCCAACAAATTCGCTGTTTGCATGATCCGCTCGTTCACTAAATTTAGATGTTTCTCCATTTCAATCAATTTCTCAATCTCCAATATTTTCTGCATTCCAACAACATAAATATATGTATTTCTGACAATCTACTCATTTTTCAATGATGATTTCACCGAAGTAAGCCTTTAATATCTCCATTCCTATATTTTGCAACTAATCACGTTTCTACATGCACCTGAATCTACAATTTCTCAATTTCTCACATTATCAGCAAATGTAGTTCTATTTCTCTATCAAATTCTGCAAATCCACAAATCTGTTAGACTGAGCACATTTGCAGCTTCTCCACATTCACGGCAACTTCAATTTCTCCATTCCCTTCAGTTTTAGCAAACCTAGCTTTCTGAATCTCTCGAAATGACAATTATCAGCAATTCAGCAAATTCAAGTATTTTCTCCATCAACAGATATAACTCATTCCCAACATGAGTAAAATCTACCATTTCCAACAAATTCGCTGTTTGCATGATTCGCTCGTTCACTGAATCTACAAGTATCACCATTTCAATTTCTCACTCTCCAATATTTTATGCAGTCCATGACATAAATTGATCTATTTCTGACAACCTACTCATTTTTCAATGTTGATTACGCCGAAGAAAGCCTTCAATATCCCCATTCCTATATTTTGCAACTAATCAGCATTCTACATTCACCTGAACCTACAATTTCTCAATTTCAAACTTTATCAGCAAATGTAGTTCTATTTATCTATCAAATACTGCAATTCCACAAATCTGTTAGACTGAGCACAGTTGCAGCTTCTCCGCATTCACTTCAACTTCAGTTTTTCCAAACCGTCAGTTATAAGAAAACTAGCTGTCTGTATCTCTCAAAATGAAAAATATTTGTTATTCAGCAAATTCAATCATTTTCTCTATCAGGAGATATAACTCATTCCCAAAATGAGTAAAATCTCCCATTTCTTCAAATTCGCTGTTTGCATGATCCGGACGTTCACTGAATCTACAAGTTTCACCATTTCAATCAATTTCTCAATCTCCAATATTTTCTGTAGTCCATAACATAAATAGATATATTTCTGACAACCTACTCATTTTTCAAGGTTGATTTCGCCGAAGTAAGCCTTCAATATCTCCATTCCTATATTTTACAACTAATCAGGTTTCTACATTCACCTGAACCTACAATTTCTCAATTTCAAACTTTATCAGCAAATGTAGTTCTATATATCTATCAAATACTGCAATTCTACAAATCTGTTAGACTGAGCACATTTGCAGCTTCTCCACATTCACAGCAACTTCAATTTCTCCATCCCTTCACTTTTAGCAAACCTAGCTGTCTGTATCTCTCAAAATGTCAATTATTAGCAATTCAGCAAATTCATGCTTTTTCTCTATCAACAGATATAACACATTGCTAAAATAAGCGAAATCTCACATTTCCAACAAAATCGCTGTTTGCATGAACCACTCGTTAACTAAATCTAGAAGTTTCACCATTTCAATCAATTTCTCAATCTCCAATATTTTCTGCAGTCCAACAACATAAATAAATGTATTTCTGACAACCTACTCATTTTTCAATGTTGATTTCGCCGAAGTAAGCCTTCAATCTCTCCATTCCTATATTTTGCAACTAATCAGGTTTCTACATTCACCTGAACCTACAATTTCTCAATTTCTAACTTTATCAGCAAATGTAGATCTATTTTCCTATCAAATACTGCAATTCCACAGATCTGTTAGACTGAGCACATTTGCAGCTTCTCCACATTCTCTGCAACTTCAATTTCTCCATTCCCCTCAGTTTTAGCAAACCCAGCTTTCTGTATCTGTCAAAATGACAATTATTAGCAATTCAGCAAATGCAAGTATTTTCTCTATCAACAGATATAACTCATTCCCAAAATGAGTAAAATCTATCATTTCCAACAAATTCGCTGTTTGCATGATTAGCTAGTTCACTAATTCTTGAAGTTTCACCATTTCAATGAATTTCTCAATCTCCAATATTTTCTGCAGTGCAACAACATAAATAAATGTATTTCTGACAACCTACCCATTTTTCAATGTTGATTTCGCTGAAGTAAGCCTTCAATATCTCCATTCCTATATTTTGCAACTAATCACGTTTCTACATTCACCTGAACCTACAATTTCTCAATTTCTAACTTTATCAGCAAATGTAGATCTATTTTTCTATCAAATACTGCAATTCCACAAATATGTTAGACTGAGCACATTTGCAGCTTCTCCACATTCACTGCAACTTCAATTTCCCCATTCCCCTCAGTTATAGCAAACCTAGCTTTCTGTATCTGTCAAAATGACAATTATTAGCAATTCAGCAAATGCAAGTATTTTCTCTATCAACAGATGTAACCCATTCCCAAAATGAGTAAAATCTACCATTTCCAACAAATTCGCTGTTTGCATGATTAGCTAGTTCACTAATTCTAGAAGTTTCACCATTTCAATGAATTTCTCAATCTCCAATATTTTCTGCAGTACAACAACATAAATAAATGTATTTCTGACAACCTACTCATTTTTCAATGTTGATTTCGCAGAAGTAAGCCTTCAATATCTCCATTCCTATATTTTGCAACTAATCACGTTTCTACATTCACCTGAACCTACAATTTCTCAATTTCTCACTTTAGCAGCAAATGTAGTTCTATTTTTCTATTAAATACTGCAATTCAACAAATCTGTTAGACTGAGCACATTTGCAGCTTCTCCGCATTCACTGCAACTTCAATTTCTCCATTCCCTTCAGTTTTAGCAAACCTAGCTGTCTGTATCTCTCAAAATGTCAAATATTAGTTATTCAGCAAATTCAAACATTTTCTCTATCAACAGATATAACTCATTCCCAAAATGAGTAATATCTACCATTTCCAACAAATTCGCTGTTTGCATGATTAGCTAGTTCACTAATTCTAGAAGTTTCACCATTTCAATGAATTTCTCAATCTCCAATATTTTCTGCAGTGCAACAACATAAATAAATGTATTTCAGACAACCTACCCATTTTTCAATGTTGATTTCGCTGAAGTAAGCCTTCAATATCTCCATTCCTATATTTTGCAACTAATCACGTTTCTACATTCACCTGAACCTACAATTTCTCAATTTCAAACTTCATCAGCAAATGTAGTTCTATTTTTCTATTAAATACTGCAATTCCACAAATCTGTTAGACTGAGCACATTTGCAACTTCTCCGCATTCACTGCAACTTCAATTTCTCCATTCCCTTCAGTTTTAGCAAACCTAGCTGTCTGTATCTCTCAAAATGTCAAATATTAGTTATTCAGCAAATTCAAACATTTTCTCTATCAACAGATATAACTCATTCCCAAAATTAATAAAATTCCCCATTTCCAACAAATTCGCTGTTTGCATAATTCGCTCGTTCACTTAATCTCGAAGTTTCACCATTTCAATCAATTTCTCAATCTCCAATATTTTCTGCAGTGCAACAACATAAATAAATGTATTTCTGACAACCTACTCATTTTTCAATGCTGATTTCGCTGAAGTAAGCCTTCAATATCTCCATTCCTATATTTTGCAACAAATCACGTTTCTACATTCTCCTGTACCTGCAATTTCTCAATTTCTAACTTTATTAGTAAATGTAGTTCTATTTATCTGTCAAATACTCGAAAACCACCAATCTGTTAGACTAAGCACATTTGGGCTTCTCCGCATTCACTGCAACTTCAATTTCTCCAAACGTTCAGTTTTAGCAAACTTAGCTGTCTTTATCTCTCAAAATGGCAAATATTAGTTATTCAGCAAATTGAATCCTTTCTCCATCAGCAGATATACATCATTCCCAAAATGAGCAAAATCTCCCATTTCCAACAAATTCGCTGTTTGCATGATCCGCTCGTTCACTGAATCTACAAGTTTCACCATTTCAATCAATTTCTCAATCTCCAATATTTTCTGCAGTCCAACAACATAAATAGATCTATTTCTGACAACCGACTCAAATTTCAATGTTGGTTTCGCTGAAGTAAGCCTTCAATATCTCCATTCCTATATTTTGCAACTAATCAGGTTTCTACATTCACCTGAACCTACAATTTCTCAATTTCAAACTTTATCAGCAAATGTAGTTCTATTTATCTATCAAATACTGCAATTCCACAAATCTGTTAGACTGAGCACAGTTGCAGCTTCTCCGCATTCACTTCAACTTCAGTTTTTCCAAACCGTCAGTTATAAGAAAACTAGCTGTCTGTATCTCTCAAAATGAAAAATATTTGTTATTCAGCAAATTCAATCATTTTCTCTATCAGGAGATATAACTCATTCCCAAAATGAGTAAAATCTCCCATTTCTTCAAATTCGCTGTTTGCATGATCCGGACGTTCACTGAATCTACAAGTTTCACCATTTCAATCAATTTCTCAATCTCCAATATTTTCTGTAGTCCATAACATAAATAGATATATTTCTGACAACCTACTCATTTTTCAAGGTTGATTTCGCCGAAGTAAGCCTTCAATATCTCCATTCCTATATTTTACAACTAATCAGGTTTCTACATTCACCTGAACCTACAATTTCTCAATTTCAAACTTTATCAGCAAATGTAGTTCTATATATCTATCAAATACTGCAATTCTACAAATCTGTTAGACTGAGCACATTTGCAGCTTCTCCACATTCACAGCAACTTCAATTTCTCCATCCCTTCACTTTTAGCAAACCTAGCTGTCTGTATCTCTCAAAATGTCAATTATTAGCAATTCAGCAAATTCATGCTTTTTCTCTATCAACAGATATAACACATTGCTAAAATAAGCGAAATCTCACATTTCCAACAAAATCGCTGTTTGCATGAACCACTCGTTAACTAAATCTAGAAGTTTCACCATTTCAATCAATTTCTCAATCTCCAATATTTTCTGCAGTCCAACAACATAAATAAATGTATTTCTGACAACCTACTCATTTTTCAATGTTGATTTCGCCGAAGTAAGCCTTCAATCTCTCCATTCCTATATTTTGCAACTAATCAGGTTTCTACATTCACCTGAACCTACAATTTCTCAATTTCTAACTTTATCAGCAAATGTAGATCTATTTTCCTATCAAATACTGCAATTCCACAGATCTGTTAGACTGAGCACATTTGCAGCTTCTCCACATTCTCTGCAACTTCAATTTCTCCATTCCCCTCAGTTTTAGCAAACCCAGCTTTCTGTATCTGTCAAAATGACAATTATTAGCAATTCAGCAAATGCAAGTATTTTCTCTATCAACAGATATAACTCATTCCCAAAATGAGTAAAATCTATCATTTCCAACAAATTCGCTGTTTGCATGATTAGCTAGTTCACTAATTCTTGAAGTTTCACCATTTCAATGAATTTCTCAATCTCCAATATTTTCTGCAGTGCAACAACATAAATAAATGTATTTCTGACAACCTACCCATTTTTCAATGTTGATTTCGCTGAAGTAAGCCTTCAATATCTCCATTCCTATATTTTGCAACTAATCACGTTTCTACATTCACCTGAACCTACAATTTCTCAATTTCTAACTTTATCAGCAAATGTAGATCTATTTTTCTATCAAATACTGCAATTCCACAAATCTGTTAGACTGAGCACATTTGCAGCTTCTCCACATTCACTGCAACTTCAATTTCCCCATTCCCCTCAGTTATAGCAAACCTAGCTTTCTGTATCTGTCAAAATGACAATTATTAGCAATTCAGCAAATGCAAGTATTTTCTCTATCAACAGATGTAACCCATTCCCAAAATGAGTAAAATCTACCATTTCCAACAAATTCGCTGTTTGCATGATTAGCTAGTTCACTAATTCTAGAAGTTTCACCATTTCAATGAATTTCTCAATCTCCAATATTTTCTGCAGTACAACAACATAAATAAATGTATTTCTGACAACCTACTCATTTTTCAATGTTGATTTCGCAGAAGTAAGCCTTCAATATCTCCATTCCTATATTTTGCAACTAATCACGTTTCTACATTCACCTGAACCTACAATTTCTCAATTTCTCACTTTAGCAGCAAATGTAGTTCTATTTTTCTATTAAATACTGCAATTCAACAAATCTGTTAGACTGAGCACATTTGCAGCTTCTCCGCATTCACTGCAACTTCAATTTCTCCATTCCCTTCAGTTTTAGCAAACCTAGCTGTCTGTATCTCTCAAAATGTCAAATATTAGTTATTCAGCAAATTCAAACATTTTCTCTATCAACAGATATAACTCATTCCCAAAATGAGTAATATCTACCATTTCCAACAAATTCGCTGTTTGCATGATTAGCTAGTTCACTAATTCTAGAAGTTTCACCATTTCAATGAATTTCTCAATCTCCAATATTTTCTGCAGTGCAACAACATAAATAAATGTATTTCAGACAACCTACCCATTTTTCAATGTTGATTTCGCTGAAGTAAGCCTTCAATATCTCCATTCCTATATTTTGCAACTAATCACGTTTCTACATTCACCTGAACCTACAATTTCTCAATTTCAAACTTCATCAGCAAATGTAGTTCTATTTTTCTATTAAATACTGCAATTCCACAAATCTGTTAGACTGAGCACATTTGCAACTTCTCCGCATTCACTGCAACTTCAATTTCTCCATTCCCTTCAGTTTTAGCAAACCTAGCTGTCTGTATCTCTCAAAATGTCAAATATTAGTTATTCAGCAAATTCAAACATTTTCTCTATCAACAGATATAACTCATTCCCAAAATTAATAAAATTCCCCATTTCCAACAAATTCGCTGTTTGCATAATTCGCTCGTTCACTTAATCTCGAAGTTTCACCATTTCAATCAATTTCTCAATCTCCAATATTTTCTGCAGTGCAACAACATAAATAAATGTATTTCTGACAACCTACTCATTTTTCAATGCTGATTTCGCTGAAGTAAGCCTTCAATATCTCCATTCCTATATTTTGCAACAAATCACGTTTCTACATTCTCCTGTACCTGCAATTTCTCAATTTCTAACTTTATTAGTAAATGTAGTTCTATTTATCTGTCAAATACTCGAAAACCACCAATCTGTTAGACTAAGCACATTTGGGCTTCTCCGCATTCACTGCAACTTCAATTTCTCCAAACGTTCAGTTTTAGCAAACTTAGCTGTCTTTATCTCTCAAAATGGCAAATATTAGTTATTCAGCAAATTGAATCCTTTCTCCATCAGCAGATATACATCATTCCCAAAATGAGCAAAATCTCCCATTTCCAACAAATTCGCTGTTTGCATGATCCGCTCGTTCACTGAATCTACAAGTTTCACCATTTCAATCAATTTCTCAATCTCCAATATTTTCTGCAGTCCAACAACATAAATAGATCTATTTCTGACAACCGACTCAAATTTCAATGTTGGTTTCGCTGAAGTAAGCCTTCAATATCTCCATTCCTATATTTTGCAACTAATCAGGTTTCTACATTCACCTGAACCTACAATTTCTCAATTTCTAACTTTATCAGCAAATGTAGATCTATTTTTCTATCAAATACTGCAATTCCACAGATCTGTTAGACTGAGCACATTTGCAGATTCTCCACATTCACTGCAACTTCAATTTCCCCATTCCACTCAGTTTTAGGAAACCCAGCTTTCTGTATCTGTCAAAATGACAATTATTAGCAATTCAGCAAATGCAAATATTTTCTCTATCAACAGATATAACTCATTCCCAAAATGAGTAAAATTCCCCATTTCCAACAAATTCGCTGTTTGCATGATTAGCTCGTTCACTAAATCTAGAAGTTACACCATTTCAATCAATTTCCCAATCTCCAAAATTTTCTGCAGTCCAACAACATAAATAAATGTATTTCTGACAACCTACTCATTTTTCAATGTTGATTTATCTCAAGTAAGCCTTCAATATCTCCATTCCTATATTTTGCAACTAATCACGTTTCTACATTCACCTGAACCTACAATTTCTCAATTTCTCACTTTATCAGCAAATGTAGTTCTATTTTTCTATTAAATACTGCAATTCCACAAATCTGTTAGACTGAGCACATTTGCAGCTTCTCCGCATTCACTGCAACTTCAATTTCTCCATTCCCTTCAGTTTTAGCAAACCTAGCTGTCTGTATCTCCAAAATGTCAAATATTAGTTATTCAGCAAATTCAAACATTTTCTCTATCAACAGATATAACTCATTCCCAAAATTAGTAAAATTCCCCATTTCCAACAAATTCGCTGTTTGCATAATTCGCTCGTTCACTTAATCTAGAAGTTTCACCATTTCAATCAATTTCTCAATCTCCAATATTTTCTGCAGTGCAACAACATAAATAAATGTATTTCTGACAACCTACTCATTTTTCAATGCTGATGTCGCTGAAGTAAGCCTTCAATATCTCCATTCCTATATTTTGCAACAAATCACGTTTCTACATTCTCCTGTACCTGCAATTTCTCAATTTCTAACTTTATTAGTAAATGTAGTTCTATTTATCTGTCAAATACTCGAAAACCACCAATCTGTTAGACTAAGCACATTTGGGCTTCTCCGCATTCACTGCAACTTCAATTTCTCCAAACGTTCAGTTTTAGCAAACTTAGCTGTCTTTATCTCTCAAAATGGCAAATATTAGTTATTCAGCAAATTGAATCCTTTCTCCATCAGCAGATATACATCATTCCCAAAATGAGCAAAATCTCCCATTTCCAACAAATTCGCTGTGTGCATGATCCGCTCGTTCACTGAATCTACAAGTTTCACCATTTCAATCAATTTCTCAATCTCCAATATTTTCTGCAGTCCAACAACATAAATAGATCTATTTCTGACAACCGACTCAAATCTCAATGTTGGTTTCGCTGAAGTAAGCCTTCAATATCACCATTCCTATATTTTGCAACTAATCAGGTTTCTACATTCACCTGAACCTACAATTTCTCAATTTCTAACTTTATCAGCAAATGTAGATCTATTTTTCTATCAAATACTGCAATTCCACAGATCTGTTAGACTGAGCACATTTGCAGCTTCTCCACATTCACTGCAACTTCAATTTCCCCATTCCCTTCAGTTTTAGCAAACCCAGCTTTCTGTATCTGTCAAAATGACAATTATTAGCAATTCAGCAAATGCAAATATTTTCTCTATCAACAGATATAACTCATTCCCAAAATGAGTAATATCTACCATTTGCAACAAATTCGCTGTTTGCATGATTAGCTAGTTCACTAATTCTAGAAGTTTCACCATTTCAATGAATTTCTCAATCTCCAATATTTTCTGCAGTGCAACAACATAAATAAATGTATTTCAGACAACCTACCCATTTTTCAATGTTGATTTCGCTGAAGTAAGCCTTCAATATCTCCATTCCTATATTTTGCAACTAATCACGTTTCTACATTCACCTGAACCTACAATTTCTCAATTTCAAACTTCATCAGCAAATGTAGTTCTATTTTTCTATTAAATACTGCAATTCCACAAATCTGTTAGACTGAGCACATTTGCAGCTTCTCCGCATTCACTGCAACTTCAAATTCTCCATTCCCTTCAGTTTTAGCAAACCTAGCTGTCTGTATCTCTCAAAATGTCAAATATTAGTTATTCAGCAAATTCAAACATTTTCTCTATCAACAGATATAACTCATTCCCAAAATTAGTAAAATTCCCCATTTCCAACAAATTCGCTGTTTGCATAATTCGCTCGTTCACTTAATCTCGAAGTTTCACCATTTCAATCAATTTCTCAATCTCCAATATTTTCTGCAGTCCAACAACATAAATAAATGTATTTCTGACAACCTACTCATTTTGCAATGCTGATGTCGCTGAAGTAAGCCTTCAATATCTCCATTCCTATATTTTGCAACAAATCACGTTTCTACATTCTCCTGTACCTGCAATTTCTCAATTTCAAACTTTATTAGTAAATGTAGTTCTATTTATCTATCAAATACTCGAAAACCACCAATCTGTTAGACTAAGCACATTTGGGCTTCTCCGCATTCACTGCAACTTCAATTTCTCCAAACGTTCAGTTTTAGCAAACTTGGCTGTCTTTATCTCTCAAAATGGCAAATATTAGTTATTCAGCAAATTGAATCCTTTCTCCATCAGCAGATATACATCATTCCCAAAATGAGCAAAATCTCCCATTTCCAACAAATACGCTGTTTGCATGATCCGCTCGTTCACTGAATCTACAAGTTTCACCATTTCAATCAATTTCTCAATCTCCAATATTTTCTGCAGTCCAACAACATAAATAGATCTATTTCTGACAATCGACTCAAATTTCAATGTTGGTTTCGCTGAAGTAAGCCTTCAATATCTCCATTCCTATATTTTGCAACTAATCAGGTTTCTACATTCACCTGAACCTACAATTTCTCAATTTCTAACTTTATCAGCAAATGTAGATCTATTTTTCTATCAAATACTGCAATTCCACAGATCTGTTAGACTGAGCACATTTGCAGCTTCTCCACATTCACTGCAACTTCAATTTCCCCATTCCCCTCAGTTTTAGCAAACCCAGCTTTCTGTATCTGTCAAAATGACAATTATTAGCAATTCAGCAAATGCAAGTATTTTCTCTATCAACAGATATAACTCATTCCCAAAATGAGTAATATCTACCATTTCCAACAAATTCGCTGTTTGCATGATTAGCTAGTTCACTAATTCTAGAAGTTTCACCATTTCAATGAATTTCTCAATCTCCAATATTTTCTGCAGTGCAACAACATAAATAAATGTATTTCAGACAACCTACCCATTTTTCAATGTTGATTTCGCTGAAGTAAGCCTTCAATATCTCCATTCCTATATTTTGCAACTAATCACGTTTCTACATTCACCTGAACCTACAATTTCTCAATTTCAAACTTCATCAGCAAATGTAGTTCTATTTTTCTATTAAATACTGCAATTCCACAAATCTGTTAGACTGAGCACATTTGCAACTTCTCCGCATTCACTGCAACTTCAATTTCTCCATTCCCTTCAGTTTTAGCAAACCTAGCTGTCTGTATCTCTCAAAATGTCAAATATTAGTTATTCAGCAAATTCAAACATTTTCTCTATCAACAGATATAACTCATTCCCAAAATTAATAAAATTCCCCATTTCCAACAAATTCGCTGTTTGCATAATTCGCTCGTTCACTTAATCTCGAAGTTTCACCATTTCAATCAATTTCTCAATCTCCAATATTTTCTGCAGTGCCACAACATAAATAAATGTATTTCTGACAACCTACTCATTTTTCAATGCTGATTTCGCTGAAGTAAGCCTTCAATATCTCCATTCCTATATTTTGCAACAAATCACGTTTCTACATTCTCCTTTACCTGCAATTTCTCAATTTCTAACTTTATTAGTAAATGTAGTTCTATTTATCTGTCAAATACTCGAAAACCACCAATCTGTTAGACTAAGCACATTTGGGCTTCTCCGCATTCACTGCAACTTCAATTTCTCCAAACGTTCAGTTTTAGCAAACTTAGCTGTCTTTATCTCTCAAAATGGCAAATATTAGTTATTCAGCAAATTGAATCCTTTCTCCATCAGCAGATATAAATCATTCCCAAAATGAGCAAAATCTCCCATTTCCAACAAATTCGCTGTTTGCATGATCCGCTCGTTCACTGAATCTACAAGTTTCACCATTTCAATCAATTTCTCAATCTCCAATATTTTCTGCAGTCCAACAACATAAATAGATCTATTTCTGACAACCGACTCAAATTTCAATGTTGGTTTCGCTGAAGTAAGCCTTCAATATCTCCATTCCTATATTTTGCAACTAATCAGGTTTCTACATTCACCTGAACCTACAATTTCTCAATTTCTCACTTAATCAGCAAATGTAGTTCTATTTTTCTATTAAATACTGCAATTCCACAAATCTGTTAGACTGAGCACATTTGCAGCTTCTCCGCATTCACTGCAACTTCAATTTCTCCATTCCCTTCAGTTTTAGCAAACCTAGCTGTCTGTATCTCTCAAAATGTCAAATATTAGTTATTCAGCAAATTCAAACATTTTCTCTATCAACAGATATAACTCATTCCCAAAATTAGTAAAATTCCCCATTTCCAACAAATTCGCTGTTTGCATAATTCGCTCGTTCACTTAATCTCGAAGTTTCACCATTTCAATCAATTTCTCAATCTCCAATATTTTCTGCAGTGCAACAACATAAATAAATGTATTTCTGACAACCTACTCATTTTTCAATGCTGATTTCGCTGAAGTAAGCCTTCAATATCTCCATTCCTATATTTTGCAACAAATCACGTTTCTACATTCTCCTGTACCTGCAATTTCTCAATTTCTAACTTTATTAGTAAATGTAGTTCTATTTATCTGTCAAATACTCGAAAACCACCAATCTGTTAGACTAAGCACATTTGGGCTTCTCCGCATTCACTGCAACTTCAATTTCTCCAAACGTTCAGTTTTAGCAAACTTAGCTGTCTTTATCTCTCAAAATGGCAAATATTAGTTATTCAGCAAATTGAATCCTTTCTCCATCAGCAGATATACATCATTCCCAAAATGAGCAAAATCTCCCATTTCCAACAAATTCGCTGTTTGCATGATCCGCTCGTTCACTGAATCTACAAGTTTCACCATTTCAATCAATTTCTCAATCTCCAATATTTTCTGCAGTCCAACAACATAAATAGATCTATTTCTGACAACCGACTCAAATCTCAATGTTGGTTTCGCTGAAGTAAGCCTTCAATATCACCATTCCTATATTTTGCAACTAATCAGGTTTCTACATTCACCTGAACCTACAATTTCTCAATTTCTAACTTTATCAGCAAATGTAGATCTATTTTTCTATCAAATACTGCAATTCCACAGATCTGTTAGACTGAGCACATTTGCAGCTTCTCCACATTCACTGCAACTTCAATTTCCCCATTCCCCTCAGTTTTAGCAAACCCAGCTTTCTGTATCTGTCAAAATGACAATTATTAGCAATTCAGCAAATGCAAGTATTTTCTCTATCAACAGATATAACTCATTCCCAAAATGAGTAATATCTACCATTTCCAACAAATTCGCTGTTTGCATGATTAGCTAGTTCACTAATTCTAGAAGTTTCACCATTTCAATGAATTTCTCAATCTCCAATATTTTCTGCAGTGCAACAACATAAATAAATGTATTTCAGACAACCTACCCATTTTTCAATGTTGATTTCGCTGAAGTAAGCCTTCAATATCTCCATTCCTATATTTTGCAACTAATCACGTTTCTACATTCACCTGAACCTACAATTTCTCAATTTCAAACTTCATCAGCAAATGTAGTTCTATTTTTCTATTAAATACTGCAATTCCACAAATCTGTTAGACTGAGCACATTTGCAGCTTCTCCGCATTCACTGCAACTTCAATTTCTCCATTCCCTTCAGTTTTAGCAAACCTAGCTGTCTGTATCTCTCAAAATGTCAAATATTAGTTATTCAGCAAATTCAAACATTTTCTCTATCAACAGATATAACTCATTCCCAAAATTAGTAAAATTCCCCATTTCCAACAAATTCGCTGTTTGCATAATTCGCTCGTTCACTTAATCTCGAAGTTTCACCATTTCAATCAATTTCTCAATCTCCAATATTTTCCGCAGTCCAACAACATAAATAAATGTATTTCTGACAACCTACTCATTTTGCAATGCTGATGTCGCTGAAGTAAGCCTTCAATATCTCCATTCCTATATTTTGCAACAAATCACGTTTCTACATTCTCCTGTACCTGCAATTTCTCAATTTCAAACTTTATTAGTAAATGTAGTTCTATTTATCTATCAAATACTCGAAAACCACCAATCTGTTAGACTAAGCACATTTGGGCTTCTCCGCATTCACTGCAACTTCAATTTCTCCAAACGTTCAGTTTTAGCAAACTTAGCTGTCTTTATCTCTCAAAATGGCAAATATTAGTTATTCAGCAAATTGAATCCTTTCTCCATCAGCAGATATACATCATTCCCAAAATGAGCAAAATCTCCCATTTCCAACAAATACGCTGTTTGCATGATCCGCTCGTTCACTGAATCTACAAGTTTCACCATTTCAATCAATTTCTCAATCTCCAATATTTTCTGCAGTCCAACAACATAAATAGATCTATTTCTGACAATCGACTCAAATTTCAATGTTGGTTTCGCTGAAGTAAGCCTTCAATATCTCCATTCCTATATTTTGCAACTAATCAGGTTTCTACATTCACCTGAACCTACAATTTCTCAATTTCTAACTTTATCAGCAAATGTAGATCTATTTTTCTATCAAATACTGCAATTCCACAGATCTGTTAGACTGAGCACATTTGCAGCTTCTCCACATTCACTGCAACTTCAATTTCCCCATTCCCCTCAGTTTTAGCAAACCCAGCTTTCTGTATCTGTCAAAATGACAATTATTAGCAATTCAGCAAATGCAAGTATTTTCTCTATCAACAGATATAACTCATTCCCAAAATGAGTAATATCTACCATTTCCAACAAATTCGCTGTTTGCATGATTAGCTAGTTCACTAATTCTAGAAGTTTCACCATTTCAATGAATTTCTCAATCTCCAATATTTTCTGCAGTGCAACAACATAAATAAATGTATTTCAGACAACCTACCCATTTTTCAATGTTGATTTCGCTGAAGTAAGCCTTCAATATCTCCATTCCTATATTTTGCAACTAATCACGTTTCTACATTCACCTGAACCTACAATTTCTCAATTTCAAACTTCATCAGCAAATGTAGTTCTATTTTTCTATTAAATACTGCAATTCCACAAATCTGTTAGACTGAGCACATTTGCAACTTCTCCGCATTCACTGCAACTTCAATTTCTCCATTCCCTTCAGTTTTAGCAAACCTAGCTGTCTGTATCTCTCAAAATGTCAAATATTAGTTATTCAGCAAATTCAAACATTTTCTCTATCAACAGATATAACTCATTCCCAAAATTAATAAAATTCCCCATTTCCAACAAATTCGCTGTTTGCATAATTCGCTCGTTCACTTAATCTCGAAGTTTCACCATTTCAATCAATTTCTCAATCTCCAATATTTTCTGCAGTGCAACAACATAAATAAATGTATTTCTGACAACCTACTCATTTTTCAATGCTGATTTCGCTGAAGTAAGCCTTCAATATCTCCATTCCTATATTTTGCAACAAATCACATTTCTACATTCTCCTGTACCTGCAATTTCTCAATTTCTAACTTTATTAGTAAATGTAGTTCTATTTATCTGTCAAATACTCGAAAACCACCAATCTGTTAGACTAAGCACATTTGGGCTTCTCCGCATTCACTGCAACTTCAATTTCTCCAAACGTTCAGTTTTAGCAAACTTAGCTGTCTTTATCTCTCAAAATGGCAAATATTAGTTATTCAGCAAATTGAATCCTTTCTCCATCAGCAGATATACATCATTCCCAAAATGAGCAAAATCTCCCATTTCCAACAAATTCGCTGTTTGCATGATCCGCTCGTTCACTGAATCTACAAGTTTCACCATTTCAATCAATTTCTCAATCTCCAATATTTTCTGCAGTCCAACAACATAAATAGATCTATTTCTGACAACCGACTCAAATTTCAATGTTGGTTTCGCTGAAGTAAGCCTTCAATATCTCCATTCCTATATTTTGCAACTAATCAGGTTTCTACATTCACCTGAACCTACAATTTCTCAATTTCTAACTTTATCAGCAAATGTAGATCTATTTTTCTATCAAATACTGCAATTCCACAGATCTGTTAGACTGAGCACATTTGCAGATTCTCCACATTCACTGCAACTTCAATTTCCCCATTCCACTCAGTTTTAGCAAACCCAGCTTTCTGTATCTGTCAAAATGACAATTATTAGCAATTCAGCAAATGCAAATATTTTCTCTATCAACAGATATAACTCATTCCCAAAATGAGTAAAATTCCCCATTTCCAACAAATTCGCTGTTTGCATGATTAGCTCGTTCACTAAATCTAGAAGTTACACCATTTCAATCAATTTCCCAATCTCCAAAATTTTCTGCAGTCCAACAACATAAATAAATGTATTTCTGACAACCTACTCATTTTTCAATGTTGATTTATCTCAAGTAAGCCTTCAATATCTCCATTCCTATATTTTGCAACTAATCACGTTTCTACATTCACCTGAACCTACAATTTCTCAATTTCTCACTTTATCAGCAAATGTAGTTCTATTTTTCTATTAAATACTGCAATTCCACAAATCTGTTAGACTGAGCACATTTGCAGCTTCTCCGCATTCACTGCAACTTCAATTTCTCCATTCCCTTCAGTTTTAGCAAACCTAGCTGTCTGTATCTCCAAAATGTCAAATATTAGTTATTCAGCAAATTCAAACATTTTCTCTATCAACAGATATAACTCATTCCCAAAATTAGTAAAATTCCCCATTTCCAACAAATTCGCTGTTTGCATAATTCGCTCGTTCACTTAACCTAGAAGTTTCACCATTTCAATCAATTTCTCAATCTCCAATATTTTCTGCAGTGCAACAACATAAATAAATGTATTTCTGACAACCTACTCATTTTTCAATGCTGATGTCGCTGAAGTAAGCCTTCAATATCTCCATTCCTATATTTTGCAACAAATCACGTTTCTACATTCTCCTGTACCTGCAATTTCTCAATTTCTAACTTTATTAGTAAATGTAGTTCTATTTATCTGTCAAATACTCGAAAACCACCAATCTGTTAGACTAAGCACATTTGGGCTTCTCCGCATTCACTGCAACTTCAATTTCTCCAAACGTTCAGTTTTAGCAAACTTAGCTGTCTTTATCTCTCAAAATGGCAAATATTAGTTATTCAGCAAATTGAATCCTTTCTCCATCAGCAGATATACATCATTCCCAAAATGAGCAAAATCTCCCATTTCCAACAAATTCGCTGTTTGCATGATCCGCTCGTTCACTGAATCTACAAGTTTCACCATTTCAATCAATTTCTCAATCTCCAATATTTTCTGCAGTCCAACAACATAAATAGATCTATTTCTGACAACCGACTCAAATCTCAATGTTGGTTTCGCTGAAGTAAGCCTTCAATATCACCATTCCTATATTTTGCAACTAATCAGGTTTCTACATTCACCTGAACCTACAATTTCTCAATTTCTAACTTTATCAGCAAATGTAGATCTATTTTTCTATCAAATACTGCAATTCCACAGATCTGTTAGACTGAGCACATTTGCAGCTTCTCCACATTCACTGCAACTTCAATTTCCCCATTCCCTTCAGTTTTAGCAAACCCAGCTTTCTGTATCTGTCAAAATGACAATTATTAGCAATTCAGCAAATGCAAATATTTTCTCTATCAACAGATATAACTCATTCCCAAAATGAGTAATATCTACCATTTGCAACAAATTCGCTGTTTGCATGATTAGCTAGTTCACTAATTCTAGAAGTTTCACCATTTCAATGAATTTCTCAATCTCCAATATTTTCTGCAGTGCAACAACATAAATAAATGTATTTCAGACAACCTACCCATTTTTCAATGTTGATTTCGCTGAAGTAAGCCTTCAATATCTCCATTCCTATATTTTGCAACTAATCACGTTTCTACATTCACCTGAACCTACAATTTCTCAATTTCAAACTTCATCAGCAAATGTAGTTCTATTTTTCTATTAAATACTGCAATTCCACAAATCTGTTAGACTGAGCACATTTGCAGCTTCTCCGCATTCACTGCAACTTCAATTTCTCCATTCCCTTCAGTTTTAGCAAACCTAGCTGTCTGTATCTCTCAAAATGTCAAATATTAGTTATTCAGCAAATTCAAACATTTTCTCTATCAACAGATATAACTCATTCCCAAAATTAGTAAAATTCCCCATTTCCAACAAATTCGCTGTTTGCATAATTCGCTCGTTCACTTAATCTCGAAGTTTCACCATTTCAATCAATTTCTCAATCTCCAATATTTTCTGCAGTCCAACAACATAAATAAATGTATTTCTGACAACCTACTCATTTTGCAATGCTGATGTCGCTGAAGTAATCCTTCAATATCTCCATTCCTATATTTTGCAACAAATCACGTTTCTACATTCTCCTGTACCTGCAATTTCTCAATTTCAAACTTTATTAGTAAATGTAGTTCTATTTATCTATCAAATACTCGAAAACCACCAATCTGTTAGACTAAGCACATTTGGGCTTCTCCGCATTCACTGCAACTTCAATTTCTCCAAACGTTCAGTTTTAGCAAACTTAGCTGTCTTTATCTCTCAAAATGGCAAATATTAGTTATTCAGCAAATTGAATCCTTTCTCCATCAGCAGATATTCATCATTCCCAAAATGAGCAAAATCTCCCATTTCCAACAAATACGCTGTTTGCATGATCCGCTCGTTCACTGAATCTACAAGTTTCACCATTTCAATCAATTTCTCAATCTCCAATATTTTCTGCAGTCCAACAACATAAATAGATCTATTTCTGACAATCGACTCAAATTTCAATGTTGGTTTCGCTGAAGTAAGCCTTCAATATCTCCATTCCTATATTTTGCAACTAATCAGGTTTCTACATTCACCTGAACCTACAATTTCACAATTTCTAACTTTATCAGCAAATGTAGATCTATTTTTCTATCAAATACTGCAATTCCACAGATCTGTTAGACTGAGCACATTTGCAGCTTCTCCACATTCACTGCAACTTCAATTTCCCCATTCCCCTCAGTTTTAGCAAACCCAGCTTTCTGTATCTGTCAAAATGACAATTATTAGCAATTCAGCAAATGCAAGTATTTTCTCTATCAACAGATATAACTCATTCCCAAAATGAGTAATATCTACCATTTCCAACAAATTCGCTGTTTGCATGATTAGCTAGTTCACTAATTCTAGAAGTTTCACCATTTCAATGAATTTCTCAATCTCCAATATTTTCTGCAGTGCAACAACATAAATAAATGTATTTCAGACAACCTACCCATTTTTCAATGTTGATTTCGCTGAAGTAAGCCTTCAATATCTCCATTCCTATATTTTGCAACTAATCACGTTTCTACATTCACCTGAACCTACAATTTCTCAATTTCAAACTTCATCAGCAAATGTAGTTCTATTTTTCTATTAAATACTGCAATTCCACAAATCTGTTAGACTGAGCACATTTGCAGCTTCTCCGCATTCACTGCAACTTCAATTTCTCCATTCCCTTCAGTTTTAGCAAACCTAGCTGTCTGTATCTCTCAAAATGTCAAATATTAGTTATTCAGCAAATTCAAACATTTTCTCTATCAACAGATATAACTCATTCCCAAAATTAGTAAAATTCCCCATTTCCAACAAATTCGCTGTTTGCATAATTCGCTCGTTCACTTAATCTCGAAGTTTCACCATTTCAATCAATTTCTCAATCTCCAATATTTTCTGCAGTCCAACAACATAAATAAATGTATTTCTGACAACCTACTCATTTTGCAATGCTGATGTCGCTGAAGTAATCCTTCAATATCTCCATTCCTATATTTTGCAACAAATCACGTTTCTACATTCTCCTGTACCTGCAATTTCTCAATTTCAAACTTTATTAGTAAATGTAGTTCTATTTATCTATCAAATACTCGAAAACCACCAATCTGTTAGACTAAGCACATTTGGGCTTCTCCGCATTCACTGCAACTTCAATTTCTCCAAACGTTCAGTTTTAGCAAACTTAGCTGTCTTTATCTCTCAAAATGGCAAATATTAGTTATTCAGCAAATTGAATCCTTTCTCCATCAGCAGATATTCATCATTCCCAAAATGAGCAAAATCTCCCATTTCCAACAAATACGCTGTTTGCATGATCCGCTCGTTCACTGAATCTACAAGTTTCACCATTTCAATCAATTTCTCAATCTCCAATATTTTCTGCAGTCCAACAACATAAATAGATCTATTTCTGACAATCGACTCAAATTTCAATGTTGGTTTCGCTGAAGTAAGCCTTCAATATCTCCATTCCTATATTTTGCAACTAATCAGGTTTCTACATTCACCTGAACCTACAATTTCACAATTTCTAACTTTATCAGCAAATGTAGATCTATTTTTCTATCAAATACTGCAATTCCACAGATCTGTTAGACTGAGCACATTTGCAGCTTCTCCACATTCACTGCAACTTCAATTTCCCCATTCCCCTCAGTTTTAGCAAACCCAGCTTTCTGTATCTGTCAAAATGACAATTATTAGCAATTCAGCAAATGCAAGTATTTTCTCTATCAACAGATATAACTCATTCCCAAAATGAGTAATATCTACCATTTCCAACAAATTCGCTGTTTGCATGATTAGCTAGTTCACTAATTCTAGAAGTTTCACCATTTCAATGAATTTCTCAATCTCCAATATTTTCTGCAGTGCAACAACATAAATAAATGTATTTCAGACAACCTACCCATTTTTCAATGTTGATTTCGCTGAAGTAAGCCTTCAATATCTCCATTCCTATATTTTGCAACTAATCACGTTTCTACATTCACCTGAACCTACAATTTCTCAATTTCAAACTTCATCAGCAAATGTAGTTCTATTTTTCTATTAAATACTGCAATTCCACAAATCTGTTAGACTGAGCACATTTGCAGCTTCTCCGCATTCACTGCAACTTCAATTTCTCCATTCCCTTCAGTTTTAGCAAACCTAGCTGTCTGTATCTCTCAAAATGTCAAATATTAGTTATTCAGCAAATTCAAACATTTTCTCTATCAACAGATATAACTCATTCCCAAAATTAGTAAAATTCCCCATTTCCAACAAATTCGCTGTTTGCATAATTCGCTCGTTCACTTAATCTCGAAGTTTCACCATTTCAATCAATTTCTCAATCTCCAATATTTTCTGCAGTCCAACAACATAAATAAATGTATTTCTGACAACCTACTCATTTTGCAATGCTGATGTCGCTGAAGTAATCCTTCAATATCTCCATTCCTATATTTTGCAACAAATCACGTTTCTACATTCTCCTGTACCTGCAATTTCTCAATTTCAAACTTTATTAGTAAATGTAGTTCTATTTATCTATCAAATACTCGAAAACCACCAATCTGTTAGACTAAGCACATTTGGGCTTCTCCGCATTCACTGCAACTTCAATTTCTCCAAACGTTCAGTTTTAGCAAACTTAGCTGTCTTTATCTCTCAAAATGGCAAATATTAGTTATTCAGCAAATTGAATCCTTTCTCCATCAGCAGATATTCATCATTCCCAAAATGAGCAAAATCTCCCATTTCCAACAAATACGCTGTTTGCATGATCCGCTCGTTCACTGAATCTACAAGTTTCACCATTTCAATCAATTTCTCAATCTCCAATATTTTCTGCAGTCCAACAACATAAATAGATCTATTTCTGACAATCGACTCAAATTTCAATGTTGGTTTCGCTGAAGTAAGCCTTCAATATCTCCATTCCTATATTTTGCAACTAATCAGGTTTCTACATTCACCTGAACCTACAATTTCACAATTTCTAACTTTATCAGCAAATGTAGATCTATTTTTCTATCAAATACTGCAATTCCACAGATCTGTTAGACTGAGCACATTTGCAGCTTCTCCACATTCACTGCAACTTCAATTTCCCCATTCCCCTCAGTTTTAGCAAACCCAGCTTTCTGTATCTGTCAAAATGACAATTATTAGCAATTCAGCAAATGCAAGTATTTTCTCTATCAACAGATATAACTCATTCCCAAAATGAGTAATATCTACCATTTCCAACAAATTCGCTGTTTGCATGATTAGCTAGTTCACTAATTCTAGAAGTTTCACCATTTCAATGAATTTCTCAATCTCCAATATTTTCTGCAGTGCAACAACATAAATAAATGTATTTCAGACAACCTACCCATTTTTCAATGTTGATTTCGCTGAAGTAAGCCTTCAATATCTCCATTCCTATATTTTGCAACTAATCACGTTTCTACATTCACCTGAACCTACAATTTCTCAATTTCAAACTTCATCAGCAAATGTAGTTCTATTTTTCTATTAAATACTGCAATTCCACAAATCTGTTAGACTGAGCACATTTGCAACTTCTCCGCATTCACTGCAACTTCAATTTCTCCATTCCCTTCAGTTTTAGCAAACCTAGCTGTCTGTATCTCTCAAAATGTCAAATATTAGTTATTCAGCAAATTCAAACATTTTCTCTATCAACAGATATAACTCATTCCCAAAATTAATAAAATTCCCCATTTCCAACAAATTCGCTGTTTGCATAATTCGCTCGTTCACTTAATCTCGAAGTTTCACCATTTCAATCAATTTCTCAATCTCCAATATTTTCTGCGGTGCAACAACATAAATAAATGTATTTCTGACAACCTACTCATTTTTCAATGCTGATTTCGCTGAAGTAAGCCTTCAATATCTCCATTCCTATATTTTGCAACAAATCACGTTTCTACATTCTCCTGTACCTGCAATTTCTCAATTTCTAACTTTATTAGTAAATGTAGTTCTATTTATCTGTCAAATACTCGAAAACCACCAATCTGTTAGACTAAGCACATTTGGGCTTCTCCGCATTAACTGCAACTTCAATTTCTCCAAACGTTCAGTTTTAGCAAACTTAGCTGTCTTTATCTCTCAAAATGGCAAATATTAGTTATTCAGCAAATTGAATCCTTTCTCCATCAGCAGATATACATCATTCCCAAAATGAGCAAAATCTCCCATTTCCAACAAATTCGCTGTTTGCATGATCCGCTCGTTCACTGAATCTACAAGTTTCACCATTTCAATCAATTTCTCAATCTCCAATATTTTCTGCAGTCCAACAACATAAATAGATCTATTTCTGACAACCGACTCAAATTTCAATGTTGGTTTCGCTGAAGTAAGCCTTCAATATCTCCATTCCTATATTTTGCAACTAATCAGGTTTCTACATTCACCTGAACCTACAATTTCTCAATTTCTAACTTTATCAGCAAATGTAGATCTATTTTTCTATCAAATACTGCAATTCCACAGATCTGTTAGACTGAGCACATTTGCAGATTCTCCACATTCACTGCAACTTCAATTTCCCCATTCCACTCAGTTTTAGCAAACCCAGCTTTCTGTATCTGTCAAAATGACAATTATTAGCAATTCAGCAAATGCAAATATTTTCTCTATCAACAGATATAACTCATTCCCAAAATGAGTAAAATTCCCCATTTCCAACAAATTCGCTGTTTGCATGATTAGCTCGTTCACTAAATCTAGAAGTTACACCATTTCAATCAATTTCCCAATCTCCAAAATTTTCTGCAGTCCAACAACATAAATAAATGTATTTCTGACAACCTACTCATTTTTCAATGTTGATTTATCTCAAGTAAGCCTTCAATATCTCCATTCCTATATTTTGCAACTAATCACGTTTCTACATTCACCTGAACCTACAATTTCTCAATTTCTCACTTTATCAGCAAATGTAGTTCTATTTTTCTATTAAATACTGCAATTCCACAAATCTGTTAGACTGAGCACATTTGCAGCTTCTCCGCATTCACTGCAACTTCAATTTCTCCATTCCCTTCAGTTTTAGCAAACCTAGCTGTCTGTATCTCTCAAAATGTCAAATATTAGTTATTCAGCAAATTCAAACATTTTCTCTATCAACAGATATAACTCATTCCCAAAATTAATAAAATTCCCCATTTCCAACAAATTCGCTGTTTGCATAATTCGCTCGTTCACTTAATCTCGAAGTTTCACCATTTCAATCAATTTCTCAATCTCCAATATTTTCTGCAGTGCAACAACATAAATAAATGTATTTCTGACAACCTACTCATTTTTCAATGCTGATTTCGCTGAAGTAAGCCTTCAATATCTCCATTCCTATATTTTGCAACAAATCACGTTTCTACATTCTCCTGTACCTGCAATTTCTCAATTTCTAACTTTATTAGTAAATGTAGTTCTATTTATCTGTCAAATACTCGAAAACCACCAATCTGTTAGACTAAGCACATTTGGGCTTCTCCGCATTCACTGCAACTTCAATTTCTCCAAACGTTCAGTTTTAGCAAACTTAGCTGTCTTTATCTCTCAAAATGGCAAATATTAGTTATTCAGCAAATTGAATCCTTTCTCCATCAGCAGATATACATCATTCCCAAAATGAGCAAAATCTCCCATTTCCAACAAATTCGCTGTTTGCATGATCCGCTCGTTCACTGAATCTACAAGTTTCACCATTTCAATCAATTTCTCAATCTCCAATATTTTCTGCAGTCCAACAACATAAATAGATCTATTTCTGACAACCGACTCAAATTTCAATGTTGGTTTCGCTGAAGTAAGCCTTCAATATCTCCATTCCTATATTTTGCAACTAATCAGGTTTCTACATTCACCTGAACCTACAATTTCTCAATTTCTAACTTTATCAGCAAATGTAGATCTATTTTTCTATCAAATACTGCAATTCCACAGATCTGTTAGACTGAGCACATTTGCAGATTCTCCACATTCACTGCAACTTCAATTTCCCCATTCCACTCAGTTTTAGCAAACCCAGCTTTCTGTATCTGTCAAAATGACAATTATTAGCAATTCAGCAAATGCAAATATTTTCTCTATCAACAGATATAACTCATTCCCAAAATGAGTAAAATTCCCCATTTCCAACAAATTCGCTGTTTGCATGATTTGCTCGTTCACTAAATCTAGAAGTTACACCATTTCAATCAATTTCCCAATCTCCAAAATTTTCTGCAGTCCAACAACATAAATAAATGTATTTCTGACAACCTACTCATTTTTCAATGTTGATTTATCTCAAGTAAGCCTTCAATATCTCCATTCCTATATTTTGCAACTAATCACGTTTCTACATTCACCTGAACCTACAATTTCTCAATTTCTCACTTTATCAGCAAATGTAGTTCTATTTTTCTATTAAATACTGCAATTCCACAAATCTGTTAGACTGAGCACATTTGCAGCTTCTCCGCATTCACTGCAACTTCAATTTCTCCATTCCCTTCAGTTTTAGCAAACCTAGCTGTCTGTATCTCTCAAAATGTCAAATATTAGTTATTCAGCAAATTCAAACATTTTCTCTATCAACAGATATAACTCATTCCCAAAATTAGTAAAATTCCCCATTTCCAACAAATTCGCTGTTTGCATAATTCGCTCGTTCACTTAATCTAGAAGTTTCACCATTTCAATCAATTTCTCAATCTCCAATATTTTCTGCAGTGCAACAACATAAATAAATGTATTTCTGACAACCTACTCATTTTTCAATGCTGATGTCGCTGAAGTAAGCCTTCAATATCTCCATTCCTATATTTTGCAACAAATCACGTTTCTACATTCTCCTGTACCTGCAATTTCTCAATTTCTAACTTTATTAGTAAATGTAGTTCTATTTATCTGTCAAATACTCGAAAACCACCAATCTGTTAGACTAAGCACATTTGGGCTTCTCCGCATTCACTGCAACTTCAATTTCTCCAAACGTTCAGTTTTAGCAAACTTAGCTGTCTTTATCTCTCAAAATGGCAAATATTAGTTATTCAGCAAATTGAATCCTTTCTCCATCAGCAGATATACATCATTCCCAAAATGAGCAAAATCTCCCATTTCCAACAAATTCGCTGTTTGCATGATCCGCTCGTTCACTGAAACTACAAGTTTCACCATTTCAATCAATTTCTCAATCTCCAATATTTTCTGCAGTCCAACAACATAAATAGATCTATTTCTGACAACCGACTCAAATCTCAATGTTGGTTTCGCTGAAGTAAGCCTTCAATATCACCATTCCTATATTTTGCAACTAATCAGGTTTCTACATTCACCTGAACCTACAATTTCTCAATTTCTAACTTTATCAGCAAATGTAGATCTATTTTTCTATCAAATACTGCAATTCCACAGATCTGTTAGACTGAGCACATTTGCAGCTTCTCCACATTCACTGCAACTTCAATTTCCCCATTCCCCTCAGTTTTAGCAAACCCAGCTTTCTGTATCTGTCAAAATGACAATTATTAGCAATTCAGCAAATGCAAATATTTTCTCTATCAACAGATATAACTCATTCCCAAAATGAGTAATATCTACCATTTGCAACAAATTCGCTGTTTGCATGATTAGCTAGTTCACTAATTCTAGAAGTTTCACCATTTCAATGAATTTCTCAATCTCCAATATTTTCTGCAGTGCAACAACATAAATAAATGTATTTCAGACAACCTACCCATTTTTCAATGTTGATTTCGCTGAAGTAAGCCTTCAATATCTCCATTCCTATATTTTGCAACTAATCACGTTTCTACATTCACCTGAACCTACAATTTCTCAATTTCAAACTTCATCAGCAAATGTAGTTCTATTTTTCTATTAAATACTGCAATTCCACAAATCTGTTAGACTGAGCACATTTGCAGCTTCTCCGCATTCACTGCAACTTCAATTTCTCCATTCCCTTCAGTTTTAGCAAACCTAGCTGTCTGTATCTCTCAAAATGTCAAATATTAGTTATTCAGCAAATTCAAACATTTTCTCTATCAACAGATATAACTCATTCCCAAAATTAGTAAAATTCCCCATTTCCAACAAATTCGCTGTTTGCATAATTCGCTCGTTCACTTAATCTCGAAGTTTCACCATTTCAATCAATTTCTCAATCTCCAATATTTTCTGCAGTCCAACAACATAAATAAATGTATTTCTGACAACCTACTCATTTTGCAATGCTGATGTCGCTGAAGTAAGCCTTCAATATCTCCATTCCTATATTTTGCAACAAATCACGTTTCTACATTCTCCTGTACCTGCAATTTCTCAATTTCAAACTTTATTAGTAAATGTAGTTCTATTTATCTATCAAATACTCGAAAACCACCAATCTGTTAGACTAAGCACATTTGGGCTTCTCCGCATTCACTGCAACTTCAATTTCTCCAAACGTTCAGTTTTAGCAAACTTAGCTGTCTTTATCTCTCAAAATGGCAAATATTAGTTATTCAGCAAATTGAATCCTTTCTCCATCAGCAGATATACATCATTCCCAAAATGAGCAAAATCTCCCATTTCCAACAAATACGCTGTTTGCATGATCCGCTCGTTCACTGAATCTACAAGTTTCACCATTTCAATCAATTTCTCAATCTCCAATATTTTCTGCAGTCCAACAACATAAATAGATCTATTTCTGACAATCGACTCAAATTTCAATGTTGGTTTCGCTGAAGTAAGCCTTCAATATCTCCATTCCTATATTTTGCAACTAATCAGGTTTCTACATTCACCTGAACCTACAATTTCTCAATTTCTAACTTTATCAGCAAATGTAGATCTATTTTTCTATCAAATACTGCAATTCCACAGATCTGTTAGACTGAGCACATTTGCAGCTTCTCCACATTCACTGCAACTTCAATTTCCCCATTCCCCTCAGTTTTAGCAAACCCAGCTTTCTGTATCTGTCAAAATGACAATTATTAGCAATTCAGCAAATGCAAGTATTTTCTCTATCAACAGATATAACTCATTCCCAAAATGAGTAATATCTACCATTTCCAACAAATTCGCTGTTTGCATGATTAGCTAGTTCACTAATTCTAGAAGTTTCACCATTTCAATGAATTTCTCAATCTCCAATATTTTCTGCAGTGCAACAACATAAATAAATGTATTTCAGACAACCTACCCATTTTTCAATGTTGATTTCGCTGAAGTAAGCCTTCAATATCTCCATTCCTATATTTTGCAACTAATCAGGTTTCTACATTCACCTGAACCTACAATTTCTCAATTTCTAACTTTATCAGCAAATGTAGATCTATTTTTCTATCAAATACTGCAATTCCACAGATCTGTTAGACTGAGCACATTTGCAGATTCTCCACATTCACTGCAACTTCAATTTCCCCATTCCACTCAGTTTTAGCAAACCCAGCTTTCTGTATCTGTCAAAATGACAATTATTAGCAATTCAGCAAATGCAAATATTTTCTCTATCAACAGATATAACTCATTCCCAAAATGAGTAAAATTCCCCATTTCCAACAAATTCGCTGTTTGCATGATTAGCTCGTTCACTAAATCTAGAAGTTACACCATTTCAATCAATTTCCCAATCTCCAAAATTTTCTGCAGTCCAACAACATAAATAAATGTATTTCTGACAACCTACTCATTTTTCAATGTTGATTTATCTCAAATAAGCCTTCAATATCTCCATTCCTATATTTTGCAACTAATCACGTTTCTACATTCACCTGAACCTACAATTTCTCAATTTCTCACTTTATCAGCAAATGTAGTTCTATTTTTCTATTAAATACTGCAATTCCACAAATCTGTTAGACTGAGCACATTTGCAGCTTCTCCGCATTCACTGCAACTTCAATTTCTCCATTCCCTTCAGTTTTAGCAAACCTAGCTGTCTGTATCTCTCAAAATGTCAAATATTAGTTATTCAGCAAATTCAAACATTTTCTCTATCAACAGATATAACTCATTCCCAAAATTAGTAAAATTCCCCATTTCCAACAAATTCGCTGTTTGCATAATTCGCTCGTTCACTTAATCTAGAAGTTTCACCATTTCAATCAATTTCTCAATCTCCAATATTTTCTGCAGTGCAACAACATAAATAAATGTATTTCTGACAACCTACTCATTTTTCAATGCTGATTTCGCTGAAGTAAGCCTTCAATATCTCCATTCCTATATTTTGCAACAAATAACGTTTCTACATTCTCCTGTACCTGCAATTTCTCAATTTCTAACTTTATTAGTAAATGTAGTTCTATTAATCTGTCAAATACTCGAAAACCACCAATCTGTTAGACTAAGCACATTTGGGCTTCTCCGCATTCACTGCAACTTCAATTTCTCCAAACGTTCAGTTTTAGCAAACTTAGCTGTCTTTATCTCTCAAAATGGCAAATATTAGTTATTCAGCAAATTGAATCCTTTCTCCATCAGCAGATATACATCATTCCCAAAATGAGCAAAATCTACCATTTCCAACAAATTCGCTGTTTGCATGATCCGCTCGTTCACTGAATCTACAAGTTTCACCATTTCAATCAATTTCTCAATCTCCAATATTTTCTGCAGTCCAACAACATAAATAGATCTATTTCTGACAACCGACTCAAATCTCAATGTTGGTTTCGCTGAAGTAAGCCTTCAATATCACCATTCCTATATTTTGCAACTAATCAGGTTTCTACATTCACCTGAACCTACAATTTCTCAATTTCTAACTTTATCAGCAAATGTAGATCTATTTTTCTATCAAATACTGCAATTCCACAGATCTGTTAGACTGAGCACATTTGCAGCTTCTCCACATTCACTGCAACTTCAATTTCCCCATTCCCCTCAGTTTTAGCAAACCCAGCTTTCTGTATCTGTCAAAATGACAATTATTAGCAATTCAGCAAATGCAAATATTTTCTCTATCAACAGATATAACTCATTCCCAAAATGAGTAATATCTACCATTTGCAACAAATTCGCTGTTTGCATGATTAGCTAGTTCACTAATTCTAGAAGTTTCACCATTTCAATGAATTTCTCAATCTCCAATATTTTCTGCAGTGCAACAACATAAATAAATGTATTTCAGACAACCTACCCATTTTTCAATGTTGATTTCGCTGAAGTAAGCCTTCAATATCTCCATTCCTATATTTTGCAACTAATCACGTTTCTACATTCACCTGAACCTACAATTTCTCAATTTCAAACTTCATCAGCAAATGTAGTTCTATTTTTCTATTAAATACTGCAATTCCACAAATCTGTTAGACTGAGCACATTTGCAGCTTCTCCGCATTCACTGCAACTTCAATTTCTCCATTCCCTTCAGTTTTAGCAAACCTAGCTGTCTGTATCTCTCAAAATGTCAAATATTAGTTATTCAGCAAATTCAAACATTTTCTCTATCAACAGATATAACTCATTCCCAAAATTAGTAAAATTCCCCATTTCCAACAAATTCGCTGTTTGCATAATTCGCTCGTTCACTTAATCTCGAAGTTTCACCATTTCAATCAATTTCTCAATCTCCAATATTTTCTGCAGTCCAACAACATAAATAAATGTATTTCTGACAACCTACTCATTTTGCAATGCTGATGTCGCTGAAGTAAGCCTTCAATATCTCCATTCCTATATTTTGCAACAAATCACGTTTCTACATTCTCCTGTACCTGCAATTTCTCAATTTCAAACTTTATTAGTAAATGTAGTTCTATTTATCTATCAAATACTCGAAAACCACCAATCTGTTAGACTAAGCACATTTGGGCTTCTCCGCATTCACTGCAACTTCAATTTCTCCAAACGTTCAGTTTTAGCAAACTTAGCTGTCTTTATCTCTCAAAATGGCAAATATTAGTTATTCAGCAAATTGAATCCTTTCTCCATCAGCAGATATACATCATTCCCAAAATGAGCAAAATCTCCCATTTCCAACAAATACGCTGTTTGCATGATCCGCTCGTTCACTGAATCTACAAGTTTCACCATTTCAATCAATTTCTCAATCTCCAATATTTTCTGCAGTCCAACAACATAAATAGATCTATTTCTGACAATCGACTCAAATTTCAATGTTGGTTTCGCTGAAGTAAGCCTTCAATATCTCCATTCCTATATTTTGCAACTAATCAGGTTTCTACATTCACCTGAACCTACAATTTCTCAATTTCTAACTTTATCAGCAAATGTAGATCTATTTTTCTATCAAATACTGCAATTCCACAGATCTGTTAGACTGAACACATTTGCAGCTTCTCCACATTCACTGCAACTTCAATTTCCCCATTCCCCTCAGTTTTAGCAAACCCAGCTTTCTGTATCTGTCAAAATGACAATTATTAGCAATTCAGCAAATGCAAGTATTTTCTCTATCAACAGATATAACTCATTCCCAAAATGAGTAATATCTACCATTTCCAACAAATTCGCTGTTTGCATGATTAGCTAGTTCACTAATTCTAGAAGTTTCACCATTTCAATGAATTTCTCAATCTCCAATATTTTCTGCAGTGCAACAACATAAATAAATGTATTTCAGACAACCTACCCATTTTTCAATGTTGATTTCGCTGAAGTAAGCCTTCAATATCTCCATTCCTATATTTTGCAACTAATCACGTTTCTACATTCACCTGAACCTACAATTTCTCAATTTCAAACTTCATCAGCAAATGTAGTTCTATTTTTCTATTAAATACTGCAATTCCACAAATCTGTTAGACTGAGCACATTTGCAACTTCTCCGCATTCACTGCAACTTCAATTTCTCCATTCCCTTCAGTTTTAGCAAACCTAGCTGTCTGTATCTCTCAAAATGTCAAATATTAGTTATTCAGCAAATTCAAACATTTTCTCTATCAACAGATATAACTCATTCCCAAAATTAATAAAATTCCCCATTTCCAACAAATTCGCTGTTTGCATAATTCGCTCGTTCACTTAATCTCGAAGTTTCACCATTTCAATCAATTTCTCAATCTCCAATATTTTCTGCAGTGCAACAACATAAATAAATTTATTTCTGACAACCTACTCATTTTTCAATGCTGATTTCGCTGAAGTAAGCCTTCAATATCTCCATTCCTATATTTTGCAACAAATCACGTTTCTACATTCTCCTGTACCTGCAATTTCTCAATTTCTAACTTTATTAGTAAATGTAGTTCTATTTATCTATCAAATACTCGAAAACCACCAATCTGTTAGACTAAGCACATTTGGGCTTCTCCGCATTCACTGCAACTTCAATTTCTCCAAACGTTCAGTTTTAGCAAACTTAGCTGTCTTTATCTCTCAAAATGGCAAATATTAGTTATTCAGCAAATTGAATCCTTTCTCCATCAGCAGATATACATCATTCCCAAAATGAGCAAAATCTCCCATTTCCAACAAATTCGCTGTTTGCATGATCCGCTCGTTCACTGAATCTACAAGTTTCACCATTTCAATCAATTTCTCAATCTCCAATATTTTCTGCAGTCCAACAACATAAATAGATCTATTTCTGACAACCGACTCAAATTTCAATGTTGGTTTCGCTGAAGTAAGCCTTCAATATCTCCATTCCTATATTTTGCAACTAATCAGGTTTCTACATTCACCTGAACCTACAATTTCTCAATTTCTAACTTTATCAGCAAATGTAGATCTATTTTTCTATCAAATACTGCAATTCCACAGATCTGTTAGACTGAGCACATTTGCAGCTTCTCCACATTCACTGCAACTTCAATTTCCCCATTCCCCTCAGTTTTAGCAAACCCAGCTTTCTGTATCTGTCAAAATGACAATTATTAGCAATTCAGCAAATGCAAGTATTTTCTCTATCAACAGATATAACTCATTCCCAAAATGAGTAATATCTACCATTTCCAACAAATTCGCTGTTTGCATGATTAGCTAGTTCACTAATTCTAGAAGTTTCACCATTTCAATGAATTTCTCAATCTCCAATATTTTCTGCAGTGCAACAACATAAATAAATGTATTTCAGACAACCTACCCATTTTTCAATGTTGATTTCGCTGAAGTAAGCCTTCAATATCTCCATTCCTATATTTTGCAACTAATCACGTTTCTACATTCACCTGAACCTACAATTTCTCAATTTCAAACTTCATCAGCAAATGTAGTTCTATTTTTCTATTAAATACTGCAATTCCACAAATCTGTTAGACTGAGCACATTTGCAACTTCTCCGCATTCACTGCAACTTCAATTTCTCCATTCCCTTCAGTTTTAGCAAACCTAGCTGTCTGTATCTCTCAAAATGTCAAATATTAGTTATTCAGCAAATTCAAACATTTTCTCTATCAACAGATATAACTCATTCCCAAAATTAATAAAATTCCCCATTTCCAACAAATTCGCTGTTTGCATAATTCGCTCGTTCACTTAATCTCGAAGTTTCACCATTTCAATCAATTTCTCAATCTCCAATATTTTCTGCAGTGCAACAACATAAATAAATGTATTTCTGACAACCTACTCATTTTTCAATGCTGATTTCGCTGAAGTAAGCCTTCAATATCTCCATTCCTATATTTTGCAACAAATCACGTTTCTACATTCTCCTGTACCTGCAATTTCTCAATTTCTAACTTTATTAGTAAATGTAGTTCTATTTATCTGTCAAATACTCGAAAACCACCAATCTGTTAGACTAAGCACATTTGGGCTTCTCCGCATTCACTGCAACTTCAATTTCTCCAAACGTTCAGTTTTAGCAAACTTAGCTGTCTTTATCTCTCAAAATGGCAAATATTAGTTATTCAGCAAATTGAATCCTTTCTCCATCAGCAGATATACATCATTCCCAAAATGAGCAAAATCTCCCATTTCCAACAAATTCGCTGTTTGCATGATCCGCTCGTTCACTGAATCTACAAGTTTCACCATTTCAATCAATTTCTCAATCTCCAATATTTTCTGCAGTCCAACAACATAAATAGATCTATTTCTGACAACCGACTCAAATTTCAATGTTGGTTTCGCTGAAGTAAGCCTTCAATATCTCCATTCCTATATTTTGCAACTAATCAGGTTTCTACATTCACCTGAACCTACAATTTCTCAATTTCTAACTTTATCAGCAAATGTAGATCTATTTTTCTATCAAATACTGCAATTCCACAGATCTGTTAGACTGAGCACATTTGCAGATTCTCCACATTCACTGCAACTTCAATTTCCCCATTCCACTCAGTTTTAGCAAACCCAGCTTTCTGTATCTGTCAAAATGACAATTATTAGCAATTCAGCAAATGCAAATATTTTCTCTATCAACAGATATAACTCATTCCCAAAATGAGTAAAATTCCCCATTTCCAACAAATTCGCTGTTTGCATGATTAGCTCGTTCACTAAATCTAGAAGTTACACCATTTCAATCAATTTCCCAATCTCCAAAATTTTCTGCAGTCCAACAACATAAATAAATGTATTTCTGACAACCTACTCATTTTTCAATGTTGATTTATCTCAAGTAAGCCTTCAATATCTCCATTCCTATATATTGCAACAAATCACGTTTCTACATTCTCCTGTACCTGCAATTTCTCAATTTCTAACTTTATTAGCAAATGTAGTTCTATTTATCTATCAAATACTCCAAACCCACAAATCAGTTAGACTAAGCACATTTGCAGCTTCTCCGCATTCACTGCAACTTCAATTTCTCCAAACCTTCAGTTTTAGCATAACTAGATGTTTGTATCTCTCAAAATGTCAAATATTAGTTATTCAGCAAATTCATACATTTTCTCCATCAGCAGATATAACTCATTCCCAAAATGAGTAAAATCTCCCATTTCCAACAAATTCGCCGTTTGCATGATTCATTCGTTCACTGAAACTACAAGTTTCACCATCTCAATCAATTTCTCAATCTCCAATATTATCTTCAGTCCAACAACATAAATAGATCTATTTCTGACAACCGACTCAGATTCAATGTTGATTTCGCTGAAGTCAGCCTTCAATATCTCCATTCCTATATTTTGCAACTAATCACGTTTTCTACATTCACCTGAACCTACAATTTCTCAATTTCTAACTTTATCAGCAAATGTAGTTCTATTTATCTATCAAATTCTCCAAATCTACAAATCTGTTAGACTGAGCACATTTGCAGCTTCTCCACATTCACTGCAACTTCAATTTCGCCATTCCCTTCAGTTTTTTCAAACCTAGCTGTCTGTATCTCTCAAAATGACAATTATTAACAATTCAGCAAATTCAAGCATTTTCTCTATCAACAGATATAACTCATTTCCAAAATTAGTAAAATTCCACATTTCCAACAAATTCGCTGTTCGCATTATTCGCTCGTTCACTAAATCTAGAAGTTTCACCATTTCAATCAATTTCTCAATCTCCAATATTTTCTAAAGTCCAACAACATAAATAAATGTAATTCTGACAAATTATTCATTTTTCAATGTTGATTTCGCTCAAGTAAGCCTTCAATATCTCCATTCAGTATTTTGCAACAAATCACGTTTGTATATTCCCCTGTACCTGCAATTGCACTATTTCTAACTTTATTAGCAAATGTAGTTCTATTTATCTATCAAATACTCCAAATCCACAAATCTGTTAGACTAAGCACATTTGCAGCTTCTCCGCATTCACTGCAACTTCAATTTCTCCAAACCTTCAGTTTTAGCAAAACTAGCTGTTTGTATCTCTCAAAATGGCAAATATTAGTTATTCAGCAAATTGAATCCTTTCTCCATCAGCAGATATACATCATTCCCAAAATGAGCAAAATCTCCCATTTCCAACAAATACGCTGTTTGCATGATCCGCTCGTTCACTGAATCTACAAGTTTCACCATTTCAATCAATTTCTCAATCTCCAATATTTTCTGCAGTCCAACAACATAAATAGATCTATTTCTGACAATCGACTCAAATTTCAATGTTGGTTTCGCTGAAGTAAGCCTTCAATATCTCCATTCCTATATTTTGCAACTAATCAGGTTTCTACATTCACCTGAACCTACAATTTCTCAATTTCTAACTTTATCAGCAAATGTAGATCTATTTTTCTATCAAATACTGCAATTCCACAGATCTGTTAGACTGAGCACATTTGCAGCTTCTCCACATTCACTGCAACTTCAATTTCCCCATTCCCCTCAGTTTTAGCAAACCCAGCTTTCTGTATCTGTCAAAATGACAATTATTAGCAATTCAGCAAATGCAAGTATTTTCTCTATCAACAGATATAACTCATTCCCAAAATGAGTAATATCTACCATTTCCAACAAATTCGCTGTTTGCATGATTAGCTAGTTCACTAATTCTAGAAGTTTCACCATTTCAATGAATTTCGCAATCTCCAATATTTTCTGCAGTGCAACAACATAAATAAATGTATTTCAGACAACCTACCCATTTTTCAATGTTGATTTCGCTGAAGTAAGCCTTCAATATCTCCATTCCTATATTTTGCAACTAATCACGTTTCTACATTCACCTGAACCTACAATTTCTCAATTTCAAACTTCATCAGCAAATGTAGTTCTATTTTTCTATTAAATACTGCAATTCCACAAATCTGTTAGACTGAGCACATTTGCAACTTCTCCGCATTCACTGCAACTTCAATTTCTCCATTCCCTTCAGTTTTAGCAAACCTAGCTGTCTGTATCTCTCAAAATGTCAAATATTAGTTATTCAGCAAATTCAAACATTTTCTCTATCAACAGATATAACTCATTCCCAAAATTAATAAAATTCCCCATTTCCAACAAATTCGCTGTTTGCATAATTCGCTCGTTCACTTAATCTCGAAGTTTCACCATTTCAATCAATTTCTCAATCTCCAATATTTTCTGCAGTGCAACAACATAAATAAATGTATTTCTGACAACCTACTCATTTTTCAATGCTGATTTCGCTGAAGTAAGCCTTCAATATCTCCATTCCTATATTTTGCAACAAATCACGTTTCTACATTCTCCTGTACCTGCAATTTCTCAATTTCTAACTTTATTAGTAAATGTAGTTCTATTTATCTGTCAAATACTCGAAAACCACCAATCTGTTAGACTAAGCACATTTGGGCTTCTCCGCATTCACTGCAACTTCAATTTCTCCAAACGTTCAGTTTTAGCAAACTTAGCTGTCTTTATCTCTCAAAATGGCAAATATTAGTTATTCAGCAAATTGAATCCTTTCTCCATCAGCAGATATACATCATTCCCAAAATGAGCAAAATCTCCCATTTCCAACAAATTCGCTGTTTGCATGATCCGCTCGTTCACTGAATCTACAAGTTTCACCATTTCAATCAATTTCTCAATCTCCAATATTTTCTGCAGTCCAACAACATAAATAGATCTATTTCTGACAACCGACTCAAATTTCAATGTTGGTTTCGCTGAAGTAAGCCTTCAATATCTCCATTCCTATATTTTGCAACTAATCAGGTTTCTACATTCACCTGAACCTACAATTTCTCAATTTCTAACTTTATCAGCAAATGTAGATCTATTTTTCTATCAAATACTGCAATTCCACAGATCTGTTAGACTGAGCACATTTGCAGATTCTCCACATTCACTGCAACTTCAATTTCCCCATTCCCCTCAGTTTTAGCAAACCCAGCTTTCTGTATCTGTCAAAATGACAATTATTAGCAATTCAGCAAATGCAAGTATTTTCTCTATCAACAGATATAACTCATTCCCAAAATGAGTAATATCTACCATTTCCAACAAATTCGCTGTTTGCATGATTAGCTAGTTCACTAATTCTAGAAGTTTCACCATTTCAATGAATTTCTCAATCTCCAATATTTTCTGCAGTGCAACAACATAAATAAATGTATTTCAGACAACCTACCCATTTTTCAATGTTGATTTCGCTGAAGTAAGCCTTCAATATCTCCATTCCTATATTTTGCAACTAATCACGTTTCTACATTCACCTGAACCTACAATTTCTCAATTTCAAACTTCATCAGCAAATGTAGTTCTATTTTTCTATTAAATACTGCAATTCCACAAATCTGTTAGACTGAGCACATTTGCAACTTCTCCGCATTCACTGCAACTTCAATTTCTCCATTCCCTTCAGTTTTAGCAAACCTAGCTGTCTGTATCTCTCAAAATGTCAAATATTAGTTATTCAGCAAATTCAAACATTTTCTCTATCAACAGATATAACTCATTCCCAAAATTAATAAAATTCCCCATTTCCAACAAATTCGCTGTTTGCATGATTAGCTCGTTCACTAAATCTAGAAGTTACACCATTTCAATCAATTTCCCAATCTCCAAAATTTTCTGCAGTCCAACAACATAAATAAATGTATTTCTGACAACCTACTCATTTTTCAATGTTGATTTATCTCAAGTAAGCCTTCAATATCTCCATTCCTATATATTGCAACAAATCACGTTTCTACATTCTCCTGTACCTGCAATTTCTCAATTTCTAACTTTATTAGCAAATGTAGTTCTATTTATCTATCAAATACTCCAAACCCACAAATCAGTTAGACTAAGCACATTTGCAGCTTCTCCGCATTCACTGCAACTTCAATTTCTCCAAACCTTCAGTTTTAGCATAACTAGCTGTTTGTATCTCTCAAAATGTCAAATATTAGTTATTCAGCAAATTCATACATTTTCTCCATCAGCAGATATAACTCATTCCCAAAATGAGTAAAATCTCCCATTTCCAACAAATTCGCCGTTTGCATGATTCATTCGTTCACTGAAACTACAAGTTTCACCATCTCAATCAATTTCTCAATCTCCAATATTATCTTCAGTCCAACAACATAAATAGATCTATTTCTGACAACCGACTCAGATTCAATGTTGATTTCGCTGAAGTCAGCCTTCAATATCTCCATTCCTATATTTTGCAACTAATCACGTTTTCTACATTCACCTGAACCTACAATTTCTCAATTTCTAACTTTATCAGCAAATGTAGTTCTATTTATCTATCAAATTCTCCAAATCTACAAATCTGTTAGACTGAGCACATTTGCAGCTTCTCCACATTCACTGCAACTTCAATTTCGCCATTCCCTTCAGTTTTTTCAAACCTAGCTGTCTGTATCTCTCAAAATGACAATTATTAACAATTCAGCAAATTCAAGCATTTTCTCTATCAACAGATATAACTCATTTCCAAAATTAGTAAAATTCCACATTTCCAACAAATTCGCTGTTCGCATTATTCGCTCGTTCACTAAATCTAGAAGTTTCACCAATTCAATCAATTTCTCAATCTCCAATATTTTCTAAAGTCCAACAACATAAATAAATGTAATTCTGACAAATTATTCATTTTTCAATGTTGATTTCGCTCAAGTAAGCCTTCAATATCTCCATTCAGTATTTTGCAACAAATCACGTTTGTATATTCCCCTGTACCTGCAATTTCACTATTTCTAACTTTATTAGCAAATGTAGTTCTATTTATCTATCAAATACTCCAAATCCACAAATCTGTTAGACTAAGCACATTTGCAGCTTCTCCGCATTCACTGCAACTTCAATTTCTCCAAACCTTCAGTTTTAGCAAAACTAGCTGTTTGTATCTCTCAAAATGGCAAATATTAGTTATTCAGCAAATTGAATACTTTCTCCATCAGCAGATATACATCATTCCCAAAATGAGCAAAATCTCCCATTTCCAACAAATACGCTGTTTGCATGATCCGCTCGTTCACTGAATCTACAAGTTTCACCATTTCAATCAATTTCTCAATCTCCAATATTTTCTGCAGTCCAACAACATAAATAGATCTATTTCTGACAATCGACTCAAATTTCAATGTTGGTTTCGCTGAAGTAAGCCTTCAATATCTCCATTCCTATATTTTGCAACTAATCAGGTTTCTACATTCACCTGAACCTACAATTTCTCAATTTCTAACTTTATCAGCAAATGTAGATCTATTTTTCTATCAAATACTGCAATTCCACAGATCTGTTAGACTGAGCACATTTGCAGCTTCTCCACATTCACTGCAACTTCAATTTCCCCATTCCCCTCAGTTTTAGCAAACCCAGCTTTCTGTATCTGTCAAAATGACAATTATTAGCAATTCAGCAAATGCAAGTATTTTCTCTATCAACAGATATAACTCATTCCCAAAATGAGTAATATCTACCATTTCCAACAAATTCGCTGTTTGCATGATTAGCTAGTTCACTAATTCTAGAAGTTTCACCATTTCAATGAATTTCGCAATCTCCAATATTTTCTGCAGTGCAACAACATAAATAAATGTATTTCAGACAACCTACCCATTTTTCAATGTTGATTTCGCTGAAGTAAGCCTTCAATATCTCCATTCCTATATTTTGCAACTAATCACGTTTCTACATTCACCTGAACCTACAATTTCTCAATTTCAAACTTCATCAGCAAATGTAGTTCTATTTTTCTATTAAATACTGCAATTCCACAAATCTGTTAGACTGAGCACATTTGCAACTTCTCCGCATTCACTGCAACTTCAATTTCTCCATTCCCTTCAGTTTTAGCAAACCTAGCTGTCTGTATCTCTCAAAATGTCAAATATTAGTTATTCAGCAAATTCAAACATTTTCTCTATCAACAGATATAACTCATTCCCAAAATTAATAAAATTCCCCATTTCCAACAAATTCGCTGTTTGCATAATTCGCTCGTTCACTTAATCTCGAAGTTTCACCATTTCAATCAATTTCTCAATCTCCAATATTTTCTGCAGTGCAACAACATAAATAAATGTATTTCTGACAACCTACTCATTTTTCAATGCTGATTTCGCTGAAGTAAGCCTTCAATATCTCCATTCCTATATTTTGCAACAAATCACGTTTCTACATTCTCCTGTACCTGCAATTTCTCAATTTCTAACTTTATTAGTAAATGTAGTTCTATTTATCTGTCAAATACTCGAAAACCACCAATCTGTTAGACTAAGCACATTTGGGCTTCTCCGCATTCACTGCAACTTCAATTTCTCCAAACGTTCAGTTTTAGCAAACTTAGCTGTCTTTATCTCTCAAAATGGCAAATATTAGTTATTCAGCAAATTGAATCCTTTCTCCATCAGCAGATATACATCATTCCCAAAATGAGCAAAATCTCCCATTTCCAACAAATTCGCTGTTTGCATGATCCGCTCGTTCACTGAATCTACAAGTTTCACCATTTCAATCAATTTCTCAATCTCCAATATTTTCTGCAGTCCAACAACATAAATAGATCTATTTCTGACAACCGACTCAAATTTCAATGTTGGTTTCGCTGAAGTAAGCCTTCAATATCTCCATTCCTATATTTTGCAACTAATCAGGTTTCTACATTCACCTGAACCTACAATTTCTCAATTTCTAACTTTATCAGCAAATGTAGATCTATTTTTCTATCAAATACTGCAATTCCACAGATCTGTTAGACTGAGCACATTTGCAGATTCTCCACATTCACTGCAACTTCAATTTCCCCATTCCCCTCAGTTTTAGCAAACCCAGCTTTCTGTATCTGTCAAAATGACAATTATTAGCAATTCAGCAAATGCAAATATTTTCTCTATCAACAGATATAACTCATTCCCAAAATGAGTAATATCTACCATTTGCAACAAATTCGCTGTTTGCATGATTAGCTAGTTCACTAATTCTAGAAGTTTCACCATTTCAATGAATTTCTCAATCTCCAATATTTTCTGCAGTGCAACAACATAAATAAATGTATTTCAGACAACCTACCCATTTTTCAATGTTGATTTCGCTGAAGTAAGCCTTCAATATCTCCATTCCTATATTTTGCAACTAATCACGTTTCTACATTCACCTGAACCTACAATTTCTCAATTTCAAACTTCATCAGCAAATGTAGTTCTATTTATCTATCAAATACTCCAAACCCACAAATCAGTTAGACTAAGCACATTTGCAGCTTCTCCGCATTCACTGCAACTTCAATTTCTCCAAACCTTCAGTTTTAGCATAACTAGCTGTTTGTATCTCTCAAAATGTCAAATATTAGTTATTCAGCAAATTCATACATTTTCTCCATCAGCAGATATAACTCATTCCCAAAATGAGTAAAATCTCCCATTTCCAACAAATTCGCCGTTTGCATGATTCATTCGTTCACTGAAACTACAAGTTTCACCATCTCAATCAATTTCTCAATCTCCAATATTATCTTCAGTCCAACAACATAAATAGATCTATTTCTGACAACCGACTCAGATTCAATGTTGATTTCGCTGAAGTCAGCCTTCAATATCTCCATTCCTATATTTTGCAACTAATCACGTTTTCTACATTCACCTGAACCTACAATTTCTCAATTTCTAACTTTATCAGCAAATGTAGTTCTATTTATCTATCAAATTCTCCAAATCTACAAATCTGTTAGACTGAGCACATTTGCAGCTTCTCCACATTCACTGCAACTTCAATTTCGCCATTCCCTTCAGTTTTTTCAAACCTAGCTGTCTGTATCTCTCAAAATGACAATTATTAACAATTCAGCAAATTCAAGCATTTTCTCTATCAACAGATATAACTCATTTCCAAAATTAGTAAAATTCCACATTTCCAACAAATTCGCTGTTCGCATTATTCGCTCGTTCACTAAATCTAGAAGTTTCACCAATTCAATCAATTTCTCAATCTCCAATATTTTCTAAAGTCCAACAACATAAATAAATGTAATTCTGACAAATTATTCATTTTTCAATGTTGATTTCGCTCAAGTAAGCCTTCAATATCTCCATTCAGTATTTTGCAACAAATCACGTTTGTATATTCCCCTGTACCTGCAATTTCACTATTTCTAACTTTATTAGCAAATGTAGTTCTATTTATCTATCAAATACTCCAAATCCACAAATCTGTTAGACTAAGCACATTTGCAGCTTCTCCGCATTCACTGCAACTTCAATTTCTCCAAACCTTCAGTTTTAGCAAAACTAGCTGTTTGTATCTCTCAAAATGGCAAATATTAGTTATTCAGCAAATTGAATACTTTCTCCATCAGCAGATATACATCATTCCCAAAATGAGCAAAATCTCCCATTTCCAACAAATACGCTGTTTGCATGATCCGCTCGTTCACTGAATCTACAAGTTTCACCATTTCAATCAATTTCTCAATCTCCAATATTTTCTGCAGTCCAACAACATAAATAGATCTATTTCTGACAATCGACTCAAATTTCAATGTTGGTTTCGCTGAAGTAAGCCTTCAATATCTCCATTCCTATATTTTGCAACTAATCAGGTTTCTACATTCACCTGAACCTACAATTTCTCAATTTCTAACTTTATCAGCAAATGTAGATCTATTTTTCTATCAAATACTGCAATTCCACAGATCTGTTAGACTGAGCACATTTGCAGCTTCTCCACATTCACTGCAACTTCAATTTCCCCATTCCCCTCAGTTTTAGCAAACCCAGCTTTCTGTATCTGTCAAAATGACAATTATTAGCAATTCAGCAAATGCAAGTATTTTCTCTATCAACAGATATAACTCATTCCCAAAATGAGTAATATCTACCATTTCCAACAAATTCGCTGTTTGCATGATTAGCTAGTTCACTAATTCTAGAAGTTTCACCATTTCAATGAATTTCGCAATCTCCAATATTTTCTGCAGTGCAACAACATAAATAAATGTATTTCAGACAACCTACCCATTTTTCAATGTTGATTTCGCTGAAGTAAGCCTTCAATATCTCCATTCCTATATTTTGCAACTAATCACGTTTCTACATTCACCTGAACCTACAATTTCTCAATTTCAAACTTCATCAGCAAATGTAGTTCTATTTTTCTATTAAATACTGCAATTCCACAAATCTGTTAGACTGAGCACATTTGCAACTTCTCCGCATTCACTGCAACTTCAATTTCTCCATTCCCTTCAGTTTTAGCAAACCTAGCTGTCTGTATCTCTCAAAATGTCAAATATTAGTTATTCAGCAAATTCAAACATTTTCTCTATCAACAGATATAACTCATTCCCAAAATTAATAAAATTCCCCATTTCCAACAAATTCGCTGTTTGCATAATTCGCTCGTTCACTTAATCTCGAAGTTTCACCATTTCAATCAATTTCTCAATCTCCAATATTTTCTGCAGTGCAACAACATAAATAAATGTATTTCTGACAACCTACTCATTTTTCAATGCTGATTTCGCTGAAGTAAGCCTTCAATATCTCCATTCCTATATTTTGCAACAAATCACGTTTCTACATTCTCCTGTACCTGCAATTTCTCAATTTCTAACTTTATTAGTAAATGTAGTTCTATTTATCTGTCAAATACTCGAAAACCACCAATCTGTTAGACTAAGCACATTTGGGCTTCTCCGCATTCACTGCAACTTCAATTTCTCCAAACGTTCAGTTTTAGCAAACTTAGCTGTCTTTATCTCTCAAAATGGCAAATATTAGTTATTCAGCAAATTGAATCCTTTCTCCATCAGCAGATATACATCATTCCCAAAATGAGCAAAATCTCCCATTTCCAACAAATTCGCTGTTTGCATGATCCGCTCGTTCACTGAATCTACAAGTTTCACCATTTCAATCAATTTCTCAATCTCCAATATTTTCTGCAGTCCAACAACATAAATAGATCTATTTCTGACAACCGACTCAAATTTCAATGTTGGTTTCGCTGAAGTAAGCCTTCAATATCTCCATTCCTATATTTTGCAACTAATCAGGTTTCTACATTCACCTGAACCTACAATTTCTCAATTTCTAACTTTATCAGCAAATGTAGATCTATTTTTCTATCAAATACTGCAATTCCACAGATCTGTTAGACTGAGCACATTTGCAGATTCTCCACATTCACTGCAACTTCAATTTCCCCATTCCCCTCAGTTTTAGCAAACCCAGCTTTCTGTATCTGTCAAAATGACAATTATTAGCAATTCAGCAAATGCAAATATTTTCTCTATCAACAGATATAACTCATTCCCAAAATGAGTAATATCTACCATTTGCAACAAATTCGCTGTTTGCATGATTAGCTAGTTCACTAATTCTAGAAGTTTCACCATTTCAATGAATTTCTCAATCTCCAATATTTTCTGCAGTGCAACAACATAAATAAATGTATTTCAGACAACCTACCCATTTTTCAATGTTGATTTCGCTGAAGTAAGCCTTCAATATCTCCATTCCTATATTTTGCAACTAATCACGTTTCTACATTCACCTGAACCTACAATTTCTCAATTTCAAACTTCATCAGCAAATGTAGTTCTATTTTTCTATTAAATACTGCAATTCCACAAATCTGTTAGACTGAGCACATTTGCAACTTCTCCGCATTCACTGCAACTTCAATTTCTCCATTCCCTTCAGTTTTAGCAAACCTAGCTGTCTGTATCTCTCAAAATGTCAAATATTAGTTATTCAGCAAATTCAAACATTTTCTCTATCAACAGATATAACTCATTCCCAAAATTAATAAAATTCCCCATTTCCAACAAATTCGCTGTTTGCATAATTCGCTCGTTCACTTAATCTCGAAGTTTCACCATTTCAATCAATTTCTCAATCTCCAATATTTTCTGCAGTGCAACAACATAAATAAATGTATTTCTGACAACCTACTCATTTTTCAATGCTGATTTCGCTGAAGTAAGCCTTCAATATCTCCATTCCTATATTTTGCAACAAATCACGTTTCTACATTCTCCTGTACCTGCAATTTCTCAATTTCTAACTTTATTAGTAAATGTAGTTCTATTTATCTGTCAAATACTCGAAAACCACCAATCTGTTAGACTAAGCACATTTGGGCTTCTCCGCATTCACTGCAACTTCAATTTCTCCAAACGTTCAGTTTTAGCAAACTTAGCTGTCTTTATCTCTCAAAATGGCAAATATTAGTTATTCAGCAAATTGAATCCTTTCTCCATCAGCAGATATACATCATTCCCAAAATGAGCAAAATCTCCCATTTCCAACAAATTCGCTGTTTGCATGATCCGCTCGTTCACTGAATCTACAAGTTTCACCATTTCAATCAATTTCTCAATCTCCAATATTTTCTGCAGTCCAACAACATAAATAGATCTATTTCTGACAACCGACTCAAATTTCAATGTTGGTTTCGCTGAAGTAAGCCTTCAATATCTCCATTCCTATATTTTGCAACTAATCAGGTTTCTACATTCACCTGAACCTACAATTTCTCAATTTCTAACTTTATCAGCAAATGTAGATCTATTTTTCTATCAAATACTGCAATTCCACAGATCTGTTAGACTGAGCACATTTGCAGATTCTCCACATTCACTGCAACTTCAATTTCCCCATTCCACTCAGTTTTAGCAAACCCAGCTTTCTGTATCTGTCAAAATGACAATTATTAGCAATTCAGCAAATGCAAATATTTTCTCTATCAACAGATATAACTCATTCCCAAAATGAGTAAAATTCCCCATTTCCAACAAATTCGCTGTTTGCATGATTAGCTCGTTCACTAAATCTAGAAGTTACACCATTTCAATCAATTTCCCAATCTCCAAAATTTTCTGCAGTCCAACAACATAAATAAATGTATTTCTGACAACCTACTCATTTTTCAATGTTGATTTATCTCAAGTAAGCCTTCAATATCTCCATTCCTATATATTGCAACAAATCACGTTTCTACATTCTCCTGTACCTGCAATTTCTCAATTTCTAACTTTATTAGCAAATGTAGTTCTATTTATCTATCAAATACTCCAAACCCACAAATCAGTTAGACTAAGCACATTTGCAGCTTCTCCGCATTCACTGCAACTTCAATTTCTCCAAACCTTCAGTTTTAGCATAACTAGCTGTTTGTATCTCTCAAAATGTCAAATATTAGTTATTCAGCAAATTCATACATTTTCTCCATCAGCAGATATAACTCATTCCCAAAATGAGTAAAATCTCCCATTTCCAACAAATTCGCCGTTTGCATGATTCATTCGTTCACTGAAACTACAAGTTTCACCATCTCAATCAATTTCTCAATCTCCAATATTATCTTCAGTCCAACAACATAAATAGATCTATTTCTGACAACCGACTCAGATTCAATGTTGATTTCGCTGAAGTCAGCCTTCAATATCTCCATTCCTATATTTTGCAACTAATCACGTTTTCTACATTCACCTGAACCTACAATTTCTCAATTTCTAACTTTATCAGCAAATGTAGTTCTATTTATCTATCAAATTCTCCAAATCTACAAATCTGTTAGACTGAGCACATTTGCAGCTTCTCCACATTCACTGCAACTTCAATTTCGCCATTCCCTTCAGTTTTTTCAAACCTAGCTGTCTGTATCTCTCAAAATGACAATTATTAACAATTCAGCAAATTCAAGCATTTTCTCTATCAACAGATATAACTCATTTCCAAAATTAGTAAAATTCCACATTTCCAACAAATTCGCTGTTCGCATTATTCGCTCGTTCACTAAATCTAGAAGTTTCACCATTTCAATCAATTTCTCAATCTCCAATATTTTCTAAAGTCCAACAACATAAATAAATGTAATTCTGACAAATTATTCATTTTTCAATGTTGATTTCGCTCAAGTAAGCCTTCAATATCTCCATTCAGTATTTTGCAACAAATCACGTTTGTATATTCCCCTGTACCTGCAATTTCACTATTTCTAACTTTATTAGCAAATGTAGTTCTATTTATCTATCAAATACTCCAAATCCACAAATCTGTTAGACTAAGCACATTTGCAGCTTCTCCGCATTCACTGCAACTTCAATTTCTCCAAACCTTCAGTTTTAGCAAAACTAGCTGTTTGTATCTCTCAAAATGGCAAATATTAGTTATTCAGCAAATTGAATACTTTCTCCATCAGCAGATATACATCATTCCCAAAATGAGCAAAATCTCCCATTTCCAACAAATACGCTGTTTGCATGATCCGCTCGTTCACTGAATCTACAAGTTTCACCATTTCAATCAATTTCTCAATCTCCAATATTTTCTGCAGTCCAACAACATAAATAGATCTATTTCTGACAATCGACTCAAATTTCAATGTTGGTTTCGCTGAAGTAAGCCTTCAATATCTCCATTCCTATATTTTGCAACTAATCAGGTTTCTACATTCACCTGAACCTACAATTTCTCAATTTCTAACTTTATCAGCAAATGTAGATCTATTTTTCTATCAAATACTGCAATTCCACAGATCTGTTAGACTGAGCACATTTGCAGCTTCTCCACATTCACTGCAACTTCAATTTCCCCATTCCCCTCAGTTTTAGCAAACCCAGCTTTCTGTATCTGTCAAAATGACAATTATTAGCAATTCAGCAAATGCAAGTATTTTCTCTATCAACAGATATAACTCATTCCCAAAATGAGTAATATCTACCATTTCCAACAAATTCGCTGTTTGCATGATTAGCTAGTTCACTAATTCTAGAAGTTTCACCATTTCAATGAATTTCGCAATCTCCAATATTTTCTGCAGTGCAACAACATAAATAAATGTATTTCAGACGACCTACCCATTTTTCAATGTTGATTTCGCTGAAGTAAGCCTTCAATATCTCCATTCCTATATTTTGCAACTAATCACGTTTCTACATTCACCTGAACCTACAATTTCTCAATTTCAAACTTCATCAGCAAATGTAGTTCTATTTTTCTATTAAATACTGCAATTCCACAAATCTGTTAGACTGAGCACATTTGCAACTTCTCCGCATTCACTGCAACTTCAATTTCTCCATTCCCTTCAGTTTTAGCAAACCTAGCTGTCTGTATCTCTCAAAATGTCAAATATTAGTTATTCAGCAAATTCAAACATTTTCTCTATCAACAGATATAACTCATTCCCAAAATTAATAAAATTCCCCATTTCCAACAAATTCGCTGTTTGCATAATTCGCTCGTTCACTTAATCTCGAAGTTTCACCATTTCAATCAATTTCTCAATCTCCAATATTTTCTGCAGTGCAACAACATAAATAAATGTATTTCTGACAACCTACTCATTTTTCAATGCTGATTTCGCTGAAGTAAGCCTTCAATATCTCCATTCCTATATTTTGCAACAAATCACGTTTCTACATTCTCCTGTACCTGCAATTTCTCAATTTCTAACTTTATTAGTAAATGTAGTTCTATTTATCTGTCAAATACTCGAAAACCACCAATCTGTTAGACTAAGCACATTTGGGCTTCTCCGCATTCACTGCAACTTCAATTTCTCCAAACGTTCAGTTTTAGCAAACTTAGCTGTCTTTATCTCTCAAAATGGCAAATATTAGTTATTCAGCAAATTGAATCCTTTCTCCATCAGCAGATATACATCATTCCCAAAATGAGCAAAATCTCCCATTTCCAACAAATTCGCTGTTTGCATGATCCGCTCGTTCACTGAATCTACAAGTTTCACCATTTCAATCAATTTCTCAATCTCCAATATTTTCTGCAGTCCAACAACATAAATAGATCTATTTCTGACAACCGACTCAAATTTCAATGTTGGTTTCGCTGAAGTAAGCCTTCAATATCTCCATTCCTATATTTTGCAACTAATCAGGTTTCTACATTCACCTGAACCTACAATTTCTCAATTTCTAACTTTATCAGCAAATGTAGATCTATTTTTCTATCAAATACTGCAATTCCACAGATCTGTTAGACTGAGCACATTTGCAGATTCTCCACATTCACTGCAACTTCAATTTCCCCATTCCCCTCAGTTTTAGCAAACCCAGCTTTCTGTATCTATCAAAATGACAATTATTAGCAATTCAGCAAATGCAAATATTTTCTCTATCAACAGATATAACTCATTCCCAAAATGAGTAAAAATCCCCATTTCCAACAAATTCGCTGTTTGCATGATTAGCTCGTTCACTAAATCTAGAAGTTACACCATTTCAATCAATTTCCCAATCTCCAAAATTTTCTGCAGTCCAACAACATAAATAAATGTATTTCTGACAACCTACTCATTTTTCAATGTTGATTTATCTCAAGTAAGCCTTCAATATCTCCATTCCTATATATTGCAACAAATCACGTTTCTACATTCTCCTGTACCTGCAATTTCTCAATTTCTAACTTTATTAGCAAATGTAGTTCTATTTATCTATCAAATACTCCAAACCCACAAATCAGTTAGACTAAGCACATTTGCAGCTTCTCCGCATTCACTGCAACTTCAATTTCTCCAAACCTTCAGTTTTAGCATAACTAGCTGTTTGTATCTCTCAAAATGTCAAATATTAGTTATTCAGCAAATTCATACATTTTCTCCATCAGCAGATATAACTCATTCCCAAAATGAGTAAAATCTCCCATTTCCAACAAATTCGCCGTTTGCATGATTCATTCGTTCACTGAAACTACAAGTTTCACCATCTCAATCAATTTCTCAATCTCCAATATTATCTTCAGTCCAACAACATAAATAGATCTATTTCTGACAACCGACTCAGATTCAATGTTGATTTCGCTGAAGTCAGCCTTCAATATCTCCATTCCTATATTTTGCAACTAATCACGTTTTCTACATTCACCTGAACCTACAATTTCTCAATTTCTAACTTTATCAGCAAATGTAGTTCTATTTATCTATCAAATTCTCCAAATCTACAAATCTGTTAGACTGAGCACATTTGCAGCTTCTCCACATTCACTGCAACTTCAATTTCGCCATTCCCTTCAGTTTTTTCAAACCTAGCTGTCTGTATCTCTCAAAATGACAATTATTAACAATTCAGCAAATTCAACCATTTTCTCTATCAACAGATATAACTCATTTCCAAAATTAGTAAAATCTACCATTTCCAACAAATTCGCTGTTCGCATTATTCGCTCGTTCACTAAATCTAGAAGTTTCACCATTTCAATCAATTTCTCAATCTCCAATATTTTCTAAAGTCCAACAACATAAATAAATGTAATTCTGACAAATTATTCATTTTTCAATGTTGATTTCGCTCAAGTAAGCCTTCAATATCTCCATTCAGTATTTTGCAACAAATCACGTTTCTATATTCCCCTGTACCTGTAATTTCACTATTTCTAACTTTATTAGCAAATGTAGTTCTATTTATCTATCAAATACTCCAAATCCACAAATCTGTTAGACTAAGCACATTTGCAGCTTCTCCGCATTCACTGCAACTTCAATTTCTCCAAACCTTCAGTTTTAGCAAAACTAGCTGTTTGTATCTCTCAAAATGTCAAATATTAGTTATTCAGCAAATTCATACATTTTCTCCATCAGCAGATATAATTCATTCCCAAAATGAGTAAAATCTCCCATTTCCAACAAATTCGCTGTTTGCATGATTCATTCGTTCACTGAATCTACAAGTCTCAGCATCTCAATCAATTTCTCAATCTCCAATATTTTCTGCAGTCTAACAAAATAATTAGATCTATTTCTGACAACCGACTCAGATTTCAATGTTGATTTCGATGAAGTCAGCCTTCAATATCTCCATTCCTATATTTTGCAACTAATCACGTTTTCTACATTCACCTGAACCTACAATTTCTCAATTTCTAACTTTATCAGCAAATGTAGTTCAATTTATCTATCAAATACACCAATTGCAGAAATCTGTTAGACTGAGCACATTTGCAGCTTCTCCACATTCACTGCAACTTCAAATTCTGCATTCCCTTCAGTTTTATCAAACCTAGCTGTCTGTATCTCTCAAAATGTCAATTATTAGCAATTCAGCAAATTCAAGCATTTTCTCTATGAACAGATATAACTCATTCTCAAAAGTAGTAAAATTCCCCATTTCCAACAAATTCGTTGTTTCCATGATTCGCTCGTTAACTAAATCTAGAAGTTCCACCATTTCAATCAATTTCTCAATCTCCAACATTTTCTGCAGTCCAACAACATAAATAGATCTATTTCTGACAACCGACTCAGATTTCAATGCTGATTTCGCTGAAGTAAGCCTTCAATATCTCCATTCCTTTATTTTGCAACTAATCACGTTTCTATATTCACCTGAACCTACAATTTCTCAATTTCTAACTTTATCAGCAAATGTAGTTCTATTTTTCTATCAAATACTGCAATTCCACAAATCTGTTAGACTGAGCACATTTGCAGCTTCTCCACATTCACTGCAACTTCAATTTCTCCAAACCTTCAGTATTAGCAAACCTAGCTGTCTGTTTCTCTCAAAATGTCAAATATTAGGTATTCAGAAAATTCAATCTTTAGCAGATATAACTCATTCCCAAAATGAGTAAAATCTCCCATTTCCAACAAATACGCTGTTTGCATGATCCGCTCGTTCACTGAATCTCCAAGTTTCACCATTTCAATCAATTTCTCAATCTCCAATATTTTCTGCAGTCCAACAACATAAATAGATCTATTTCTGACAACCTACTCATATTTCAATGTTGATTTCGCTGAAGTAAGCCTTCAATATCTCCATTCCTATATTTTGCAACTAATCACGTTTCTACATTCACCTGAACCTACAATTTCTCAATTTCTAACTTTATCAGCAAATGTAGATCTATTTTTCTATCAAATACTGCAATTCCACAGATCTGTTAGACTGAGCACATTTGCAGCTTCTCCACATTCACTGCAACTTCAATTTCCCCATTCCCCTCAGTTTTAGCAAACCCAGCTTTCTGTATCTGTCAAAATGACAATTATTAGCAATTCAGCAAATGCAAATATTTTCTCTATCAACAGATATAACTCATTCCCAAAATGAGTAATATCTACCATTTCCAACAAATTCGCTGTTTGCATGATTAGCTAGTTCACTAATTCTAGAAGTTTCACCATTTCAATGAATTTCTCAATCTCCAATATTTTCTGCAGTGCAACAACATAAATAAATGTATTTCAGACAACCTACCCATTTTTCAATGTTGATTTCGCTGAAGTAAGCCTTCAATATCTCCATTCCTATATTTTGCAACTAATCACGTTTCTACATTCACCTGAACCTACAATTTCTCAATTTCAAACTTCATCAGCAAATGTAGTTCCATTATTCTATTAAATACTGCAATTCCACAAATCTGTTAGACTGAGCACATTTGCAGCTTCTCCGCATTCACTGCAACTTCAATTTCTCCATTCCCTTCAGTTTTAGCAAACCTAGCTGTCTGTATCTCTCAAAATGTCAAATATTAGTTATTCAGCAAATTCAAACATTTTCTCTATCAACAGATATAACTCATTCCCAAAATTAGTAAAATTCCCCATTTCCAACAAATTCGCTGTTTGCATAATTCGCTCGTTCACTACATCTAGAAGTTTCACCATTTCAATCAATTTCTCAATCTCCAATATTTTCTGCAGTCCAACAACATAAATAAATGTATTTCTGACAACCTACTCATTTTGCAATGCTGATGTCGCTGAAGTAAGCCTTCAATATCTCCATTCCTATATTTTGCAACAAATCACGTTTCTACATTCTCCTGTACCTGCAATTTCTCAATTTCAAACTTTATTAGTAAATGTAGTTCTATTTATCTATCAAATATTCGAAAACCACCAATCTGTTAGACTAAGCACATTTGGGCTTCTCCGCATTCACTGCAACTTCAATTTCTCCAAACGTTCAGTTTTAGCAAACTTAGCTGTCTTTATCTCTCAAAATGGCAAATATTAGTTATTCAGCAAATTGAATCCTTTCTCCATCAGCAGTTATACATCATTCCCAAAATGAGCAAAATCTCCCATTTCCAACAAATTCGCTGTTTGCATGATCCGCTCGTTCACTGAATCTACAAGTTTCACCATTTCAATCAATTTCTCAATCTCCAATATTTTCTGCAGTCCAACAACATAAATAGATCTATTTCTGACAACCGACTCAAATTTCAATGTTGATTTCGCTCAACTAAGCCTTCAATATCTCCATTCCTATATTTTGCAACTAATCAGGTTTCTACATTCACCTGAAACTACAATTTCTCAATTTCTAACTTTATCAGCAAATGTAGTTCTATTTATCTATCACATACGCAATTCCACAAATCTGTTCAATTTCTAAATTCCCTTCTGTTTTAGCAAACCTAGCTGTCTGTATCTCTCAAAATGTCAAATATTAGTTATTCAGCAAATTCAAACATATTCTCTATCAACAGACACAACTCATTCCCAAAATGAGTAAAATCTCCCATTTCCAACAAATTCGCTGTTTGCATGATCCGCTCGTTCACTGAATCTACAAGTTTCAACATTTCAATCAATTTCTCAATCTCCAATATTTTCTGCAGTGCAACAACATAAATAAATGTATTTCAGACAACCTACCCATTTTTCAATGTTGATTTCGCTGAAGTAAGCCTTCAATATCTCCATTCCTATATTTTGCAACTAATCACGTTTCTACATTCACCTGAACCTACAATTTCTCAATTTCAAACTTCATCAGCAAATGTAGTTCTATTTTTCTATTAAATACTGCAATTCCACAAATCTGTTAGACTGAGCACATTTGCAGCTTCTCCGCATTCACTGCAACTTCAATTTCTCCATTCCCTTCAGTTTTAGCAAACCTAGCTGTCTGTATCTCTCAAAATGTCAAATATTAGTTATTCAGCAAATTCAAACATTTTCTCTATCAACAGATATAACGCATTCCCAAAATTAGTAAAATTCCCCATTTCCAACAAATTCGCTGTTTGCATAATTCGCTCGTTCACCTAATCTAGAAGTTTCACCATTTCAATCAATTTCTCAATCTCCAATATTTTCTGCAGTGCAACAACATAAATAAATGTATTTCTGACAACCTACCCATTTTTCAATGTTGATTTCGCTGAAGTAAGCCTTCAATATCTCCATTCCTATATTTTGCAACAAATCACGTTTCTACATTCTCCTGTACCTGCAATTTCTCAATTTCAAACTTTATTAGTAAATGTAGTTCTATTTATCTATCAAATACTCGAAAACCACCAATCTGTTAGACTAAGCACATTTGGGCTTCTCCGCATTCACTGCAACTTCAATTTCTCCAAACGTTCAGTTTTAGCAAACTTAGCTGTCTTTATCTCTCAAAATGGCAAATATTAGTTATTCAGCAAATTGAATCCTTTCTCCATCAGCAGATATACATCATTCCCAAAATGAGCAAAATCTCCCATTTCCAACAAATACGCTGTTTGCATGATCCGCTCGTTCACTGAATCTACAAGTTTCACCATTTCAATCAATTTCTCAATCTCCAATATTTTCTGCAGTCCAACAACATAAATAGATCTATTTCTGACAACCGACTCAAATTTCAATGTTGGTTTCGCTGAAGTAAGCCTTCAATATCTCCATTCCTATATTTTGCAACTAATCAGGTTTCTACATTCACCTGAACCTACAATTTCTCAATTTCTAACTTTATCAGCAAATGTAGATCTATTTTTCTATCAAATACTGCAATTCCACAGATCTGTTAGACTGAGCACATTTGCAGCTTCTCCACATTCACTGCAACTTCAATTTCCCCATTCCCCTCAGTTTTAGCAAACCCAGCTTTCTGTATCTGTCAAAATGACAATTATTAGCAATTCAGCAAATGCAAATATTTTCTCTATCAACAGATATAACTCATTCCCAAATTGAGTAATATCTACCATTTCCAACAAATTCGCTGTTTGCATGATTAGCTAGTTCACTAATTCTAGAAGTTTCACCATTTCAATGAATTTCTCAATCTCCAATATTTTCTGCAGTGCAACAACATAAATAAATGTATTTCAGACAACCTACCCATTTTTCAATGTTGATTTCGCTGAAGTAAGCCTTCAATATCTCCATTCCTATATTTTGCAACTAATCACGTTTCTACATTCACCTGAACCTACAATTTCTCAATTTCAAACTTCATCAGCAAATGTAGCTCTATTTTTCTATTAAATACTGCAATTCCACAAATCTGTTAGACTGAGCACATTTGCAGATTCTCCGCATTCACTGCAACTTCAATTTCTCCATTCCCTTCAGTTTTAGCACACCTAGCTGTCTGTATCTCTCAAAATGTCGAATATTAGTTATTCAGCAAATTCAAACATTTTCTCTATCAACAGATATAACGCATTCCCAAAATTAGTAAAATTCCCCATTTCCAACAAATTCGCTGTTTGCATAATTCGCTCGTTCACTTAATCTAGAAGTTTCACCATTTCAATCAATTTCTCAATCTCCAATATTTTCCGCAGTCCAACAACATAAATAAATGTATTTCTGACAACCTACTCATTTTGCAATGCTGATTTCGCTGAAGTAAGCCTTCAATATCTCCATTCCTATATTTTGCAACACATCACGTTTCTACATTCTCCTGTACCTGCTATTTCTCAATTTCAAACTTTATTAGTAAATGTAGTTCTATTTATCCATCAAATACTCGAAAACCACCAATCTGTTAGACTAAGCACATTTGGGCTTCTCCGCATTCACTGCAACTTCAATTTCTCCAAACGTTCAGTTTTAGCAAACTTAGCTGTCTTTATCTCTCAAAATGGCAAATATTAGCTATTCAGCAAATTGAATCCTTTCTCCATCAGCAGATATACATCATTCCCAAAATGAGCAAAATCTCCCATTTCCAACAAATTCGCTGTTTGCATGATCCGCTCGTTCACTGAATCTACAAGTTTCACCATTTCAATCAATTTCTCAATCTCCAATATTTTCTGCAGTCCAACAACATAAATAGATCTATTTCTGACAACCGACTCAAATTTCAATGTTGGTTTCGCTGAAGTAAGCCTTCAATATCTCCATTCCTATATTTTGCAACTAATCAGGTTTGTACATTCACCTGAACCTACAATTTCTCAATTTCTAACTTTAATAGAAAAATAGATCTACATTTGCTGATAAAGTTAGAAATTGAGAAATTGTAGGTTCAGGTGAATGTACAAACCTGATTAGTTGCAAAATATAGATCTACATTTGCTGATAAATACTGCAATTCTACAGATCTGTTAGACTGAGCACATTTGCAGCTTCTCCACATTCACTGCAACTTCAATTTCCTTATTCCCCTCAGTTTTAGCAAACCCAGCTTTCTGTATCTGTCAAAATGACAATTATTAGCAATTCAGCAAATGCAAGTATTTTCTCTATCAACAGATATAACTCATTCCCAAAATGAGTAAAATCTACCATTTCCAACAAATTCGCTGTTTGCATGATTAGCTAGTTCACTAATTCTAGAAGTTTCACCATTTCAATGAATTTCTCAATCTCCAATATTTTCTGCAGTGCAACAACATAAATAAATGTATTTCTGACAACCTACCCATTTTTCAATGTTGATTTCGCTGAAGTAAGCCTTCAATATCTCCATTCCTATATTTTGCAACTAATCACGTTTCTACATTCACCTGAACCTACAATTTCTCAATTTCAAACTTCATCAGCAAATTTAGTTCTAATTTTCTATCAAATACTGCAATTCCACAAATCTGTTAGACTGAGCACATTTGCAGCTTCTCCACATTCACTGCAACTTCAATTTCTCCATTCCCTTCAGTTTTATCAAACCTATCTGTCTGTATCTCTCAAAATGTCAATTATTACCAATTTGGCAAATTCAAGCATTTTCTCTATCAACAGATATAACTCATTCCCAAGATGAGTAAAATCTACCTTTTCCAAAAAATTCGCTGTTTGCATGATTAGGTAGTTCACTAATTCTAGAAGTTTCACCATTTGAATCAATTTCTCAATCTCCAATATTTTCTGCAGTCCAACAACATAAATAGATCTATTTCTGACAACCGACTCAGATTTCAATGCTGATTTCGCTGAAGTAAGCCTTCAATATCTCCATTCCTATGTTTTGCAACAAATCACGTTTCTACATTCACCTGAACCTACAATTTCTCAATTTCTCACTTTATCAGCAAATGTAGTTCTATTTTTCTATTAAATACTGCAATTCTACAAATCTGTTAGACTGAGCACATTTGCAGCTTCTCCGCATTCACTGCAACTTCAATTTCTCCATTCCCTTCAGTTTTAGCAAACCTAGCTGTCTGTATCTCTCAAAATGTCAAATATTAGTTATTCAGCAAATTCAAACATTTTCTCTATCAACAGATATTACTCATTCCCAAAATTAGTAAAATTCCCCATTTCCAACAAATTCGCTGTTTGCATAATTCGCTCGTTCACTTAATCTAGAAGTTTCACCATTTCAATCAATTTCTCAATCTCCAATATTTTCTGCAGTCCAACAACATAAATAAATGTATTTCTGACAACCTACTCATTTTTCAATGCTGATTTCGCTGAAGTAAGCCTTCAATATCTCCATTCCTATATTTGGCAACAAATCACGTTTCTACATTCTCCTGTACCTGCAATTTCTCAATTTCTAACTTTATTAGTAAATGTAGTTCTATTTATCTGTCAAATACTCGAAAACCACCAATCTGTTAGACTAAGCACATTTGGGCTTCTCCGCATTCACTGCAACTTCAATTTCTCCAAACGTTCAGTTTTAGCAAACTTAGCTGTCTTTATCTCTCAAAATGGCAAATATTAGTTATTCAGCAAATTGAATCCTTTCTCCATCAGCAGATATACATCATTCCCAAAATGAGCAAAATCTCCCATTTCCAACAAATTCGCTGTTTGCATGATCCGCTCGTTCACTGAATCTACAAGTTTCACCATTTCAATCAATTTCTCAATCTCCAATATTTTCTGCAGTCCAACAACATAAATAGATCTATTTCTGACAACCGACTCAAATTTCAATGTTGGTTTCGCTGAAGTAAGCCTTCAATATCTCCATTCCTATATTTTGCAACTAATCAGGTTTCTACATTCACCTGAACCTACAATTTCTCAATTTCTAACTTTATCAGCAAATGTAGATCTATTTTTCTATCAAATACTGCAATTCCACAGATCTGTTAGACTGAGCACATTTGCAGCTTCTCCACATTCACTGCAACTTCAATTTCCCCATTCCCCTCAGTTTTAGCAAACCCAGCTTTCTGTATCTGTCAAAATGACAATTATTAGCAATTCAGCAAATGCAAATATTTTCTCTATCAACAGATATAACTCATTCCCAAAATGAGTAATATCTACCATTTCCAACAAATTCGCTGTTTGCATGATTAGCTAGTTCACTAATTCTAGAAGTTTCACCATTTCAATGAATTTCTCAATCTCCAATATTTTCTGCAGTGCAACAACATAAATAAATGTATTTCAGACAACCTACCCATTTTTCAATGTTGATTTCGCTGAAGTAAGCCTTCAATATCTCCATTCCTATATTTTGCAACTAATCACGTTTCTACATTCACCTGAACCTACAATTTCTCAATTTCAAACTTCATCAGCAAATGTAGGTCTATTTTTCTATTAAATACTGCAATTCCACAAATCTGTTAGACTGAGCACATTTGCAGCTTCTCCGCATTCACTGCAACTTCAATTTCTCCATTCCCTTCAGTTTTAGCAAACCTAGCTGTCTGTATCTCTCAAAATGTCAAATATTAGTTATTCAGCAAATTCAAACATTTTCTCTATCAACAGATATAACTCATTCCCATAATTAGTAAAATTCCCCATTTCCAACAAATTCGCTGTTTGCATAATTCGCTCGTTCACTTAATCTAGAAGTTTCACCATTTCAATCAATTTCTCAATCTCCAATATTTTCTGCAGTCCAACAACATAAATAAATGTATTTCTGACAACCTACTCATTTTGCAATGCTGATGTCGCTGAAGTAAGCCTTCAATATCTCCATTCCAATATTTTGCAACAAATCACGTTTCTACATTCTCCTGTACCTGCAATTTCTCAATTTCAAACTTTATTAGTAAATGTAGTTCTATTTATCTATCAAATACTCGAAAACCACCAATCTGTTAGACTAAGCACATTTGGGCTTCTCCGCATTCACTGCAACTTCAATTTCTCCAAACGTTCAGTTTTAGCAAACTTAGCTGTCTTTATCTCTCAAAATGGCAAATATTAGTTATTCAGCAAATTGAATCCTTTCTCCATCAGCAGATATACATCATTCCCAAAATGAGCAAAATCTCCCATTTCCAACAAATACGCTGTTTGCATGATCCGCTCGTTCACTGAATCTACAAGTTTCACCATTTCAATCAATTTCTCAATCTCCAATATTTTCTGCAGTCCAACAACATAAATAGATCTATTTCTGACAATCGACTCAAATTTCAATGTTGGTTTCGCTGAAGTAAGCCTTCAATATCTCCATTCCTATATTTTGCAACTAATCAGGTTTCTACATTCACCTGAACCTACAATTTCTCAATTTCTAACTTTATCAGCAAATGTAGATCTATTTTTCTATCAAATACTGCAATTCCACAGATCTGTTAGACTGAGCACAATTGCAGCTTCTCCACATTCACTGCAACTTCAATTTCCCCATTCCCCTCAGTTTTAGCAAACCCAGCTTTCTGTATCTGTCAAAATGACAATTATTAGCAATTCAGCAAATGCAAGTATTTTCTCTATCAACAGATATAACTCATTCCCAAAATGAGTAATATCTACCATTTCCAACAAATTCGCTGTTTGCATGATTAGCTAGTTCACTAATTCTAGAAGTTTCACCACTTCAATGAATTTCTCAATCTCCAATATTTTCTGCAGTACAACAACATAAATAAATGTATTTCTGACAACCTACTCATTTTTCAATGTTGATTTCGCCGAAGTAAGCCTTCAATATCTCCATTCCTATATTTTGCAACTAATCACGTTTCTACATTCACCTGAACCTACAATTTAACAATTTCTCACTTTATCAGCAAATGTAGTTCTATTTTTCTATTAAATACTGCAATTCCACAAATCTGTTAGACTGAGCACATTTGCAGCTTCTCCGCATTCACTGCAACTTCAATTTCTCCATTCCCTTCAGTTTTAGCAAACCTAGCTGTCTGTATCTCTCAAAATGTCAAATATTAGTTATTCAGCAAATTCAAACATTTTCTCTATCAACAGATATAACTCATTCCCAAAATTAGTAAAATTCCCCATTTCCAACAAATTCGCTGTTTGCATAATTCGCTCGTTCACTTAATCTCGAAGTTTCACCATTTCAATCAATTTCTCAATCTCCAATATTTTCTGCAGTGCAACAACATAAATAAATGTATTTCTGACAACCTACTCATTTTTCAATGCTGATTTCGCTGAAGTAAGCCTTCAATATCTCCATTCCTATATTTTGCAACAAATCACGTTTCTACATTCTCCTGTACCTGCAATTTCTCAATTTCTAACTTTATTAGTAAATGTAGTTCTATTTATCTGTCAAATACTCGAAAACCACCAATCTGTTAGACTAAGCACATTTGGGCTTCTCCGCATTCACTGTAACTTCAATTTCTCCAAACGTTCAGTTTTAGCAAACTTAGCTGTCTTTATCTCTCAAAATGGCAAATATTAGTTATTCAGCAAATTGAATCCTTTCTCCATCAGCAGATATACATCATTCCCAAAATGAGCAAAATCTCCCATTTCCAACAAATTCGCTGTTTGCATGATCCGCTCGTTCACTGAATCTACAAGTTTCACCATTTCAATCAATTTCTCAATCTCCAATATTTTCTGCAGTCCAACAACATAAATAGATCTATTTCTGACAACCGACTCAAATTTCAATGTTGGTTTCGCAGAAGTAAGCCTTCAATATCTCCATTCCTATATTTTGCAACTAATCAGGTTTCTACATTCACCTTAACCTACAATTTCTCAATTTCTAAATTTATCAGCAAATGTAGATCTATTTTTCTATCAAGTACTGCAATTCCACAGATCTGTTAGACTGAGCACATTTGCAGCTTCTCCACATTCACTGCAACTTCAATTTCCCCATTCCCCTCAGTTTTAGCAAACCCAGCTTTCTGTATCTGTCAAAATGACAATTATTAGCAATTCAGCAAATGCAAATATTTTCTCTATCAACAGATATAACTCATTCCCAAAATGAGTAATATCTACCATTTCCAACAAATTCGCTGTTTGCATGATTAGCTAGTTCACTAATTCTAGAAGTTTCACCATTTCAATGAATTTCTCAATCTCCAATATTTTCTGCAGTGCAACAACATAAATAAATGTATTTCAGACAACCTACCCATTTTTCAATGTTGATTTCGCTGAAGTAAGCCTTCAATATCTCCATTCCTATATTTTGCAACTAATCACGTTTCTACATTCACCTGAACCTACAATTTCTCAATTTCAAACTTCATCAGCAAATGTAGTTCTATTTTTCTATTAAATACTGCAATTCCACAAATCTGTTAGACTGAGCACATTTGCAGCTTCTCCGCATTCACTGCAACTTCAATTTCTCCATTCCCTTCAGTTTTAGCAAACCTAGCTGTCTGTATCTCTCAAAATGTCAAATATTAGTTATTCAGCAAATTCAAACATTTTCTCTATCAACAGATATAACTCATTCCCATAATTAGTAAAATTCCCCATTTCCAACAAATTCGCTGTTTGCATAATTCGCTCGTTCACTTAATCTAGAAGTTTCACCATTTCAATCAATTTCTCAATCTCCAATATTTTCTGCAGTCCAACAACATAAATAAATGTATTTCTGACAACCTACTCATTTTGCAATGCTGATGTCGCTGAAGTAAGCCTTCAATATCTCCATTCCAATATTTTGCAACAAATCACGTTTCTACATTCTCCTGTACCTGCAATTTCTCAATTTCAAACTTTATTAGTAAATGTAGTTCTATTTATCTATCAAATACTCGAAAACCACCAATCTGTTAGACTAAGCACATTTGGGCTTCTCCGCATTCACTGCAACTTCAATTTCTCCAAACGTTCAGTTTTAGCAAACTTAGCTGTCTTTATCTCTCAAAATGGCAAATATTAGTTATTCAGCAAATTGAATCCTTTCTCCATCAGCAGATATACATCATTCCCAAAATGAGCAAAATCTCCCATTTCCAACAAATACGCTGTTTGCATGATCCGCTCGTTCACTGAATCTACAAGTTTCACCATTTCAATCAATTTCTCAATCTCCAATATTTTCTGCAGTCCAACAACATAAATAGATCTATTTCTGACAATCGACTCAAATTTCAATGTTGGTTTCGCTGAAGTAAGCCTTCAATATCTCCATTCCTATATTTTGCAACTAATCAGGTTTCTACATTCACCTGAACCTACAATTTCTCAATTTCTAACTTTATCAGCAAATGTAGATCTATTTTTCTATCAAATACTGCAATTCCACAGATCTGTTAGACTGAGCACAATTGCAGCTTCTCCACATTCACTGCAACTTCAATTTCCCCATTCCCCTCAGTTTTAGCAAACCCAGCTTTCTGTATCTGTCAAAATGACAATTATTAGCAATTCAGCAAATGCAAGTATTTTCTCTATCAACAGATATAACTCATTCCCAAAATGAGTAATATCTACCATTTCCAACAAATTCGCTGTTTGCATGATTAGCTAGTTCACTAATTCTAGAAGTTTCACAATGAATTTCTCAATCTCCAATATTTTCTGCAGTGCAACAACATAAAAAAATGTATTTCAGACAACCTACCCATTTTTCAATGTTGATTTCGCTGAAGTAAGCCTTCAATATCTCCATTCCTATATTTTGCAACTAATCACGTTTCTACATTCACCTGAACCTACAATTTCTCAATTTCAAACTTCATCAGCAAATGTAGTTCTATTTTTCTATTAAATACTGCAATTCCACAAATCTGTTAGACTGTGCACATTTGCAGCTTCTCCGCATTCACTGCAACTTCAATTTCTCCATTCCCTTCAGTATTAGCAAACCTAGCTGTCTGTATCTCTCAAAATGGCAAATATTAGTTATTCAGCAAATTCAAACATTTTCTCTATCAACAGATATAACGCATTCCCAAAATTAGTAAAATTCCCCATTTCCAACAAATTCGCTGTTTGCATAATTCGCTCGTTCACCTAATCAAGAAGTTTCACCATTTCAATCAATTTCTCAATCTCCAATATTTTCTGCAGTGCAACAACATAAATAAATGTATTTCTGACAACCTACCCATTTTTCAATGTTGATTTCGCTGAAGTAAGCCTTCAATATCTCCATTCCTATATTTTGCAACAAATCACGTTTCTACATTCTCCTGTACCTGCAATTTCTCAATTTCAAACTTTATTAGTAAATGTAGTTCTATTTATCTATCAAATACTCGAAAACCACCAATCTGTTAGACTAAGCACATTTGGGCTTCTCCGCATTCACTGCAACTTCAATTTCTCCAAACGTTCAGTTTTAGCAAACTTAGCTGTCTTTATCTCTCAAAATGGCAAATATTAGTTATTCAGCAAATTGAATCCTTTCTCCATCAGCAGTTATACATCATTCCCAAAATGAGCAAAATCTCCCATTTCCAACAAATTCGCTGTTTGCATGATCCGCTCGTTCACTGAATCAACAAGTTTCACCATTTCAATCAATTTCTCAATCTCCAATATTTTCTGCAGTCCAACAACATAAATAGATCTATTTCTGACAACCGACTCAAATTTCAATGTTGGTTTCGCTGAAGTAAGCCTTCAATATCTCCATTCCTATATTTTGCAACTAGTCAGATTTCTACATTCACCTGAACCTACAATTTCTCAATTTCTAACTTTATCAGCAAATGTAGATCTATTTTTCTATCAAATACTGCAATTCCACAAATCTGTTAGACTGAGCACATTTGCAGCTTCTCCACATTCACTGCAACTTCAATTTCCCCATTCCCCTCAGTTTTAGCAAACCTAGTTTTCTGTATCTGTCAAAATGACAATTATTAGCAATTCAGCAAATGCAAGTATTTTCTCTATCAACAGATATAACCCATTCCCAAAATGAGTAAAATCTACCATTTCCAACAAATTCGCTGTTTGCATGATTAGCTAGTTCACTAATTCTAGAAGTTTCACCACTTCAATGAATTTCTCAATCTCCAATATTTTCTGCAGTACAACAACATAAATAAATGTATTTCTGACAACCTACTCATTTTTCAATGTTGATTTCGCCGAAGTAAGCCTTCAATATCTCCATTCCTATATTTTGCAACTAATCACGTTTCTACATTCACCTGAACCTACAATTTCTCAATTTCTCACTTTATCAGCAAATGTAGTTCTATTTTTCTATTAAATACTGCAATTCCACAAATCTGTTAGACTGAGCACATTTGCAGCTTCTCCGCATTCACTGCAACTTCAATTTCTCCATTCCCTTCAGTTTTAGCAAACCTAGCTGTCTGTATCTCTCAAAATGTCAAATATTAGTTATTCAGCAAATTCAAACATTTTCTCTATCAACAGATATAACTCATTCCCAAAATTAGTAAAATTCCCCATTTCCAACAAATTCGCTGTTTGCATAATTCGCTCGTTCACTTAATCTCGAAGTTTCACCATTTCAATCAATTTCTCAATCTCCAATATTTTCTGCAGTGCAACAACATAAATAAATGTATTTCTGACAACCTACTCATTTTTCAATGCTGATTTCGCTGAAGTAAGCCTTCAATATCTCCATTCCTATATTTTGCAACAAATCACGTTTCTACATTCTCCTGTACCTGCAATTTCTCAATTTCTAACTTTATTAGTAAATGTAGTTCTATTTATCTGTCAAATACTCGAAAACCACCAATCTGTTAGACTAAGCACATTTGGGCTTCTCCGCATTCACTGCAACTTCAATTTCTCCAAACGTTCAGTTTTAGCAAACTTAGCTGTCTTTATCTCTCAAAATGGCAAATATTAGTTATTCAGCAAATTGAATCCTTTCTCCATCAGCAGATATACATCATTCCCAAAATGAGCAAAATCTCCCATTTCCAACAAATTCGCTGTTTGCATGATCCGCTCGTTCACTGAATCTACAAGTTTCACCATTTCAATCAATTTCTCAATCTCCAATATTTTCTGCAGTCCAACAACATAAATAGATCTATTTCTGACAACCGACTCAAATTTCAATGTTGGTTTCGCTGAAGTAAGCCTTCAATATCTCCATTCCTATATTTTGCAACTAATCAGGTTTCTACATTCACCTTAACCTACAATTTCTCAATTTCTAAATTTATCAGCAAATGTAGATCTATTTTTCTATCAAGTACTGCAATTCCACAGATCTGTTAGACTGAGCACATTTGCAGCTTCTCCACCTTCACTGCAACTTCAATTTCCCCATTCCCCTCAGTTATAGCAAACCCAGCTTTCTGTATCTGTCAAAATGACAATTATTAGCAATTCAGCAAACGCAAATATTTTCTCTATCAACAGATATAACTCATTCCCAAAATGAGTAATATCTACCTTATCCAACAAATTCGCTGTTTGCATGATTAGCTAGTTCACTAATTCTAGAAGTTTCACCATTTCAATGAATTTCTCAATCTCCAATATTTTCTGCAGTGCAACAACATAAATAAATGTATTTCAGACAACCTACCCATTTTTCAATGTTGATTTCGCTGAAGTAAGCCTTCAATATCTCCATTCCTATGTTTTGCAACTAATCATGTTTCTACATTCACCTGAACCTACAATTTCTCAATTTCAAACTTCATCAGCAAATGTAGTTCTATTTTTCTATTAAATACTGCAATTCCACAAATCTGTTAGACTGAGCACATTTGCAGCTTCTCCGCATTCACTGCAACTTCAATTTCTCCATTCCCTTCAGTTTTAGCAAACCTAGCTGTCTGTATCTCTCAAAATGTCAAATATTAGTTATTCAGCAAATTCAAACATTTTCTCTATCAACAGATATAACTCATTCCCAAAATTAGTAAAATTCCCCATTTCCAACAAATTCGCTGTTTGCATAATTCGCTCGTTCACTTAATCTAGAAGTTTCACCATTTCAATCAATTTCTCAATCTCCAATATTTTCTGCAGTGCAACAACATAAATAAATGTATTTCTGACAACCTACCCATTTTTCAATGTTGATTTCGCTGAAGTAAGCCTTCAATATCTCCATTCCTATATTTTGCAACAAATCACGTTTCTACATTCTCCTGTACCTGCAATTTCTCAATTTCAAACTTTATTAGTAAATGTAGTTCTATTTATCTATCAAATACTCGAAAACCACCAATCTGTTAGACTAAGCACATTTGGGCTTCTCCGCATTCACTGCAACTTCAATTTCTCCAAACGTTCAGTTTTAGCAAACTTAGCTGTCTTTATCTCTCAAAATGGCAAATATTAGTTATTCAGCAAATTGAATCCTTTCTCCATCAGCAGTTATACATCATTCCCAAAATGAGCAAAATCTCCCATTTCCAACAAATTCGCTGTTTGCATGATCCGCTCGTTCACTGAATCTACAGGTTTCACCATTTCAATCAATTTCTCAATCTCCAATATTTTCCGCAGTCCAACAACATAAATAAATGTATTTCTGACAACCTACTCATTTTTCAATGCTGATTTCGCTGAAGTAAGCCTTCAATATCTCCATTCCTATATTTTGCAACAAATCACGTTTCTACATTCTCCTGTACCTGCTATTTCTCAATTTCAAATTTTATTAGTAAATGTAGTTCTATTTATCCATCAAATACTCGAAAACCACCAATCTGTTAGACTAAGCACATTTGGGCTTCTCCGCATTCACTGCAACTTCAATTTCTCCAAACGTTCAGTTTTAGCAAACTTAGCTGTCTGTATCTCTCAAAATGACAAATATTAGATATTCAGCAAATTCAATCATTTTCTCTATCAACAGATATAACTCATTCCCAAAATGAGTAAAATCTCCCATTTCCAACAAATTCGCTGTTTGCATGATCCGCTGGTTCACTGAATCTTCAAGAATCACCATTTCATTCAATTTCTCAATCTCCAATATTTTCTGCATTCCAACAACATAAATAAATGTATTTCTGACAACCTACTCATTTTTCAATGTTGATTTCGCCGAAGTAAGCCTTCAATATCTCCATTCCTATATTTTGCAACTAATCACGTTTCTACATTCACCTGAACCTACAATTTCTCAATTTCTCACTTTATCAGCAAATGTAGTTCTATTTTTCTATCAAAAACTGCAATTCCACAAATCTGTTAGACTGAGCACATTTGCAGCTTCTCCACATTCACTGCAACTTCAATTTGTATCTCTCTGTATCTCTCAAAATGTCAATTATTACCAATTCAGCAAATTCAAGCATTTTCTCTATCAACAGATATAACTCATTCCCAAGATGAGTAAAATCTACCTTTTCCAAAAAATTCGCTGTTTGCATGATTAGGTAGTTCACTAATTCTAGAAGTTTCACCATTTGAATCAATTTCTCAATCTCCAATATTTTCTGCAGTCCAACAACATAAATAGATCTATTTCTGACAACCGACTCAAATTTCAATGTTGGTTTCGCTGAAGTAAGCCTTCAATATCTCCATTTCTATATTTTGCAACTAATCAGGTTTCTATATTCACCTGAACCTACAATTTCTCAATTTCTAACTTTATCAGCAAATGTAGTTCTATTTTTCTATCAAAAACTGCAATTCCACAAATCTGTTAGACTGAGCACATTTGCAGCTTCTCCACATTCACTGCAACTTCAATTTCTCCATTCCCTTCAGTTTTATCAAACCTAGCTGTCTGTATCTCTCAAAATGTCAATTATTAGCAATTCAGCAAATTAAAGCATTTTCTCTATCAACAGATATAACTCATTCCCAAAATTAGTAAAACTCCATTTCCAACAAATTCGCTGTTTGCATAATTCGCTCGTTCACTTAATCTAGAAGTTTCACCATTTCAATCAATTTCTCAATCACCAATATTTTCTGCAGTCCAACAACATAAATTAATGTATTCCTGACAACCTACTCATTTTTCAATGTTGATTTCGTTCAAATAAGCCTTCAATATCTCCATTCCTATGTTTTGCAACAAATCACATTTCTACATTCTCCTGTTCCTGCAATTTCTCAATTTCTATCTTTAATAGCAAATGTAGTTCTATTTATCTATCAAATACTCCAAATCCACAAATCTGTTAGACTAAGCAGATTTGCAGCTTCTCCGCATTCACTGCAACTTCAATTTCTCCAAACCTTCAGTATTAGCAAACCTAGCTGTCTGTTTCTCTCAAAATGTCAAATAATAGTTATTCAGAAAATTCAATCAGTTTCTCCATTAGCAGATATAACTCATTCCCAAAATGAGTAAAATCTCCCATTTCCAACAAATACGCTGTTTGCATGATCCGCTCGTTCACTGAATCTACAAGTTTCACCATTTCAATCAATTTCTCAATCTCCAATATTTTCTGCAGTCTAACAACATAAATAGATCTATTTCTGACAACCTACTCATTTTTCAATGTTGATTTCGCTGAAGTAAGCCTTCAATGTCTCCATTCCTATATTTTGCAACTAATCAGCATTCTACATTCACCTGAACCTACAATTTCTCAATTCCACACTTTATCATCAAATGTAGTTCTATTTATCTGTCAAATACTGCAATTCCACAAATCTGTTAGACTGATCACATTTGCAGCTTCTCCACATTCACAGCAACTTCAAATTCTCCACTCCCTTCAGTTTTAGCAAACCTAGCTGTCTGTATCTCTCAAAATGTCAATTATTAGCAATTCAGCAAATTCAAGCATTTTCTCTATCAACAGATATAACTCAATCCCAAAATTGGCGAAATCTCACATTTCCAACAAAATCGCTGTTTGCATGATGCACTCGTTCACTTAATCTTCAAGTTTCACCAATTCAATAACTTTCATAATTTCCAATATTTTCTGCAGTCCAACAACATAAATAAATGTATTTCTGACAACCTACTCATTTTTCAATGTTGATTTCGCTGAAGTAAGCCTTCAATATCTCCATTCCTATATTTTGCAACTAATCACGTTTCTACATTCACCTGAACCTACAATTTCTCAATTTCTAACTTTATCAGCAAATGTAGTTCTATTTTTCTATCAAATACTGCAATTCCACAAATCTGTTAGACTGAGCACATTTGCAGATTCACCACATTCACTGCATATTCAATTTCTCCACTCCCTTCATTTTTATCCAACCTAGCTTTCTGTATCTCTCAAAATGAAAATTATTAGCAATTCAGCAAATTCAAGCATTTAGCTATCAACAGATATAACTCATTCCCAAAATTACTAAAATTCCCCATTTCCAACAAATTCGCTGTTTGCACGATTCGCTCGTTCACTAAATCTAGAAGTTTCACCAATTCAATAAATATCTCAATTTCCAATATTTTCTGCAGTCCAACAACATAAATAGATCTATTTCTGACAACCGACTCAGATTTCAATGTTGATTTCGCTGAAGTAAGCCTTCAATATGTCCATTCCTATATGTTGCAACTAATCACGTTTCTACATTCACCTGAACCTACAATTTCTCAATTTCTAACTTTTTCAGCAAATGTAGTTCAATTTATCTATCAAATACTCCAATTGCAGTAATCTGTTAGACTGAGCACATTTGCAGCTTCTCCACATTCACTGCAACTTCAAATTCTCCATTCGCTTCAGTTTTATCAAACCTAGCGGTCTGTATCTCTCAAAATGACAATTATTAGCAATTCAGCATATTCAAGCATTATCCCTATCAACAGATATAACTCATTCCCAAAATTAGTAAAATTCCCCATTTCCAACAAATTCGCTGTTTGCATAATTCGCTCGTTCACTAAATCTAGAAGTTTCACCATTTCAATCAATTTCTCAATCTCCAATATTATCTGCAGTCCAACAACATAAATAAATGTATTTCTGACAACCTACTCATTTTTCATTGTTGATTTCTCTCAACTAAGCCTTCAATAACTCCATTCCTATATTTTGCAACAAATCACGTTTCTACATTCTCCTGTACCTGCAATTTCTCAATTTCTAACTTTATTAGCAAATGTAGTTCTATTTACCTATCAAATACTCCAAATCCACAAATCTGTTAGACTAAGCAGATTTGCAGCTTCTCCACATTCACTGCAACTTCAATTTCTCCAAACCTTCAGTAATAGCAAACCTAGCTGTCGGTATCTCTCAAAATGTCAAATATTAGTTATTCCGCAAATTCAATCATTTTCTCCATCAGCAGATATAACTCATTCCCAAAATGAGTAAAATCTCCCATTTCCAACAAATTCGCTGTTTGCATGATCCGCTCGTTCACTGAATCTACAAGTTTCAACATTTCAATCAATTTCTCAATCTCCAATATTTTCTGCAGTCCAACAACATAAATTGATCTATTTCTGACAACCGACTCTGATTTCAATGTTGATTTCGCTGAAGTAAGTCTTCAATATCTCCAGTCCTATATTTTGCAACAAATCACGTTTCTACATTCTCCTGTACCTGCAATTTCTCAATTTCAAACTTTATTAGTAAATGTAGTTCTATTTATCTATCAAATACTCGAAAACCACCAATCTGTTAGACTAAGCACATTTGGGCTTCTCCGCATTCACTGCAACTTCAATTTCTCCAAACGTTCAGTTTTAGCAAACTTAGCTGTCTTTATCTCTCAGAATGGCAAATATTAGTTATTCAGCAAATTGAATCCTTTCTCCATCAGCAGATATACATCATTCCCAAAATGAGCAAAATCTCCCATTTCCAACAAATACGCTGTTTGCATGATCCGCTCGTTCACTGAATCTACAAGATTCAACATTTCAATCAATTTCTCAATCTCCAATATTTTCTGCAGTCCAACAACATAAATAGATCTATTTCTGACAATCGACTCAAATTTCAATGTTGGTTTCGCTGAAGTAAGCCTTCAATATCTCCATTCCTATATTTTGCAACTAATCAGGTTTCTACATTCACCTGAACCTACAATTTCTCAATTTCTAACTTTATCAGCAAATGTAGATCTATTTTTCTATCAAATACTGCAATTCCACAGATCTGTTAGACTGAGCACATTTGCAGCTTCTCCACATTCACTGCAACTTCAATTTCCCCATTCCCCTCAGTTTTAGCAAACCCAGCTTTCTGTATCTGTCAAAATGACAATTATTAGCAATTCAGCAAATGCAAGTATTTTCTCTATCAACAGATATAACTCATTCCCAAAATGAGTAATATCTACCATTTCCAACAAATTCGCTGTTTGCATGATTAGCTAGTTCACTAATTCTAGAAGTTTCACCATTTCAATGAATTTCTCAATCTCCAATATTTTCTGCAGTGCAACAACATAAATAAATGTATTTCAGACAACCTACCCATTTTTCAATGTTGATTTCGCTGAAGTAAGCCTTCAATATCTCCATTCCTATATTTTGCAACTAATCACGTTTCTACATTCACCTGAACCTACAATTTCTCAATTTCAAACTTCATCAGCAAATGTAGTTCTATTTTTCTTTTAAATACTGCAATTCCACAAATCTGTTAGACTGAGCACATTTGCAGCTTCTCCGCATTCACTGCAACTTCAATTTCTCCATTACCTTCAGTTTTAGCAAACCTAGCTGTCTGTATCTCTCAAAATGTCAAATATTAGTTATTCAGCAAATTCAAACATTTTCTCTATCAACAGATATAACGCATTCCCAAAATTAGTAAAATTCCCCATTTCCAACAAATTCGCTGTTTGCATAATTCGCTCGTTCAACTAATCTAGAAGTTTCACCATTTCAATCAATTTCTCAATCTCCAATATTTTCTGCAGTGCAACAACATAAATAAATGTATTTCTGACAACCTACCCATTTTTCAATGTTGATTTCGCTGAAGTAAGCCTTCAATATCTCCATTCCTATATTTTGCAACAAATCACGTTTCTACATTCTCCTGTACCTGCAATTTCTCAATTTCAAACTTTATTAGTAAATGTAGTTCTATTTATCTATCAAATACTCGAAAACCACCAATCTGTTAGACTAAGCACATTTGGGCTTCTCCGCATTCACTGCAACTTCAATTTCTCCAAACGTTCAGTTTTAGCAAACTTAGCTGTCTTTATCTCTCAAAATGGCAAATATTAGTTATTCAGCAAATTGAATCCTTTCTCCATCAGCAGTTATACATCATTCCCAAAATGAGCAAAATCTCCCATTTCCAACAAATTCGCTGTTTGCATGATCCGCTCGTTCACTGAATCTACAGGTTTCACCATTTCAATCAATTTCTCAAACTCCAATATTTTCTGCAGTCCAACAACATAAATAGATCTATTTCTGACAACCGACTCAAATTTCAATGTTGGTTTCGCTGAAGTAAGCCTTCAATATCTCCATTCCTATATTTCGCAACTAGTCAGGTTTCTACATTCACCTGAACCTACAATTTCTCAATTTCTAACTTTATCAGCAAATGTAGATCTATTTTTCTATCAAATACTGCAATTCCACACATCTGTTAGACTGAGCACATTTGCAGCTTCTCCACATTCACTGCAAAATCAATTTCCCCATTCCCCTCAGTTTTTGCAAACCTAGCTTTCTGTATCTGTCAAAATGACAATTATTAGCAATTCAGCAAATGCAAGTATTTTCTCTATCAACAGATATAACCCATTCCCAAAATGAGTAAAATCTACCATTTCCAACAAATTCGCTGTTTGCATGATTAGCTAGTTCACTAATTCTAGAAGTTTCACCACTTCAATGAATTTCTCAATCTCCAATATTTTCTGCAGTACAACAACATAAATAAATGTATTTCTGACAACCTACTCATTTTTCAATGTTGATTTCGCCGAAGTAAGCCTTCAATATCTCCATTCCTATATTTTGCAACTAATCACGTTTCTACATTCACCTGAACCTACAATTTCTCAATTTCTCACTTTATCAGCAAATGTAGTTCTATTTTTCTATTAAATACTGCAATTCCACAAATCTGTTAGACTGAGCACATTTGCAGCTTCTCCGCATTCACTGCAACTTCAATTTCTCCATTCCCTTCAGTTTTAGCAAACCTAGCTGTCTGTATCTCTCAAAATGTCAAATATTAGTTATTCAGCAAATTCAAACATTTTCTCTATCAACAGATATAACTCATTCCCAAAATTAGTAAAATTCCCCATTTCCAACAAATTCGCTGTTTGCATAATTCGCTCGTTCACTTAATCTAGAAGTTTCACCATTTCAATCAATTTCTCAATCTCCAATATTTTCCGCAGTCCAACAACATAAATAAATGTATTTCTGACAACCTACTCATTTTTCAATGCTGATTTCGCTGAAGTAAGCCTTCAATATCTCCATTCCTATATTTTGCAACAAATCACGTTTCTACATTCTCCTGTACCTGCTATTTCTCAATTTCAAACTTTATTAGTAAATGTAGTTCTATTTATCCATCAAATACTCGAAAACCACCAATCTGTTAGACTAAGCACATTTGGGCTTCTCCGCATTCACTGCAACTTCAATTTCTCCAAACGTTCAGTTTTAGCAAACTTAGCTGTCTTTATCTCTCAAAATGGCAAATATTAGTTATTCAGCAAAGTGAATCCTTTCTCCATCAGCAGATATACATCATTCCCAAAATGAGCAAAATCTCCCATTTCCAACAAATTCGCTGTTTGCATGATCCGCTCGTTCACTGAATCTACAAGTTTCACCATTTCAATCAATTTCTCAATCTCCAATATTTTCTGCAGTCCAACAACATAAATAGATCTATTTCTGACAACCGACTCAAATTTCAATGTTGATTTCGCTCAACTAAGCCTTCAATATTCCCATTCCTATACTTTGCAACTAATCAGGTTTCCACATTCACCTGAACCTACAATTTCTCAATTTCTAACTTTATCAGCAAATGTAGATCTATTTTTCTATCAAATACTGCAATTCCACAGATCTGTTAGACTGAGCACATTTGCAGCTTCTCCACATTCACTGCAACTTCAATTTCCCCATTCCCCTCAGTTTTAGCAAACCCAGCTTTCTGTATCTGTCAAAATGACAATTATTAGCAATTCAGCAAATGCAAGTATTTTCTCTATCAACAGATATAACTCATTCCCAAAATGAGTAAAATCTACCATTTCCAACAAATTCGCTGTTTGCATGATTAGCTAGTTCACTAATTCTAGAAGTTTCACCATTTCAATGAATTTCTCAATCTCCAATATTTTCTGCAGTGCAACAACATAAATAAATGTATTTCTGACAACCTACCCATTTTTCAATGTTGATTTCGCTGAAGTAAGCCTTCAATATCTCCATTCCTATATTTTGCAACTAATCACGTTTCTACATTCACCTGAACCTACAATTTCTCAATTTCATACTTCATCAGCAAATGTAGCTCTATTTTTCTATTAAATACTGCAATTCTACAAATCTGTTAGACTGAGCACATTTGCAGCTTCTCCGCATTCACTGCAACTTCAATTTCTCCATTCCCTTCAGTTTTAGCAAACCTAGCTGTCTGTATCCCTCAAAATGTCAAATATTAGTTATTCAGCAAATTCAAACATTTTCTCTATCAACAGATATAACTCATTCCCAAAATTAGTAAAATTCCCCATTTCCAACAAATTCGCTGTTTGCATAATTCGCTCGTTCACTTAATCTAGAAGTTTCACCATTTCAATCAATTTCTCAATCTCCAATATTTTCTGCAGTCCAACAACATAAATAAATGTATTTCTGACAACCTACTCATTTTTCAATGCTGATTTCGCTGAAGTAAGCCTTCAATATCTCCATTCCTATATTTTGCAACAAATCACGTTTCTACATTCTCCTGTACCTGCAATTTCTCAATTTCTAACTTTATTAGTAAATGTAGTTCTATTTATCTGTCAAATACTCGAAAACCACCAATCTGTTAGACTAAGCACATTTGGGCTTCTCCGCATTCACTGCAACTTCAATTTCTCCAAACGTTCAGTTTTAGGAAACTTAGCTGTCTTTATCTCTCAAAATGGCAAATATTAGTTATTCAGCAAATTGAATCCTTTCTCCATCAGCAGATATACATCATTCCCAAAATGAGCAAAATCTCCCATTTCCAACAAATTCGCTGTTTGCATGATCCGCTCGTTCACTGAATCTACAAGTTTCACCATTTCAATCAATTTCTCAATCTCCAATATTTTCTGCAGTCCAACAACATAAATAGATCTATTTCTGACAACCGACTCAAATTTCAATGTTGATTTCGCTCAACTAAGCCTTCAATATCTCCATTCCTATATTTTGCAACTAATCAGGTTTCTACATTCACCTGAACCTACAATTTCTCAATTTCTAACTTTATCAGCAAATGTAGATCTATTTTTCTATTAAATACTGCAATTCCACAGATCTGTTAGACTGAGCACATTTGCAGCTTCTCCACATTCACTGCAACTTCAATTTCCCCATTCCCCTCAGTTTTAGCAAACCCAGCTTTCTGTATCTGTCAAAATGACAATTATTAGCAATTCAGCAAATGCAAGTATTTTCTCTATCAACAGATATAACTCATTCCCAAAATGAGTAAAAACTACCATTTCCAACAAATTCGCTGTTTGCATGATTAGCTAGTTCACTAATTCTAGAAGTTTCACCATTTCAATGAATTTCTCAATCTCCAATATTTTCTGCAGTGCAACAACATAAATAAATGTATTTCTGACAACCTACCCATTTTTCTATGTTGATTTCGCCGAAGTAAGCCTTCAATATCTCCATTCCTATATTTTGCAACTAATCACGTTTCTACATTCACCTGAACCTACAATTTCTCAATTTCAAACTTCATCAGCAAATTTAGTTCTAATTTTCTATCAAATACTGCAATTCCACAAATCTGTTAGACTGAGCACATTTGCAGCTTCTCCACATTCACTGCAACTTCAATTTCTCCATTCCCTTCAGTTTTATCAAACCTATCTGTCTGTATCTCTCAAAATGTCAATTATTACCAATTTGGCAAATTCAAGCATTTTCTCTATCAACAGATATAACTCATTCCCAAGATGAGTAAAATCTACCTTTTCCAAAAAATTCGCTGTTTGAATGATTAGGTAGTTCACTAATTCTAGAAGTTTCACCATTTGAATCAATTTCTCAATCTCCAATATTTTCTGCAGTCCAACAACATAAATAAATGTATTTCTGACAACCTACTCATTTTTCAATGTTGATTTCGCTGAAGTAAGCCTTCAATATCTCCATTCCTATATTTTGCAACAAATCACGTTTCTACATTCTCCTGTACCTGCAATTTCTCAATTTCTAACTTTATTAGTAAATGTAGTTCTATTTATCTGTCAAATACTCGAAAACCACCAATCTGTTAGACTAAGCACATTTGGGCTTCTCCGCATTCACTGCAACTTCAATTTCTCCAAACGTTCAGTTTTAGGAAACGTAGCTGTCTTTATCTCTCAAAATGGCAAATATTAGTTATTCAGCAAATTGAATCCTTTCTCCATCAGCAGATATACATCATTCCCAAAATGAGCAAAATCTCCCATTTCCAACAAATTCGCTGTTTGCATGATCCGCTCGTTCACTGAATCTACAAGTTTCACCATTTCAATCAATTTCTCAATCTCCAATATTTTCTGCAGTCCAACAACATAAATAGATCTATTTCTGACAACCGACTCAAATTTCAATGTTGATTTCGCTCAACTAAGCCTTCAATATCTCCATTCCTATATTTTGCAACTAATCAGGTTTCTACATTCACCTGAACCTACAATTTCTCAATTTCTAACTTTATCAGCAAATGTAGATCTATTTTTCTATCAAATACTGCAATTCCACAGATCTGTTAGACTGAGCACATTTGCAGCTTCTCCACATTCACTGCAACTTCAATTTCCCCATTCCCTTCAGTTATATCAAACCTAGCTGTCTGTATCTCTCAAAATGTCAATTATTAGCAATTCAGCAAATTAAAGCATTTTCTCTATCAACAGATATAACTCATTCCCAAAACTGGTAAAATTCCCCATTTCCAACAAATTCGCTGTTTGCATATTTCGCTCGTTCACTTAATTTAGAAGTTTCACCATTTCAATCAATTTCTCAATCACCAATATTTTCTGCAGTCCAACAACATAAATAAATGTATTCCTGACAACCTACTCATTTTTCAATGTTCATTTCGTTCAAGTAAGCCTTCAATATCTCCATTCCCATGTTTTGCAACAAATCACGTTTCTACATTCTCCTTTTCCTGCAATTTCTCAATTTCTATCTTTAATAGCAAATGTAGTTCTATTTATATATCAAATACTCCAAATCCACAAATCTTTTAGACTAAGCACATTTGCAGCTTCTCCGCATTCACTGCAACTTCAATTTCTCGAAACCTTCAGTATTAGCAAACCTAGCTGTCTGTTTCTCTCAAAATGACAAATATTAGTTATTCAGAAAATTCAATCAGTTTCTCCATTAGCAGATATAACTCATTCCCAAAATGAGTAAAATCTCCCATTTCCAACAAATACGCTGTTTGCATGATCCGCTCGTTCACTGAATCTACAAGTTTCACCATTTCAATCAATTTCTCAATCTCCAATATTTTCTGCAGTCCAACAACATAAATAAATGTATTTCTGACAACCTACTCATTTTTCAATGTTGATTTCGCTGAAGTAAGCCTTCAATATCTCCATTCCTATATTTTGCAACTAATCAGGTTTCTACATTCACCTGAACCTACAATTTCTCAATTTCTAACTTTATCAGCAAATGTAGTTCTATTTATCTATCAAATACTGCAATTCCACAAATCTGTTCAATTTCTAAATTCGCTTCAGTTTTAGCAAACCTAGCTGTCTGTATCTCTCAAAATGTCAAATATTAGTTATTCAGCAAATTCAAACATTTTCTCTATCAACAGATACAACTCATTCCCAAAATGAGTAAAATCTCCCATTTTCAACAAATTCGCTGTTTGCATGATCCGCTCGTTCACTGAATCTACAAGTTCCACCATATCAATCAATATTCTCAATCTCCAATATTTTCTGCAGTCCATAACATAAATAGATCTATTTCTGACAACCTACTCATTTTTCAATGTTGATTTCGCTGAAGTAAGCCTTCAATATCTCCATTCCTATATTTTGCAACTAATCAGCATTCTACATTCACCTGAACCTACAATTTCTCAATTCCACACTTTATCAGCAAATGTAGTTCAATTTATCTGTCAAATACTGCAATTCCACCAATCTGTTAGACTGATCACATTTGCAGCTTCTCCACATTCACAGCAACTTCAATTTCTCCACTCCCTTCAGTTTTAGCAAACCTAGCTGTCTGTATCTCTCAAAATGTCAATTATTAGCAATTCAGCAAATTCAAGCATTTTCTCTATCAACAGATATAACTCAATCCCAAAATTGGCGAAATCTCACATTTCCAACAAAATCGCTGTTTGCATGATGCACTCGTTCACTTAATCTTCAAGTTTCACCAATTCAATAAATTTCATAATTTCCAATATTTTCTGCAGTCCAACAACATAAATAAATGTATTTCTGACAACCTACTCATTTTTCAATGTTGATTTCGCTGAAGTAAGCCTTCAATATCTCCATTCCTATATTTTGCAACTAATCACGTTTCTACATTCACCTGAACCTACAATTTCTCAATTTCTAACTTAATCAGCAAATGTAGTTCTATTTTTCTATCAAATACTGCAATTCCACAAATCTGTTAGACTGAGCACATTTGCAGATTCACCACATTCACTGCATATTCAATTTCTCCTCTCCCTTCATTTTTATCCAACCTAGCTTTCTGTATCTCTCAAAATGAAAATTATTAGCAATTCAGCAAATTCAAGCATTTAGCTATCAACAGATATAACTCATTCCCAAAATTACTAAAATTCCCCATTTCCAACAAATTCGCTGTTTGCATGATGCGCTCGTTCACTAAATCTAGAAGTTTCACCAATTCAATAAATATCTCAATTTCCAATATTTTCTGCAGTCCAACAACATAAATAGATCTATTTCTGACAACCGACTCAGATTTCAATGTTGATTTCGCTGAAGTAAGCCTTCAATATTTCCATTCCTATATTTTGCAACTAATCACTTTTCTACATTCACCTGAACCTACAATTTCTCAATTTCTAACTTTATCAGCAAATGTAGTTCAATTTATCTATCAAATACTCCAATTGCAGAAATCTGTTAGACTGAGCACATTTGCAGCTTCTCCACATTCACTGCAACTTCAAATTCTCCATTCCCTTCAGTTTTTTCAAAGCTAGCTGTCTGTATCTCTCAAAATGTCAATTATTAGCAATTCAGCAAATTCAAGCATTTTCTCTATCAACAGATATAACTCATTCCCAAAATTAGTAAAATTCCCCATTTCCAACAAATTCGCTGTTTGCATAATTCGCTCGTTCACTTAATCTAGAAGTTTCACCATTTCAATCAATTTCTCAATCACCAATATTTTCTGCAGTCCAACAAAATAAATAAATGTATTCCTGACAACCTACTCATTTTTCAATGTTGATTTCGTTCAAGTAAGCCTTCAATATCTCCATTCCTATGATTTGCAACAAATCACGTTTCTACATTCTCCTGTACCTGCAATTTCTCAATTTCTATCTTTAATAGCAAATGTAGTTCTATTTATCTATTAAATACTCCAAATCCACAAATCTGTTAGACTAAGCAGATTTGCAGCTTCTCCGCATTCACTGCAACTTCAATTTCTCCAAACCTTCAGTATTAGCAAACCTAGCTGTCTGTTTCTCTCAAAATGTCAAATATTAGTTATTCAGCAAATTCAATCATTTTCTCCATTAGCAGATATAACTCATTCCCAAAATGAGTAAAATCTCCCATTTCCAACAAATACGCTGTTTGCATGATCCGCTCGTTCACTGAATCTACAAGTTTCACCATTTCAATCAATTTCTCAATCTCCAATATTTTCTGCAGTCCAACAACATAAATAGATCTATTTCTGACAACCCATTCAGATTTCAATGTTGATTTCGCTGAAGTAAGCCTTCAATATCTCCATTCTTATATTTTGCAACTAATCACGTTTCTACATTGAACTGAACCTACAATTTCTCAATTTCTAACTTTATCAGCAAATGTAGTTCCATTTTTCTATCAAATACTGCAATTTCACAAATCTGTTAACCTGAGCACATTTGCAGCTTCTCCACATTCACTGCAACTTCAATTTCTCCATTCCCTTCAGTTTTATCAAACCTAGCTGTCTGTATCTCTCAAAATGTCAATTATTACCAATTCAGCAAATTCAAGCATTTTCTCTATCAACAGATATAACTCATTCCCAAGATGAGTAAAATCTACCTTTTCCAAAAGATTCGCTGTTTGCATGATTAGGTAGTTCACTAATTCTAGAAGTTTCACCTTTTGAATCAATTTCTCAATCTCCAATATTTTCTGCAGTCCAACAACATAAATAGATCTATTTCTGACAAGCGACTCAGATTTCAATGCTTATTTCGCTGAAGTAAGCCTTCAATATCTCCATTCCTTTATTTTGCAACTAATCACGTTTCTATATTCACCTGAACCTACAATTTCTCAATTTCTAACTTTATCAGCAAATGTAGTTCTATTTTTCTATCAAATACTGCAATTCCACAAATCTGTTAGACTGAGCACATTTGCAGCTTCTCCACATTCACTGCAACTTCAATTTCTCCATTCCCTTCAGTTATATCAAACCTAGCTGTCTGTATCTCTCAAAATGTCAATTATTAGCAATTCAGCAAATGAAAGCATTTTCTCTATCAACAGATATAACTCATTCCCAAAATTAGTAAAATTCCCCATTTCCAACAAATTCGCTGTTTGCATATTTCGCTCGTTCACTTAATTTAGAAGTTTCACCATTTCAATCAATTTCTCAATCACCAATATTTTCTGCAGTCCAACAACATAAATAAATGTATTCCTGACAACCTACTCATTTTTCAATGTTCATTTCGTTCAAGTAAGCCTTCAATATCTCCATTCCCATGTTTTGCAACAAATCACGTTTCTACATTCTCCTGTTCCTGCAATTTCTCAATTTCTATCTTTAATAGCAAATGTAGTTCTATTTATATATCAAATACTCCAAATCCACAAATCTTTTAGACTAAGCACATTTGCAGCTTCTCCGCATTCACTGCAACTTCAATTTCTCGAAACCTTCAGTATTAGCAAACCTAGCTGTCTGTTTCTCTCAAAATGACAAATATTAGTTATTCAGAAAATTCAATCAGTTTCTCCATTAGCAGATATAACTCATTCCCAAAATGAGTAAAATCTCCCATTTCCAACAAATACGCTGTTTGCATGATCCGCTCGTTCACTGAATCTACAAGTTTCACCATTTCAATCAATTTCTCAATCTCCAATATTTTCTGCAGTCCAACAACATAAATAAATGTATTTCTGACAACCTACTCATTTTTCAATGTTGATTTCGCTGAAGTAAGCCTTCAATATCTCCATTCCTATATTTTGCAACTAATCAGGTTTCTACATTCACCTGAACCTACAATTTCTCAATTTCTAACTTTATCAGCAAATGTAGTTCTATTTATCTATCAAATACTGCAATTCCACAAATCTGTTCAATTTCTAAATTCGCTTCAGTTTTAGCAAACCTAGCTGTCTGTATCTCTCAAAATGTCAAATATTAGTTATTCAGCAAATTCAAACATTTTCTCTATCAACAGATACAACTCATTCCCAAAATGAGTAAAATCTCCCATTTTCAACAAATTCGCTGTTTGCATGATCCGCTCGTTCACTGAATCTACAAGTTCCACCATATCAATCAATTTCTCAATCTCCAATATTTTCTGCAGTCCATAACATAAATAGATCTATTTCTGACAACCTACTCATTTTTCAATGTTGATTTCGCTGAAGTAAGCCTTCAATATCTCCATTCCTATATTTTGCAACTAATCAGCATTCTACATTCACCTGAACCTACAATTTCTCAATTCCACACTTTATCAGCAAATGTAGTTCAATTTATCTGTCAAATACTGCAATTCCACCAATCTGTTAGACTGATCACATTTGCAGCTTCTCCACATTCACAGCAACTTCAATTTCTCCTCTCCCTTCATTTTTATCCAACCTAGCTTTCTGTATCTCTCAAAATGAAAATTATTAGCAATTCAGCAAATTCAAGCATTTAGCTATCAACAGATATAACTCATTCCCAAAATTACTAAAATTCCCCATTTCCAACAAATTCGCTGTTTGCATGATTCGCTCGTTCACTAAATCTAGAAGTTTCACCAATTCAATAAATATCTCAATTTCCAATATTTTCTGCAGTCCAACAACATAAATAGATCTATTTCTGACAACCGACTCAGATTTCAATGTTGATTTCGCTGAAGTAAGCCTTCAATATTTCCATTCCTATATTTTGCAACTAATCACTTTTCTACATTCACCTGAACCTACAATTTCTCAATTTCTAACTTTATCAGCAAATGTAGTTCAATTTATCTATCAAATACTCCAATTGCAGAAATCTGTTAGACTGAGCACATTTGCAGCTTCTCCACATTCACTGCAACTTCAAATTCTCCATTCCCTTCAGTTTTTTCAAACCTAGCTGTCTGTATCTCTCAAAATGTCAATTATTAGCAATTCAGCAAATTCAAGCATTTTCTCTATCAACAGATATAACTCATTCCCAAAATTAGTAAAATTCCCCATTTCCAACAAATACGCTGTTTGCATGATCCGCTCGTTCACTGAATCTACAAGTTTCACCATTTCAATCAATTTCTCAATCTCCAATATTTTCTGCAGTCCAACAACATAAATAGATCTATTTCTGACAACCCATTCAGATTTCAATGTTGATTTCGCTGAAGTAAGCCTTCAATATCTCCATTCTTATATTTTGCAACTAATCACGTTTCTACATTGAACTGAACCTACAATTTCTCAATTTCTAACTTTATCAGCAAATGTAGTTCCATTTTTCTATCAAATACTGCAATTTCACAAATCTGTTAACCTGAGCACATTTGCAGCTTCTCCACATTCACTGCAACTTCAATTTCTCCATTCCCTTCAGTTTTATCAAACCTAGCTGTCTGTATCTCTCAAAATGTCAATTATTACCAATTCAGCAAATTCAAGCATTTTCTCTATCAACAGATATAACTCATTCCCAAGATGAGTAAAATCTACCTTTTCCAAAAGATTCGCTGTTTGCATGATTAGGTAGTTCACTAATTCTAGAAGTTTCACCTTTTGAATCAATTTCTCAATCTCCAATATTTTCTGCAGTCCAACAACATAAATAGATCTATTTCTGACAAGCGACTCAGATTTCAATGCTTATTTCGCTGAAGTAAGCCTTCAATATCTCCATTCCTTTATTTTGCAACTAATCACGTTTCTATATTCACCTGAACCTACAATTTCTCAATTTCTAACTTTATCAGCAAATGTAGTTCTATTTTTCTATCAAATACTGCAATTCCACAAATCTGTTAGACTGAGCACATTTGCAGCTTCTCCACATTCACTGCAACTTCAATTTCTCCATTCCCTTCAGTTATATCAAACCTAGCTGTCTGTATCTCTCAAAATGTCAATTATTAGCAATTCAGCAAATGAAAGCATTTTCTCTATCAACAGATATAACTCATTCCCAAAATTAGTAAAATTCCCCATTTCCAACAAATTCGCTGTTTGCATATTTCGCTCGTTCACTTAATTTAGAAGTTTCACCATTTCAATCAATTTCTCAATCACCAATATTTTCTGCAGTCCAACAACATAAATAAATGTATTCCTGACAACCTACTCATTTTTCAATGTTCATTTCGTTCAAGTAAGCCTTCAATATCTCCATTCCCATGTTTTGCAACAAATCACGTTTCTACATTCTCCTGTTCCTGCAATTTCTCAATTTCTATCTTTAATAGCAAATGTAGTTCTATTTATATATCAAATACTCCAAATCCACAAATCTTTTAGACTAAGCACATTTGCAGCTTCTCCGCATTCACTGCAACTTCAATTTCTCGAAACCTTCAGTATTAGCAAACCTAGCTGTCTGTTTCTCTCAAAATGACAAATATTAGTTATTCAGAAAATTCAATCAGTTTCTCCATTAGCAGATATAACTCATTCCCAAAATGAGTAAAATCTCCCATTTCCAACAAATACGCTGTTTGCATGATCCGCTCGTTCACTGAATCTACAAGTTTCACCATTTCAATCAATTTCTCAATCTCCAATATTTTCTGCAGTCCAACAACATAAATAAATGTATTTCTGACAACCTACTCATTTTTCAATGTTGATTTCGCTGAAGTAAGCCTTCAATATCTCCATTCCTATATTTTGCAACTAATCAGGTTTCTACATTCACCTGAACCTACAATTTCTCAATTTCTAACTTTATCAGCAAATGTAGTTCTATTTATCTATCAAATACTGCAATTCCACAAATCTGTTCAATTTCTAAATTCGCTTCAGTTTTAGCAAACCTAGCTGTCTGTATCTCTCAAAATGTCAAATATTAGTTATTCAGCAAATTCAAACATTTTCTCTATCAACAGATACAACTCATTCCCAAAATGAGTAAAATCTCCCATTTTCAACAAATTCGCTGTTTGCATGATCCGCTCGTTCACTGAATCTACAAGTTCCACCATATCAATCAATTTCTCAATCTCCAATATTTTCTGCAGTCCATAACATAAATAGATCTATTTCTGACAACCTACTCATTTTTCAATGTTGATTTCGCTGAAGTAAGCCTTCAATATCTCCATTCCTATATTTTGCAACTAATCAGCATTCTACATTCACCTGAACCTACAATTTCTCAATTCCACACTTTATCAGCAAATGTAGTTCAATTTATCTGTCAAATACTGCAATTCCACCAATCTGTTAGACTGATCACATTTGCAGCTTCTCCACATTCACAGCAACTTCAATTTCTCCTCTCCCTTCATTTTTATCCAACCTAGCTTTCTGTATCTCTCAAAATGAAAATTATTAGCAATTCAGCAAATTCAAGCATTTAGCTATCAACAGATATAACTCATTCCCAAAATTACTAAAATTCCCCATTTCCAACAAATTCGCTGTTTGCATGATTCGCTCGTTCACTAAATCTAGAAGTTTCACCAATTCAATAAATATCTCAATTTCCAATATTTTCTGCAGTCCAACAACATAAATAGATCTATTTCTGACAACCGACTCAGATTTCAATGTTGATTTCGCTGAAGTAAGCCTTCAATATTTCCATTCCTATATTTTGCAACTAATCACTTTTCTACATTCACCTGAACCTACAATTTCTCAATTTCTAACTTTATCAGCAAATGTAGTTCAATTTATCTATCAAATACTCCAATTGCAGAAATCTGTTAGACTGAGCACATTTGCAGCTTCTCCACATTCACTGCAACTTCAAATTCTCCATTCCCTTCAGTTTTTTCAAACCTAGCTGTCTGTATCTCTCAAAATGTCAATTATTAGCAATTCAGCAAATTCAAGCATTTTCTCTATCAACAGATATAACTCATTCCCAAAATTAGTAAAATTCCCCATTTCCAACAAATACGCTGTTTGCATGATCCGCTCGTTCACTGAATCTACAAGTTTCACCATTTCAATCAATTTCTCAATCTCCAATATTTTCTGCAGTCCAACAACATAAATAGATCTATTTCTGACAACCCATTCAGATTTCAATGTTGATTTCGCTGAAGTAAGCCTTCAATATCTCCATTCTTATATTTTGCAACTAATCACGTTTCTACATTGAACTGAACCTACAATTTCTCAATTTCTAACTTTATCAGCAAATGTAGTTCCATTTTTCTATCAAATACTGCAATTTCACAAATCTGTTAACCTGAGCACATTTGCAGCTTCTCCACATTCACTGCAACTTCAATTTCTCCATTCCCTTCAGTTTTATCAAACCTAGCTGTCTGTATCTCTCAAAATGTCAATTATTACCAATTCAGCAAATTCAAGCATTTTCTCTATCAACAGATATAACTCATTCCCAAGATGAGTAAAATCTACCTTTTCCAAAAGATTCGCTGTTTGCATGATTAGGTAGTTCACTAATTCTAGAAGTTTCACCTTTTGAATCAATTTCTCAATCTCCAATATTTTCTGCAGTCCAACAACATAAATAGATCTATTTCTGACAAGCGACTCAGATTTCAATGCTTATTTCGCTGAAGTAAGCCTTCAATATCTCCATTCCTTTATTTTGCAACTAATCACGTTTCTATATTCACCTGAACCTACAATTTCTCAATTTCTAACTTTATCAGCAAATGTAGTTCTATTTTTCTATCAAATACTGCAATTCCACAAATCTGTTAGACTGAGCACATTTGCAGCTTCTCCACATTCACTGCAACTTCAATTTCTCCATTCCCTTCAGTTATATCAAACCTAGCTGTCTGTATCTCTCAAAATGTCAATTATTAGCAATTCAGCAAATGAAAGCATTTTCTCTATCAACAGATATAACTCATTCCCAAAATTAGTAAAATTCCCCATTTCCAACAAATTCGCTGTTTGCATATTTCGCTCGTTCACTTAATTTAGAAGTTTCACCATTTCAATCAATTTCTCAATCACCAATATTTTCTGCAGTCCAACAACATAAATAAATGTATTCCTGACAACCTACTCATTTTTCAATGTTCATTTCGTTCAAGTAAGCCTTCAATATCTCCATTCCCATGTTTTGCAACAAATCACGTTTCTACATTCTCCTGTTCCTGCAATTTCTCAATTTCTATCTTTAATAGCAAATGTAGTTCTATTTATATATCAAATACTCCAAATCCACAAATCTTTTAGACTAAGCACATTTGCAGCTTCTCCGCATTCACTGCAACTTCAATTTCTCGAAACCTTCAGTATTAGCAAACCTAGCTGTCTGTTTCTCTCAAAATGACAAATATTAGTTATTCAGAAAATTCAATCAGTTTCTCCATTAGCAGATATAACTCATTCCCAAAATGAGTAAAATCTCCCATTTCCAACAAATACGCTGTTTGCATGATCCGCTCGTTCACTGAATCTACAAGTTTCACCATTTCAATCAATTTCTCAATCTCCAATATTTTCTGCAGTCCAACAACATAAATAAATGTATTTCTGACAACCTACTCATTTTTCAATGTTGATTTCGCTGAAGTAAGCCTTCAATATCTCCATTCCTATATTTTGCAACTAATCAGGTTTCTACATTCACCTGAACCTACAATTTCTCAATTTCTAACTTTATCAGCAAATGTAGTTCTATTTATCTATCAAATACTGCAATTCCACAAATCTGTTCAATTTCTAAATTCGCTTCAGTTTTAGCAAACCTAGCTGTCTGTATCTCTCAAAATGTCAAATATTAGTTATTCAGCAAATTCAAACATTTTCTCTATCAACAGATACAACTCATTCCCAAAATGAGTAAAATCTCCCATTTTCAACAAATTCGCTGTTTGCATGATCCGCTCGTTCACTGAATCTACAAGTTCCACCATATCAATCAATTTCTCAATCTCCAATATTTTCTGCAGTCCATAACATAAATAGATCTATTTCTGACAACCTACTCATTTTTCAATGTTGATTTCGCTGAAGTAAGCCTTCAATATCTCCATTCCTATATTTTGCAACTAATCAGCATTCTACATTCACCTGAACCTACAATTTCTCAATTCCACACTTTATCAGCAAATGTAGTTCAATTTATCTGTCAAATACTGCAATTCCACCAATCTGTTAGACTGATCACATTTGCAGCTTCTCCACATTCACAGCAACTTCAATTTCTCCTCTCCCTTCATTTTTATCCAACCTAGCTTTCTGTATCTCTCAAAATGAAAATTATTAGCAATTCAGCAAATTCAAGCATTTAGCTATCAACAGATATAACTCATTCCCAAAATTACTAAAATTCCCCATTTCCAACAAATTCGCTGTTTGCATGATTCGCTCGTTCACTAAATCTAGAAGTTTCACCAATTCAATAAATATCTCAATTTCCAATATTTTCTGCAGTCCAACAACATAAATAGATCTATTTCTGACAACCGACTCAGATTTCAATGTTGATTTCGCTGAAGTAAGCCTTCAATATTTCCATTCCTATATTTTGCAACTAATCACTTTTCTACATTCACCTGAACCTACAATTTCTCAATTTCTAACTTTATCAGCAAATGTAGTTCAATTTATCTATCAAATACTCCAATTGCAGAAATCTGTTAGACTGAGCACATTTGCAGCTTCTCCACATTCACTGCAACTTCAAATTCTCCATTCCCTTCAGTTTTTTCAAAGCTAGCTGTCTGTATCTCTCAAAATGTCAATTATTAGCAATTCAGCAAATTCAAGCATTTTCTCTATCAACAGATATAACTCATTCCCAAAATTAGTAAAATTCCCCATTTCCAACAAATTCGCTGTTTGCATAATTCGCTCGTTCACTTAATCTAGAAGTTTCACCATTTCAATCAATTTCTCAATCACCAATATTTTCTGCAGTCCAACAAAATAAATAAATGTATTCCTGACAACCTACTCATTTTTCAATGTTGATTTCGTTCAAGTAAGCCTTCAATATCTCCATTCCTATGATTTGCAACAAATCACGTTTCTACATTCTCCTGTACCTGCAATTTCTCAATTTCTATCTTTAATAGCAAATGTAGTTCTATTTATCTATTAAATACTCCAAATCCACAAATCTGTTAGACTAAGCAGATTTGCAGCTTCTCCGCATTCACTGCAACTTCAATTTCTCCAAACCTTCAGTATTAGCAAACCTAGCTGTCTGTTTCTCTCAAAATGTCAAATATTAGTTATTCAGCAAATTCAATCATTTTCTCCATTAGCAGATATAACTCATTCCCAAAATGAGTAAAATCTCCCATTTCCAACAAATACGCTGTTTGCATGATCCGCTCGTTCACTGAATCTACAAGTTTCACCATTTCAATCAATTTCTCAATCTCCAATATTTTCTGCAGTCCAACAACATAAATAGATCTATTTCTGACAACCCATTCAGATTTCAATGTTGATTTCGCTGAAGTAAGCCTTCAATATCTCCATTCTTATATTTTGCAACTAATCACGTTTCTACATTGAACTGAACCTACAATTTCTCAATTTCTAACTTTATCAGCAAATGTAGTTCCATTTTTCTATCAAATACTGCAATTTCACAAATCTGTTAACCTGAGCACATTTGCAGCTTCTCCACATTCACTGCAACTTCAATTTCTCCATTCCCTTCAGTTTTATCAAACCTAGCTGTCTGTATCTCTCAAAATGTCAATTATTACCAATTCAGCAAATTCAAGCATTTTCTCTATCAACAGATATAACTCATTCCCAAGATGAGTAAAATCTACCTTTTCCAAAAGATTCGCTGTTTGCATGATTAGGTAGTTCACTAATTCTAGAAGTTTCACCTTTTGAATCAATTTCTCAATCTCCAATATTTTCTGCAGTCCAACAACATAAATAGATCTATTTCTGACAAGCGACTCAGATTTCAATGCTTATTTCGCTGAAGTAAGCCTTCAATATCTCCATTCCTTTATTTTGCAACTAATCACGTTTCTATATTCACCTGAACCTACAATTTCTCAATTTCTAACTTTATCAGCAAATGTAGTTCTATTTTTCTATCAAATACTGCAATTCCACAAATCTGTTAGACTGAGCACATTTGCAGCTTCTCCACATTCACTGCAACTTCAATTTCTCCATTCCCTTCAGTTATATCAAACCTAGCTGTCTGTATCTCTCAAAATGTCAATTATTAGCAATTCAGCAAATGAAAGCATTTTCTCTATCAACAGATATAACTCATTCCCAAAATTAGTAAAATTCCCCATTTCCAACAAATTCGCTGTTTGCATATTTCGCTCGTTCACTTAATTTAGAAGTTTCACCATTTCAATCAATTTCTCAATCACCAATATTTTCTGCAGTCCAACAACATAAATAAATGTATTCCTGACAACCTACTCATTTTTCAATGTTCATTTCGTTCAAGTAAGCCTTCAATATCTCCATTCCCATGTTTTGCAACAAATCACGTTTCTACATTCTCCTGTTCCTGCAATTTCTCAATTTCTATCTTTAATAGCAAATGTAGTTCTATTTATATATCAAATACTCCAAATCCACAAATCTTTTAGACTAAGCACATTTGCAGCTTCTCCGCATTCACTGCAACTTCAATTTCTCGAAACCTTCAGTATTAGCAAACCTAGCTGTCTGTTTCTCTCAAAATGACAAATATTAGTTATTCAGAAAATTCAATCAGTTTCTCCATTAGCAGATATAACTCATTCCCAAAATGAGTAAAATCTCCCATTTCCAACAAATACGCTGTTTGCATGATCCGCTCGTTCACTGAATCTACAAGTTTCACCATTTCAATCAATTTCTCAATCTCCAATATTTTCTGCAGTCCAACAACATAAATAAATGTATTTCTGACAACCTACTCATTTTTCAATGTTGATTTCGCTGAAGTAAGCCTTCAATATCTCCATTCCTATATTTTGCAACTAATCAGGTTTCTACATTCACCTGAACCTACAATTTCTCAATTTCTAACTTTATCAGCAAATGTAGTTCTATTTATCTATCAAATACTGCAATTCCACAAATCTGTTCAATTTCTAAATTCGCTTCAGTTTTAGCAAACCTAGCTGTCTGTATCTCTCAAAATGTCAAATATTAGTTATTCAGCAAATTCAAACATTTTCTCTATCAACAGATACAACTCATTCCCAAAATGAGTAAAATCTCCCATTTTCAACAAATTCGCTGTTTGCATGATCCGCTCGTTCACTGAATCTACAAGTTCCACCATATCAATCAATATTCTCAATCTCCAATATTTTCTGCAGTCCATAACATAAATAGATCTATTTCTGACAACCTACTCATTTTTCAATGTTGATTTCGCTGAAGTAAGCCTTCAATATCTCCATTCCTATATTTTGCAACTAATCAGCATTCTACATTCACCTGAACCTACAATTTCTCAATTCCACACTTTATCAGCAAATGTAGTTCAATTTATCTGTCAAATACTGCAATTCCACCAATCTGTTAGACTGATCACATTTGCAGCTTCTCCACATTCACAGCAACTTCAATTTCTCCACTCCCTTCAGTTTTAGCAAACCTAGCTGTCTGTATCTCTCAAAATGTCAATTATTAGCAATTCAGCAAATTCAAGCATTTTCTCTATCAACAGATATAACTCAATCCCAAAATTGGCGAAATCTCACATTTCCAACAAAATCGCTGTTTGCATGATGCACTCGTTCACTTAATCTTCAAGTTTCACCAATTCAATAAATTTCATAATTTCCAATATTTTCTGCAGTCCAACAACATAAATAAATGTATTTCTGACAACCTACTCATTTTTCAATGTTGATTTCGCTGAAGTAAGCCTTCAATATCTCCATTCCTATATTTTGCAACTAATCACGTTTCTACATTCACCTGAACCTACAATTTCTCAATTTCTAACTTAATCAGCAAATGTAGTTCTATTTTTCTATCAAATACTGCAATTCCACAAATCTGTTAGACTGAGCACATTTCCAGATTCACCACATTCACTGCATATTCAATTTCTCCTCTCCCTTCATTTTTATCCAACCTAGCTTTCTGTATCTCTCAAAATGAAAATTATTAGCAATTCAGCAAATTCAAGCATTTAGCTATCAACAGATATAACTCATTCCCAAAATTACTAAAATTCCCCATTTCCAACAAATTCGCTGTTTGCATGATTCGCTCGTTCACTAAATCTAGAAGTTTCACCATTTCAATAAATATCTCAATTTCCAATATTTTCTGCAGTCCAACAACATAAATAGATCTATTTCTGACAACCGACTCAGATTTCAATGTTGATTTCGCTGAAGTAAGCCTTCAATATTTCCATTCCTATATTTTGCAACTAATCACTTTTCTACATTCACCTGAACCTACAATTTCTCAATTTCTAACTTTATCAGCAAATGTAGTTCAATTTATCTATCAAATACTCCAATTGCAGAAATCTGTTAGACTGAGCACATTTGCAGCTTCTCCACATTCACTGCAACTTCAAATTCTCCATTCCCTTCAGTTTTTTCAAAGCTAGCTGTCTGTATCTCTCAAAATGTCAATTATTAGCAATTCAGCAAATTCAAGCATTTTCTCTATCAACAGATATAACTCATTCCCAAAATTAGTAAAATTCCCCATTTCCAACAAATTCGCTGTTTGCATAATTCGCTCGTTCACTTAATCTAGAAGTTTCACCATTTCAATCAATTTCTCAATCACCAATATTTTCTGCAGTCCAACAAAATAAATAAATGTATTCCTGACAACCTACTCATTTTTCAATGTTGATTTCGTTCAAGTAAGCCTTCAATATCTCCATTCCTATGATTTGCAACAAATCACGTTTCTACATTCTCCTGTACCTGCAATTTCTCAATTTCTATCTTTAATAGCAAATGTAGTTCTATTTATCTATTAAATACTCCAAATCCACAAATCTGTTAGACTAAGCAGATTTGCAGCTTCTCCGCATTCACTGCAACTTCAATTTCTCCAAACCTTCAGTATTAGCAAACCTAGCTGTCTGTTTCTCTCAAAATGTCAAATATTAGTTATTCAGCAAATTCAATCATTTTCTCCATTAGCAGATATAACTCATTCCCAAAATGAGTAAAATCTCCCATTTCCAACAAATACGCTGTTTGCATGATCCGCTCGTTCACTGAATCTACAAGTTTCACCATTTCAATCAATTTCTCAATCTCCAATATTTTCTGCAGTCCAACAACATAAATAGATCTATTTCTGACAACCCATTCAGATTTCAATGTTGATTTCGCTGAAGTAAGCCTTCAATATCTCCATTCTTATATTTTGCAACTAATCACGTTTCTACATTGAACTGAACCTACAATTTCTCAATTTCTAACTTTATCAGCAAATGTAGTTCCATTTTTCTATCAAATACTGCAATTTCACAAATCTGTTAACCTGAGCACATTTGCAGCTTCTCCACATTCACTGCAACTTCAATTTCTCCATTCCCTTCAGTTTTATCAAACCTAGCTGTCTGTATCTCTCAAAATGTCAATTATTACCAATTCAGCAAATTCAAGCATTTTCTCTATCAACAGATATAACTCATTCCCAAGATGAGTAAAATCTACCTTTTCCAAAAGATTCGCTGTTTGCATGATTAGGTAGTTCACTAATTCTAGAAGTTTCACCTTTTGAATCAATTTCTCAATCTCCAATATTTTCTGCAGTCCAACAACATAAATAGATCTATTTCTGACAAGCGACTCAGATTTCAATGCTTATTTCGCTGAAGTAAGCCTTCAATATCTCCATTCCTTTATTTTGCAACTAATCACGTTTCTATATTCACCTGAACCTACAATTTCTCAATTTCTAACTTTATCAGCAAATGTAGTTCTATTTTTCTATCAAATACTGCAATTCCACAAATCTGTTAGACTGAGCACATTTGCAGCTTCTCCACATTCACTGCAACTTCAATTTCTCCATTCCCTTCAGTTATATCAAACCTAGCTGTCTGTATCTCTCAAAATGTCAATTATTAGCAATTCAGCAAATGAAAGCATTTTCTCTATCAACAGATATAACTCATTCCCAAAATTAGTAAAATTCCCCATTTCCAACAAATTCGCTGTTTGCATATTTCGCTCGTTCACTTAATTTAGAAGTTTCACCATTTCAATCAATTTCTCAATCACCAATATTTTCTGCAGTCCAACAACATAAATAAATGTATTCCTGACAACCTACTCATTTTTCAATGTTCATTTCGTTCAAGTAAGCCTTCAATATCTCCATTCCCATGTTTTGCAACAAATCACGTTTCTACATTCTCCTGTTCCTGCAATTTCTCAATTTCTATCTTTAATAGCAAATGTAGTTCTATTTATATATCAAATACTCCAAATCCACAAATCTTTTAGACTAAGCACATTTGCAGCTTCTCCGCATTCACTGCAACTTCAATTTCTCGAAACCTTCAGTATTAGCAAACCTAGCTGTCTGTTTCTCTCAAAATGACAAATATTAGTTATTCAGAAAATTCAATCAGTTTCTCCATTAGCAGATATAACTCATTCCCAAAATGAGTAAAATCTCCCATTTCCAACAAATACGCTGTTTGCATGATCCGCTCGTTCACTGAATCTACAAGTTTCACCATTTCAATCAATTTCTCAATCTCCAATATTTTCTGCAGTCCAACAACATAAATAAATGTATTTCTGACAACCTACTCATTTTTCAATGTTGATTTCGCTGAAGTAAGCCTTCAATATCTCCATTCCTATATTTTGCAACTAATCAGGTTTCTACATTCACCTGAACCTACAATTTCTCAATTTCTAACTTTATCAGCAAATGTAGTTCTATTTATCTATCAAATACTGCAATTCCACAAATCTGTTCAATTTCTAAATTCGCTTCAGTTTTAGCAAACCTAGCTGTCTGTATCTCTCAAAATGTCAAATATTAGTTATTCAGCAAATTCAAACATTTTCTCTATCAACAGATACAACTCATTCCCAAAATGAGTAAAATCTCCCATTTTCAACAAATTCGCTGTTTGCATGATCCGCTCGTTCACTGAATCTACAAGTTCCACCATATCAATCAATTTCTCAATCTCCAATATTTTCTGCAGTCCATAACATAAATAGATCTATTTCTGACAACCTACTCATTTTTCAATGTTGATTTCGCTGAAGTAAGCCTTCAATATCTCCATTCCTATATTTTGCAACTAATCAGCATTCTACATTCACCTGAACCTACAATTTCTCAATTCCACACTTTATCAGCAAATGTAGTTCAATTTATCTGTCAAATACTGCAATTCCACCAATCTGTTAGACTGATCACATTTGCAGCTTCTCCACATTCACAGCAACTTCAATTTCTCCACTCCCTTCAGTTTTAGCAAACCTAGCTGTCTGTATCTCTCAAAATGTCAATTATTAGCAATTCAGCAAATTCAAGCATTTTCTCTATCAACAGATATAACTCAATCCCAAAATTGGCGAAATCTCACATTTCCAACAAAATCGCTGTTTGCATGATGCACTCGTTCACTTAATCTTCAAGTTTCACCAATTCAATAAATTTCATAATTTCCAATATTTTCTGCAGTCCAACAACATAAATAAATGTATTTCTGACAACCTACTCATTTTTCAATGTTGATTTCGCTGAAGTAAGCCTTCAATATCTCCATTCCTATATTTTGCAACTAATCACGTTTCTACATTCACCTGAACCTACAATTTCTCAATTTCTAACTTAATCAGCAAATGTAGTTCTATTTTTCTATCAAATACTGCAATTCCACAAATCTGTTAGACTGAGCACATTTGCAGATTCACCACATTCACTGCATATTCAATTTCTCCTCTCCCTTCATTTTTATCCAACCTAGCTTTCTGTATCTCTCAAAATGAAAATTATTAGCAATTCAGCAAATTCAAGCATTTAGCTATCAACAGATATAACTCATTCCCAAAATTACTAAAATTCCCCATTTCCAACAAATTCGCTGTTTGCATGATTCGCTCGTTCACTAAATCTAGAAGTTTCACCAATTCAATAAATATCTCAATTTCCAATATTTTCTGCAGTCCAACAACATAAATAGATCTATTTCTGACAACCGACTCAGATTTCAATGTTGATTTCGCTGAAGTAAGCCTTCAATATTTCCATTCCTATATTTTGCAACTAATCACTTTTCTACATTCACCTGAACCTACAATTTCTCAATTTCTAACTTTATCAGCAAATGTAGTTCAATTTATCTATCAAATACTCCAATTGCAGAAATCTGTTAGACTGAGCACATTTGCAGCTTCTCCACATTCACTGCAACTTCAAATTCTCCATTCCCTTCAGTTATTTCAAACCTAGCTGTCTGTATCTCTCAAAATGTCAATTATTAGCAATTCAGCAAATTCAAGCATTTTGTCTATCAACAGATATAACTCATTTCCAAAATTAGTAAAATTCCCCATTTCCAACAAATTCGCTGTTTGCATAATTCGCTCGTTCACTTAATCTAGAAGTTTCACCATTTCAATCAATTTCTCAATCACCAATATTTTCTGCAGTCCAACAAAATAAATAAATGTATTCCTGACAACCTACTCATTTTTCAATGTTGATTTCGTTCAAGTAAGCCTTCAATATCTCCATTCCTATGATTTGCAACAAATCACGTTTCTACATTCTCCTGTACCTGCAATTTCTCAATTTCTATCTTTAATAGCAAATGTAGTTCTATTTATCTATTAAATACTCCAAATCCACAAATCTGTTAGACTAAGCAGATTTGCAGCTTCTCCGCATTCACTGCAACTTCAATTTCTCCAAACCTTCAGTATTAGCAAACCTAGCTGTCTGTTTCTCTCAAAATGTCAAATATTAGTTATTCAGCAAATTCAATCATTTTCTCCATTAGCAGATATAACTCATTCCCAAAATGAGTAAAATCTCCCATTTCCAACAAATACGCTGTTTGCATGATCCGCTCGTTCACTGAATCTACAAGTTTCACCATTTCAATCAATTTCTCAATCTCCAATATTTTCTGCAGTCCAACAACATAAATAGATCTATTTCTGACAACCCATTCAGATTTCAATGTTGATTTCGCTGAAGTAAGCCTTCAATATCTCCATTCTTATATTTTGCAACTAATCACGTTTCTACATTGAACTGAACCTACAATTTCTCAATTTCTAACTTTATCAGCAAATGTAGTTCCATTTTTCTATCAAATACTGCAATTTCACAAATCTGTTAACCTGAGCACATTTGCAGCTTCTCCACATTCACTGCAACTTCAATTTCTCCATTCCCTTCAGTTTTATCAAACCTAGCTGTCTGTATCTCTCAAAATGTCAATTATTAGCAATTCAGCAAATTCAAGCATTTTCTCCATCAACAGATATAACTCATTCCCAAAATGAGTAATATCTACCATTTCCAACAAATTCGCTGTTTGCATGATTAGCTCGTTCACTAAATGTGGAAGTTTCACCATTCAATCAATTTCCTAATCTCCAATATTTTCTGCAGTCCAACAACATAAATAAATGTATTTCTGACAACCTACTCATTTTTCAATGTTGATTTCGCCGAAGTAAGCCTTCAATATCTCCATTCCTATATTTTGCAACTAATCACGTTTCTACATTCACCTGAACCTACAATTTCTCACTTTATCAGCAAATGTAGTTCTATTTTTCCATCAAATACTGCAATTCCACAAATCTGTTAGACTGAGCACATTTGCAGCTTCTCCGCATTCACTGCAACTTCAAATTCTCCAAAGCTTTAGTATTAGCAAATCTAGCTGTCTGTATCTCTCAAAATGTCAAATATTAGTTATACAGCAAATTCAATCATTTTCTCCATCACCAGATATAACTCATTCCCAAAATGAGTAAAATCTCCCATTTCCAACAAATTCGCTGTTTGCATGATCCGCTCGTTCACTGAATCTTCAAGTTTGAACATTTCAATCAATTTCTCAATCTCCAATATTTTCTGCAGTCCAACAACATAAATAGATCTATTTCTGACAACCGACTCTGATTTCAATGTTGATTTCGCTGAAGTAAGGCTTCAATATCTCCATTCCTATATTTTGCAACTAATAACGTTTCTACATTCACCTGAACCTACAATTTCTCAATTTCTAACTTTATCAGCAAATGTAGTTCTATTTTTCTATCAAATACTGCAATTCCACAAATCTGTTAGACTGAGCACATTTGCAGCTTCTCCACATTCATTGCAACTTCAATTTCTCCATTCCCTTCAGTTTTATCAAACCTAGCTGTCTGTATCTCTCAAAATGTCAATTTATAGCAATTCAGCAAATTCAAGCATTTTCTCTATCAACAGATATAACTCATTCCCAAAATGAGTAAAATCTACCATTTCCAACAAATTCGCTGTTTGCATGATTAGCTCGTTCACTAAATATAGAAGTTTCACCATTTCAATCAATTTCTCAATCTCCAATATTTTCTGCAGTCCAACAACATAAATAAATGTATTTCTGACAACCTACTCATTTATCAATGTTGATTTCGCAGAAGTCAGCCTACAATATCTCCTTACCTATATTATTGGAACAAATCACGTTTCTAAATTCTCCTGTACCTGCAATTTCTCAATTTCTAATTTTATCAGCAAATATAGTTCTATTTATCTATCAAATACTCCAAATCCACAAATCAGTTAGACTAAGCACATTTGCAGCTTCTCCGCTTTCACTGCAACTTCAATTTCTCCAAACCTTCAGTTTTAGCAAACCTAGCTGTCTGTATCTCTCAAAATGACAAATATTAGATATTCAGCAAATTCAATCATTTTCTCTATCAACAGATATAACTCATTCCCAAAATGAGTAAAATCTCCCATTTCCAACAAATTCGCCTTTTGCATGATCCGCTCGTTCACTGAATATACAAGTTGCACCATTTCAATCAATTTCTCAATCTCCAATATTTCTGCAGTCCAAAAACATAAATAGATCTATTTCTGACAACCGACTCAGATTTCAATGTTGATTTCGCTGAAGTAAGCCTTCAATATCTCCATTCCAATATTTTGCAACTAATCACGTTTCTACATTCACCTGAACCTACAATTTTTCAATTTCTAACTTTATCAGCAAATGTAGTTCAATTTATCTATAAAATACTCCAATTGCAGAAATCTGTTAGACTGATCACATTTGCAGCTTCTCCACATTCACTGCAACTTCAAATTCTCCATTCATTCATTTTTATCAAACCGAGTTTTCTGTATCTCTCAAAATAACAATTATTAGCAATTCAGCAAATTCATGCATTTTCTCTATCAACAGATATAACTCATTCCCAAAATGAGTAAAATCTCCCATTTCCAACAAATTCGCTGTTTGCATGATCCGCTGGTTCACTGAATCTTCAAGAATCACCATTTCATTCAATTTCTCAATCTCCAATATTTTCTGCATTCCAACAACATAAATAAATGTATTTCTGACAACCTACTCATTTTTCAATGTTGATTTCGCCGAAGTAAGCCTTCAATATCTCCATTCCTATATTTTGCACCTAATCACGTTTCTACATTCACCTGAACCTACAATTTCTCAATTTCTCACTTTATCAGCAAATGTAGTTCTATTTTTCTATCAAAAACTGCAATTCCACAAATCTGTTAGACTGAGCACATTTGCAGCTTCTCCACATTCACTGCAACTTCAATTTGTATCTCTCTGTATCTCTCAAAATGTCAATTATTACCAATTCAGCAAATTCAAGCATTTTCTCTATCAACAGATATAACTCATTCCCAAGATGAGTAAAATCTACCTTTTCCAAAAAATTCGCTGTTTGCATGATTAGGTAGTTCACTAATTCTAGAAGTTTCACCATTTGAATCAATTTCTCAATCTCCAATATTTTCTGCAGTCCAACAACATAAATAGATCTATTTCTGACAACCGACTCAGATTTCAATGCTGATTTCGCTGAAGTAAGCCTTCAATATCTCCATTCCTATATTTTGCAACTAATCACGTTTCTATATTCACCTGAACCTACAATTTCTCAATTTCTAACTTTATCAGCAAATGTAGTTCTATTTTTCTATCAAAAACTGCAATTCCACAAATCTGTTAGACTGAGCACATTTGCAGCTTCTCCACATTCACTGCAACTTCAATTTCTCCATTCCCTTCAGTTTTATCAAACCTAGCTGTCTGTATCTCTCAAAATGTCAATTATTAGCAATTCAGCAAATTCAAGCATTTTCTCTATCAACAGATATAACTCATTCCCAAAATTAGTAAAATTCCCCATTTCCAACAAATTCGCTGTTTGCATAATTCGCTCGTTCACTTAATCTAGAAGTTTCACCATTTCAATCAATTTCTCAATCACCAATATTTTCTGCAGTCCAACAACATAAATTAATGTATTCCTGACAACCTACTCATTTTTCAATGTTGATTTCGTTCAAGTAAGCCTTCAATATCTCCATTCCTATGTTTTGCAACAAATCACATTTCTACATTCTCCTGTTCCTGCAATTTCTCAATTTCTATCTTTAATAGCAAATGTAGTTCTATTTATCTATCAAATACTCCAAATCCACAAATCTGTTAGACTAAGCAGATTTGCAGCTTCTCCGCATTCACTGCAACTTCAATTTCTCCAAACCTTCAGTATTAGCAAACCTAGCTGTCTGTTTCTCTCAAAATGTCAAATAATAGTTATTCAGAAAATTCAATCAGTTTCTCCATTAGCAGATATAACTCATTCCCAAAATGAGTAAAATCTCCCATTTCCAACAAATACGCTGTTTGCATGATCCGCTCGTTCACTGAATCTACAAGTTTCACCATTTCAATCAATTTCTCAATCTCCAATATTTTCTGCAGTCTAACAACATAAATAGATCTATTTCTGACAACCTACTCATTTTTCAATGTTGATTTCGCTGAAGTAAGCCTTCAATGTCTCCATTCCTATATTTTGCAACTAATCAGCATTCTACATTCACCTGAACCTACAATTTCTCAATTCCACACTTTATCATCAAATGTAGTTCAATTTATCTGTCAAATACTGCAATTCCACAAATCTGTTAGACTGATCACATTTGCAGCTTCTCCACATTCACAGCAACTTCAAATTCTCCACTCCCTTCAGTTTTAGCAAACCTAGCTGTCTGTATCTCTCAAAATGTCAATTATTAGCAATTCAGCAAATTCAAGCATTTTCTCTATCAACAGATATAACTCAATCCCAAAATTGGCGAAATCTCACATTTCCAACAAAATCGCTGTTTGCATGATGCACTCGTTCACTTAATCTTCAAGTTTCACCAATTCAATAACTTTCATAATTTCCAATATTTTCTGCAGTCCAACAACATAAATAAATGTATTTCTGACAACCTACTCATTTTTCAATGTTGATTTCGCTGAAGTAAGCCTTCAATATCTCCATTCCTATATTTTGCAACTAATCACGTTTCTACATTCACCTGAACCTACAATTTCTCAATTTCTAACTTTATCAGCAAATGTAGTTCTATTTTTCTATCAAATACTGCAAATCCACAAATCTGTTAGACTGAGCACATTTGCAGATTCACCACATTCACTGCATATTCAATTTCTCCACTCCCTTCATTTTTATCCAACCTAGCTTTCTGTATCTCTCAAAATGAAAATTATTAGCAATTCAGCAAATTCAAGCATTTAGCTATCAACAGATATAACTCATTCCCAAAATTACTAAAATTCCCCATTTCCAACAAATTCGCTGTTTGCATGATTCGCTCGTTCACTCAATCTAGAAGTTTCACCAATCCAATAAATATCTCAATTTCCAATATTTTCTGCAGTCCAACAACATAAATAGATCTATTTCTGACAACCGACTCAGATTTCAATGTTGATTTCGCTGAAGTAAGCCTTCAATATGTCCATTCCTATATGTTGCAACTAATCACGTTTCTACATTCACCTGAACCTACAATTTCTCAATTTCTAACTTTTTCAGCAAATGTAGTTCAATTTATCTATCAAATACTCCAATTGCAGTAATCTGTTAGACTGAGCACATTTGCAGCTTCTCCACATTCACTGCAACTTCAAATTCTCCATTCGCTTCAGTTTTATCAAACCTAGCGGTCTGCATCTCTCAAAATGACAATTATTAGCAATTCAGCATATTCAAGCATTATCCCTATCAACAGATATAACTCATTCCCAAAATTAGTAAAATTCCCCATTTCCAACAAATTCGCTGTTTGCATAATTCGCTCGTTCACTAAATCTAGAAGTTTCACCATTTCAATCAATTTCTCAATCTCCAATATTATCTGCAGTCCAACAACATAAATAAATGTATTTCTGACAACCTACTCATTTTTCATTGTTGATTTCTCTCAACTAAGCCTTCAATAACTCCATTCCTATATTTTGCAACAAATCACGTTTCTACATTCTCCTGTACCTGCAATTTCTCAATTTCTAACTTTATTAGCAAATGTAGTTCTATTTACCTATCAAATACTCCAAATCCACAAATCTGTTAGACTAAGCAGATTTGCAGCTTCTCCACATTCACTGCAACTTCAATTTCTCCAAACCTTCAGTAATAGCAAACCTAGCTGTCGGTATCTCTCAAAATGTCAAATATTAGTTATTCCGCAAATTCAATCATTTTCTCCATCAGCAGATATAACTCATTCCCAAAATGAGTAAAATCTCCCATTTCCAACAAATTCGCTGTTTGCATGATCCGCTCGTTCACTGAATCTACAAGTTTCAACATTTCAATCAATTTCTCAATCTCCAATATTTTCTGCAGTCCAACAACATAAATTGATCTATTTCTGACAACCGACTCTGATTTCAATGTTGATTTCGCTGAAGTAAGCCTTCAATATCTCCAGTCCTATATTTTGCAACTAATCACGTTTCTACATTCACCTGAACCTACAATTTCTCAATTTCAAACTTCATCAGCAAATGTAGTTCTATTTTTCTATCAAATACTGCAATCCAACAAATCTGTTAGACTGAGCACATTTGCAGCTTCTCCACATTCACTGCAACTTCAATTACTCCATTCCCTTCAGTTTTAACAAACCTAGCTTTCTGTATCTCTCAAAATGACAATTATTAGCAATTCAGCAAATTCAAGCTTTTTCTCTATCAACAGATATAACTCATTCCCAAAATGAGTAAAATCTACCATTTCCAACAAATTCGCTGTTTGCATGATTAGCTAGTTCACTACTTCTAGAAGTTTCACCATTTCAATCAATTTCTCAATCTCCAATATTTTCTGCAGTCCAACAACATAAATTAATGTATTTCTGACAACCTACTCATTTTTCAATGTTGATTTCGCCGAAGTAAGCCTTCAATATCTCCATTCCTATATTTTGCAACTAATCACGTTTCTACATTCACCTGAACCTACAATTTCTCAATTTCTAACTTTATCAGCAAATGTAGTTCAATTTATCTATCAAATACTCCAATTGCAGAAATCTGTTAGACTGAGCACATTTGCAGCTTCTCCACATTCACTGCAACTTCAAATTCTCCATTCCCTTCATTTTTTTCAAACCTAGCTGTCTGTATCTCTCAAAATGTCAATTATTAGCAATTCAGCAAATTCAAGCATTTTCTCTATCAACAGATATAACTCATTCCCAAAATTAGTAAAATTCCCCATTTCCAACAAATTCGCTGTTTGCATAATTCGCTCGTTCACTTAATCTAGAAGTTTCACCATTTCAATCAATTTCTCAATCACCAATATTTTCTGCAGTCCAACAAAATAAATAAATGTATTCCTGACAACCTACTCATTTTTCAATGTTGATTTCGTTCAAGTAAGCCTTCAATATCTCCATTCCTATGATTTGCAACAAATCACGTTTCTACATTCTCCTGTACCTGCAATTTCTCAATTTCTATCTTTAATAGCAAATGTAGTTCTATTTATCTATTAAATACTCCAAATCCACAAATCTGTTAGACTAAGCAGATTTGCAGCTTCTCCGCATTCACTGCAACTTCAATTTCTCCAAACCTTCAGTATTAGCAAACCTAGCTGTCTGTTTCTCTCAAAATGTCAAATATTAGTTATTCAGCAAATTCAATCATTTTCTCCATTAGCAGATATAACTCATTCCCAAAATGAGTAAAATCTCCCATTTCCAACAAATACGCTGTTTGCATGATCCGCTCGTTCACTGAATCTACAAGTTTCACCATTTCAATCAATTTCTCAATCTCCAATATTTTCTGCAGTCCAACAACATAAATAGATCTATTTCTGACAACCGATTCAGATTTCAATGTTGATTTCGCTGAAGTAAGCCTTCAATATCTCCATTCTTATATTTTGCAACTAATCACGTTTCTACATTGAACTGAACCTACAATTTCTCAATTTCTAACTTTATCAGCAAATGTAGTTCCATTTTTCTATCAAATACTGCAATTTCACAAATCTGTTAACCTGAGCACATTTGCAGCTTCTCCACATTCACTGCAACTTCAATTTCTCCATTCCCTTCAGTTTTATCAAACCTAGCTGTCTGTATCTCTCAAAATGTCAATTATTAGCAATTCAGCAAATTCAAGCATTTTCTCCATCAACAGATATAACTCATTCCCAAAATGAGTAATATCTAACATTTCCAACAAATTCGCTGTTTGCATGATTAGCTCGTTCACTAAATGTGGAAGTTTCACCATTCAATCAATTTCCTAATCTCCAATATTTTCTGCAGTCCAACAACATAAATAAATGTATTTCTGACAACCTACTCATTTTTCAATGTTGATTTCGCCGAAGTAAGCCTTCAATATCTCCATTCCTATATTTTGCAACTAATCACGTTTCTACATTCACCTGAACCTACAATTTCTCACTTTATCAGCAAATGTAGTTCTATTTTTCCATCAAATACTGCAATTCCACAAATCTGTTAGACTGAGCACATTTGCAGCTTCTCCGCATTCACTGCAACTTCAAATTCTCCAAAGCTTTAGTATTAGCAAATCTAGCTGTCTGTATCTCTCAAAATGTCAAATATTAGTTATACAGCAAATTCAATCATTTTCTCCATCACCAGATATAACTCATTCCCAAAATGAGTAAAATCTCCCATTTCCAACAAATTCGCTGTTTGCATGATCCGCTCGTTCACTGAATCTTCAAGTTTGAACATTTCAATCAATTTCTCAATCTCCAATATTTTCTGCAGTCCAACAACATAAATAGATCTATTTCTGACAACCGACTCTGATTTCAATGTTGATTTCGCTGAAGTAAGGCTTCAATATCTCCATTCCTATATTTTGCAACTAATAACGTTTCTACATTCACCTGAACCTACAATTTCTCAATTTCTAACTTTATCAGCAAATGTAGTTCTATTTTTCTATCAAATACTGCAATTCCACAAATCTGTTAGACTGAGCACATTTGCAGCTTCTCCACATTCATTGCAACTTCAATTTCTCCATTCCCTTCAGTTTTATCAAACCTAGCTGTCTGTATCTCTCAAAATGTCAATTTATAGCAATTCAGCAAATTCAAGCATTTTCTCTATCAACAGATATAACTCATTCCCAAAATGAGTAAAATCTACCATTTCCAACAAATTCGCTGTTTGCATGATTAGCTCGTTCACTAAATATAGAAGTTTCACCATTTCAATCAATTTCTCAATCTCCAATATTTTCTGCAGTCCAACAACATAAATAAATGTATTTCTGACAACCTACTCATTTATCAATGTTGATTTCGCAGAAGTCAGCCTACAATATCTCCTTACCTATATTATTGCAACAAATCACGTTTCTACATTCTCCTGTACCTGCAATTTCTCAATTTCTAATTTTATCAGCAAATATAGTTCTATTTATCTATCAAATACTCCAAATCCACAAATCTGTTAGACTAAGCACATTTGCAGCTTCTCCGCTTTCACTGCAACTTCAATTTCTCCAAACCTTCAGTTTTAGCAAACCTAGCTGTCTGTATCTCTCAAAATGACAAATATTAGATATTCAGCAAATTCAATCATTTTCTCTATCAACAGATATAACTCATTCCCAAAATGAGTAAAATCTCCCATTTCCAACAAATTCGCCTTTTGCATGATCCGCTCGTTCACTGAATATACAAGTTGCACCATTTCAATCAATTTCTCAATCTCCAATATTTCTGCAGTCCAAAAACATAAATTGATCTATTTCTGACAACCGACTCTGATTTCAATGTTGATTTCGCTGAAGTAAGCCTTCAATATCTCCAGTCCTATATTTTGCAACTAATCACGTTTCTACATTCACCTGAACCTACAATTTCTCAATTTCAAACTTCATCAGCAAATGTAGTTCTATTTTTCTATCAAATACTGCAATCCAACAAATCTGTTAGACTGAGCACATTTGCAGCTTCTCCACATTCACTGCAACTTCAATTACTCCATTCCCTTCAGTTTTAACAAACCTAGCTTTCTGTATCTCTCAAAATGACAATTATTAGCAATTCAGCAAATTCAAGCTTTTTCTCTATCAACAGATATAACTCATTCCCAAAATGAGTAAAATCTACCATTTCCAACAAATTCGCTGTTTGCATGATTAGCTAGTTCACTACTTCTAGAAGTTTCACCATTTCAATCAATTTCTCAATCTCCAATATTTTCTGCAGTCCAACAACATAAATTAATGTATTTCTGACAACCTACTCATTTTTCAATGTTGATTTCGCCGAAGTAAGCCTTCAATATCTCCATTCCTATATTTTGCAACTAATCACGTTTCTACATTCACCTGAACCTACAATTTCTCAATTTCTAACTTTATCAGCAAATGTAGTTCAATTTATCTATCAAATACTCCAATTGCAGAAATCTGTTAGACTGAGCACATTTGCAGCTTCTCCACATTCACTGCAACTTCAAATTCTCCATTCCCTTCATTTTTTTCAAACCTAGCTGTCTGTATCTCTCAAAATGTCAATTATTAGCAATTCAGCAAATTCAAGCATTTTCTCTATCAACAGATATAACTCATTCCCAAAATTAGTAAAATTCCCCATTTCCAACAAATTCGCTGTTTGCATAATTCGCTCGTTCACTTAATCTAGAAGTTTCACCATTTCAATCAATTTCTCAATCACCAATATTTTCTGCAGTCCAACAAAATAAATAAATGTATTCCTGACAACCTACTCATTTTTCAATGTTGATTTCGTTCAAGTAAGCCTTCAATATCTCCATTCCTATGATTTGCAACAAATCACGTTTCTACATTCTCCTGTACCTGCAATTTCTCAATTTCTATCTTTAATAGCAAATGTAGTTCTATTTATCTATTAAATACTCCAAATCCACAAATCTGTTAGACTAAGCAGATTTGCAGCTTCTCCGCATTCACTGCAACTTCAATTTCTCCAAACCTTCAGTATTAGCAAACCTAGCTGTCTGTTTCTCTCAAAATGTCAAATATTAGTTATTCAGCAAATTCAATCATTTTCTCCATTAGCAGATATAACTCATTCCCAAAATGAGTAAAATCTCCCATTTCCAACAAATACGCTGTTTGCATGATCCGCTCGTTCACTGAATCTACAAGTTTCACCATTTCAATCAATTTCTCAATCTCCAATATTTTCTGCAGTCCAACAACATAAATAGATCTATTTCTGACAACCGATTCAGATTTCAATGTTGATTTCGCTGAAGTAAGCCTTCAATATCTCCATTCTTATATTTTGCAACTAATCACGTTTCTACATTGAACTGAACCTACAATTTCTCAATTTCTAACTTTATCAGCAAATGTAGTTCCATTTTTCTATCAAATACTGCAATTTCACAAATCTGTTAACCTGAGCACATTTGCAGCTTCTCCACATTCACTGCAACTTCAATTTCTCCATTCCCTTCAGTTTTATCAAACCTAGCTGTCTGTATCTCTCAAAATGTCAATTATTAGCAATTCAGCAAATTCAAGCATTTTCTCCATCAACAGATATAACTCATTCCCAAAATGAGTAATATCTAACATTTCCAACAAATTCGCTGTTTGCATGATTAGCTCGTTCACTAAATGTGGAAGTTTCACCATTCAATCAATTTCCTAATCTCCAATATTTTCTGCAGTCCAACAACATAAATAAATGTATTTCTGACAACCTACTCATTTTTCAATGTTGATTTCGCCGAAGTAAGCCTTCAATATCTCCATTCCTATATTTTGCAACTAATCACGTTTCTACATTCACCTGAACCTACAATTTCTCACTTTATCAGCAAATGTAGTTCTATTTTTCCATCAAATACTGCAATTCCACAAATCTGTTAGACTGAGCACATTTGCAGCTTCTCCGCATTCACTGCAACTTCAAATTCTCCAAAGCTTTAGTATTAGCAAATCTAGCTGTCTGTATCTCTCAAAATGTCAAATATTAGTTATACAGCAAATTCAATCATTTTCTCCATCACCAGATATAACTCATTCCCAAAATGAGTAAAATCTCCCATTTCCAACAAATTCGCTGTTTGCATGATCCGCTCGTTCACTGAATCTTCAAGTTTGAACATTTCAATCAATTTCTCAATCTCCAATATTTTCTGCAGTCCAACAACATAAATAGATCTATTTCTGACAACCGACTCTGATTTCAATGTTGATTTCGCTGAAGTAAGGCTTCAATATCTCCATTCCTATATTTTGCAACTAATAACGTTTCTACATTCACCTGAACCTACAATTTCTCAATTTCTAACTTTATCAGCAAATGTAGTTCTATTTTTCTATCAAATACTGCAATTCCACAAATCTGTTAGACTGAGCACATTTGCAGCTTCTCCACATTCATTGCAACTTCAATTTCTCCATTCCCTTCAGTTTTATCAAACCTAGCTGTCTGTATCTCTCAAAATGTCAATTTATAGCAATTCAGCAAATTCAAGCATTTTCTCTATCAACAGATATAACTCATTCCCAAAATGAGTAAAATCTACCATTTCCAACAAATTCGCTGTTTGCATGATTAGCTCGTTCACTAAATATAGAAGTTTCACCATTTCAATCAATTTCTCAATCTCCAATATTTTCTGCAGTCCAACAACATAAATAAATGTATTTCTGACAACCTACTCATTTATCAATGTTGATTTCGCAGAAGTCAGCCTACAATATCTCCTTACCTATATTATTGCAACAAATCACGTTTCTACATTCTCCTGTACCTGCAATTTCTCAATTTCTAATTTTATCAGCAAATATAGTTCTATTTATCTATCAAATACTCCAAATCCACAAATCTGTTAGACTAAGCACATTTGCAGCTTCTCCGCTTTCACTGCAACTTCAATTTCTCCAAACCTTCAGTTTTAGCAAACCTAGCTGTCTGTATCTCTCAAAATGACAAATATTAGATATTCAGCAAATTCAATCATTTTCTCTATCAACAGATATAACTCATTCCCAAAATGAGTAAAATCTCCCATTTCCAACAAATTCGCCTTTTGCATGATCCGCTCGTTCACTGAATATACAAGTTGCACCATTTCAATCAATTTCTCAATCTCCAATATTTCTGCAGTCCAAAAACATAAATAGATCTATTTCTGACAACCGACTCAGATTTCAATGTTGATTTCGCTGAAGTAAGCCTTCAATATCTCCATTCCAATATTTTGCAACTAATCACGTTTCTACATTCACCTGAACCTACAATTTTTCAATTTCTAACTTTATCAGCAAATGTAGTTCAATTTATCTATAAAATACTCCAATTGCAGAAATCTGTTAGACTGATCACATTTGCAGCTTCTCCACATTCACTGCAACTTCAAATTCTCCATTCATTCATTTTTATCAAACCGAGTTTTCTGTATCTCTCAAAATAACAATTATTAGCAATTCAGCAAATTCATGCATTTTCTCTATCAACAGATATAACTCATTCCCAAAATGAGTAAAATCTCCCATTTCCAACAAATTCGCTGTTTGCATGATCCGCTGGTTCACTGAATCTTCAAGAATCACCATTTCATTCAATTTCTCAATCTCCAATATTTTCTGCATTCCAACAACATAAATAAATGTATTTCTGACAACCTACTCATTTTTCAATGTTGATTTCGCCGAAGTAAGCCTTCAATATCTCCATTCCTATATTTTGCACCTAATCACGTTTCTACATTCACCTGAACCTACAATTTCTCAATTTCTCACTTTATCAGCAAATGTAGTTCTATTTTTCTATCAAAAACTGCAATTCCACAAATCTGTTAGACTGAGCACATTTGCAGCTTCTCCACATTCACTGCAACTTCAATTTGTATCTCTCTGTATCTCTCAAAATGTCAATTATTACCAATTCAGCAAATTCAAGCATTTTCTCTATCAACAGATATAACTCATTCCCAAGATGAGTAAAATCTACCTTTTCCAAAAAATTCGCTGTTTGCATGATTAGGTAGTTCACTAATTCTAGAAGTTTCACCATTTGAATCAATTTCTCAATCTCCAATATTTTCTGCAGTCCAACAACATAAATAGATCTATTTCTGACAACCGACTCAGATTTCAATGCTGATTTCGCTGAAGTAAGCCTTCAATATCTCCATTCCTATATTTTGCAACTAATCACGTTTCTATATTCACCTGAACCTACAATTTCTCAATTTCTAACTTTATCAGCAAATGTAGTTCTATTTTTCTATCAAAAACTGCAATTCCACAAATCTGTTAGACTGAGCACATTTGCAGCTTCTCCACATTCACTGCAACTTCAATTTCTCCATTCCCTTCAGTTTTATCAAACCTAGCTGTCTGTATCTCTCAAAATGTCAATTATTAGCAATTCAGCAAATTAAAGCATTTTCTCTATCAACAGATATAACTCATTCCCAAAATTAGTAAAATTCCCCATTTCCAACAAATTCGCTGTTTGCATAATTCGCTCGTTCACTTAATCTAGAAGTTTCACCATTTCAATCAATTTCTCAATCACCAATATTTTCTGCAGTCCAACAACATAAATTAATGTATTCCTGACAACCTACTCATTTTTCAATGTTGATTTCGTTCAAGTAAGCCTTCAATATCTCCATTCCTATGTTTTGCAACAAATCACATTTCTACATTCTCCTGTTCCTGCAATTTCTCAATTTCTATCTTTAATAGCAAATGTAGTTCTATTTATCTATCAAATACTCCAAATCCACAAATCTGTTAGACTAAGCAGATTTGCAGCTTCTCCGCATTCACTGCAACTTCAATTTCTCCAAACCTTCAGTATTAGCAAACCTAGCTGTCTGTTTCTCTCAAAATGTCAAATAATAGTTATTCAGAAAATTCAATCAGTTTCTCCATTAGCAGATATAACTCATTCCCAAAATGAGTAAAATCTCCCATTTCCAACAAATACGCTGTTTGCATGATCCGCTCGTTCACTGAATCTACAAGTTTCACCATTTCAATCAATTTCTCAATCTCCAATATTTTCTGCAGTCTAACAACATAAATAGATCTATTTCTGACAACCTACTCATTTTTCAATGTTGATTTCGCTGAAGTAAGCCTTCAATGTCTCCATTCCTATATTTTGCAACTAATCAGCATTCTACATTCACCTGAACCTACAATTTCTCAATTCCACACTTTATCATCAAATGTAGTTCAATTTATCTGTCAAATACTGCAATTCCACAAATCTGTTAGACTGATCACATTTGCAGCTTCTCCACATTCACAGCAACTTCAAATTCTCCACTCCCTTCAGTTTTAGCAAACCTAGCTGTCTGTATCTCTCAAAATGTCAATTATTAGCAATTCAGCAAATTCAAGCATTTTCTCTATCAACAGATATAACTCAATCCCAAAATTGGCGAAATCTCACATTTCCAACAAAATCGCTGTTTGCATGATGCACTCGTTCACTTAATCTTCAAGTTTCACCAATTCAATAACTTTCATAATTTCCAATATTTTCTGCAGTCCAACAACATAAATAAATGTATTTCTGACAACCTACTCATTTTTCAATGTTGATTTCGCTGAAGTAAGCCTTCAATATCTCCATTCCTATATTTTGCAACTAATCACGTTTCTACATTCACCTGAACCTACAATTTCTCAATTTCTAACTTTATCAGCAAATGTAGTTCTATTTTTCTATCAAATACTGCAAATCCACAAATCTGTTAGACTGAGCACATTTGCAGATTCACCACATTCACTGCATATTCAATTTCTCCACTCCCTTCATTTTTATCCAACCTAGCTTTCTGTATCTCTCAAAATGAAAATTATTAGCAATTCAGCAAATTCAAGCATTTAGCTATCAACAGATATAACTCATTCCCAAAATTACTAAAATTCCCCATTTCCAACAAATTCGCTGTTTGCATGATTCGCTCGTTCACTCAATCTAGAAGTTTCACCAATTCAATAAATATCTCAATTTCCAATATTTTCTGCAGTCCAACAACATAAATAGATCTATTTCTGACAACCGACTCAGATTTCAATGTTGATTTCGCTGAAGTAAGCCTTCAATATGTCCATTCCTATATGTTGCAACTAATCACGTTTCTACATTCACCTGAACCTACAATTTCTCAATTTCTAACTTTTTCAGCAAATGTAGTTCAATTTATCTATCAAATACTCCAATTGCAGTAATCTGTTAGACTGAGCACATTTGCAGCTTCTCCACATTCACTGCAACTTCAAATTCTCCATTCGCTTCAGTTTTATCAAACCTAGCGGTCTGCATCTCTCAAAATGACAATTATTAGCAATTCAGCATATTCAAGCATTATCCCTATCAACAGATATAACTCATTCCCAAAATTAGTAAAATTCCCCATTTCCAACAAATTCGCTGTTTGCATAATTCGCTCGTTCACTAAATCTAGAAGTTTCACCATTTCAATCAATTTCTCAATCTCCAATATTATCTGCAGTCCAACAACATAAATAAATGTATTTCTGACAACCTACTCATTTTTCATTGTTGATTTCTCTCAACTAAGCCTTCAATAACTCCATTCCTATATTTTGCAACAAATCACGTTTCTACATTCTCCTGTACCTGCAATTTCTCAATTTCTAACTTTATTAGCAAATGTAGTTCTATTTACCTATCAAATACTCCAAATCCACAAATCTGTTAGACTAAGCAGATTTGCAGCTTCTCCACATTCACTGCAACTTCAATTTCTCCAAACCTTCAGTAATAGCAAACCTAGCTGTCGGTATCTCTCAAAATGTCAAATATTAGTTATTCCGCAAATTCAATCATTTTCTCCATCAGCAGATATAACTCATTCCCAAAATGAGTAAAATCTCCCATTTCCAACAAATTCGCTGTTTGCATGATCCGCTCGTTCACTGAATCTACAAGTTTCAACATTTCAATCAATTTCTCAATCTCCAATATTTTCTGCAGTCCAACAACATAAATTGATCTATTTCTGACAACCGACTCTGATTTCAATGTTGATTTCGCTGAAGTAAGCCTTCAATATCTCCAGTCCTATATTTTGCAACTAATCACGTTTCTACATTCACCTGAACCTACAATTTCTCAATTTCAAACTTCATCAGCAAATGTAGTTCTATTTTTCTATCAAATACTGCAATCCAACAAATCTGTTAGACTGAGCACATTTGCAGCTTCTCCACATTCACTGCAACTTCAATTACTCCATTCCCTTCAGTTTTAACAAACCTAGCTTTCTGTATCTCTCAAAATGACAATTATTAGCAATTCAGCAAATTCAAGCTTTTTCTCTATCAACAGATATAACTCATTCCCAAAATGAGTAAAATCTACCATTTCCAACAAATTCGCTGTTTGCATGATTAGCTAGTTCACTACTTCTAGAAGTTTCACCATTTCAATCAATTTCTCAATCTCCAATATTTTCTGCAGTCCAACAACATAAATTAATGTATTTCTGACAACCTACTCATTTTTCAATGTTGATTTCGCCGAAGTAAGCCTTCAATATCTCCATTCCTATATTTTGCAACTAATCACGTTTCTACATTCACCTGAACCTACAATTTCTCAATTTCTAACTTTATCAGCAAATGTAGTTCAATTTATCTATCAAATACTCCAATTGCAGAAATCTGTTAGACTGAGCACATTTGCAGCTTCTCCACATTCACTGCAACTTCAAATTCTCCATTCCCTTCATTTTTTTCAAACCTAGCTGTCTGTATCTCTCAAAATGTCAATTATTAGCAATTCAGCAAATTCAAGCATTTTCTCTATCAACAGATATAACTCATTCCCAAAATTAGTAAAATTCCCCATTTCCAACAAATTCGCTGTTTGCATAATTCGCTCGTTCACTTAATCTAGAAGTTTCACCATTTCAATCAATTTCTCAATCACCAATATTTTCTGCAGTCCAACAAAATAAATAAATGTATTCCTGACAACCTACTCATTTTTCAATGTTGATTTCGTTCAAGTAAGCCTTCAATATCTCCAATCCTATGATTTGCAACAAATCACGTTTCTACATTCTCCTGTACCTGCAATTTCTCAATTTCTATCTTTAATAGCAAATGTAGTTCTATTTATCTATTAAATACTCCAAATCCACAAATCTGTTAGACTAAGCAGATTTGCAGCTTCTCCGCATTCACTGCAACTTCAATTTCTCCAAACCTTCAGTATTAGCAAACCTAGCTGTCTGTTTCTCTCAAAATGTCAAATATTAGTTATTCAGCAAATTCAATCATTTTCTCCATTAGCAGATATAACTCATTCCCAAAATGAGTAAAATCTCCCATTTCCAACAAATACGCTGTTTGCATGATCCGCTCGTTCACTGAATCTACAAGTTTCACCATTTCAATCAATTTCTCAATCTCCAATATTTTCTGCAGTCCAACAACATAAATAGATCTATTTCTGACAACCGATTCAGATTTCAATGTTGATTTCGCTGAAGTAAGCCTTCAATATCTCCATTCTTATATTTTGCAACTAATCACGTTTCTACATTGAACTGAACCTACAATTTCTCAATTTCTAACTTTATCAGCAAATGTAGTTCCATTTTTCTATCAAATACTGCAATTTCACAAATCTGTTAACCTGAGCACATTTGCAGCTTCTCCACATTCACTGCAACTTCAATTTCTCCATTCCCTTCAGTTTTATCAAACCTAGCTGTCTGTATCTCTCAAAATGTCAATTATTAGCAATTCAGCAAATTCAAGCATTTTCTCCATCAACAGATATAACTCATTCCCAAAATGAGTAATATCTACCATTTCCAACAAATTCGCTGTTTGCATGATTAGCTCGTTCACTAAATGTGGAAGTTTCACCATTCAATCAATTTCCTAATCTCCAATATTTTCTGCAGTCCAACAACATAAATAAATGTATTTCTGACAACCTACTCATTTTTCAATGTTGATTTCGCCGAAGTAAGCCTTCAATATCTCCATTCCTATATTTTGCAACTAATCACGTTTCTACATTCACCTGAACCTACAATTTCTCACTTTATCAGCAAATGTAGTTCTATTTTTCCATCAAATACTGCAATTCCACAAATCTGTTAGACTGAGCACATTTGCAGCTTCTCCGCATTCACTGCAACTTCAAATTCTCCAAAGCTTTAGTATTAGCAAATCTAGCTGTCTGTATCTCTCAAAATGTCAAATATTAGTTATACAGCAAATTCAATCATTTTCTCCATCACCAGATATAACTCATTCCCAAAATGAGTAAAATCTCCCATTTCCAACAAATTCGCTGTTTGCATGATCCGCTCGTTCACTGAATCTTCAAGTTTGAACATTTCAATCAATTTCTCAATCTCCAATATTTTCTGCAGTCCAACAACATAAATAGATCTATTTCTGACAACCGACTCTGATTTCAATGTTGATTTCGCTGAAGTAAGGCTTCAATATCTCCATTCCTATATTTTGCAACTAATAACGTTTCTACATTCACCTGAACCTACAATTTCTCAATTTCTAACTTTATCAGCAAATGTAGTTCTATTTTTCTATCAAATACTGCAATTCCACAAATCTGTTAGACTGAGCACATTTGCAGCTTCTCCACATTCATTGCAACTTCAATTTCTCCATTCCCTTCAGTTTTATCAAACCTAGCTGTCTGTATCTCTCAAAATGTCAATTTATAGCAATTCAGCAAATTCAAGCATTTTCTCTATCAACAGATATAACTCATTCCCAAAATGAGTAAAATCTACCATTTCCAACAAATTCGCTGTTTGCATGATTAGCTCGTTCACTAAATATAGAAGTTTCACCATTTCAATCAATTTCTCAATCTCCAATATTTTCTGCAGTCCAACAACATAAATAAATGTATTTCTGACAACCTACTCATTTATCAATGTTGATTTCGCAGAAGTCAGCCTACAATATCTCCTTACCTATATTATTGCAACAAATCACGTTTCTACATTCTCCTGTACCTGCAATTTCTCAATTTCTAATTTTATCAGCAAATATAGTTCTATTTATCTATCAAATACTCCAAATCCACAAATCTGTTAGACTAAGCACATTTGCAGCTTCTCCGCTTTCACTGCAACTTCAATTTCTCCAAACCTTCAGTTTTAGCAAACCTAGCTGTCTGTATCTCTCAAAATGACAAATATTAGATATTCAGCAAATTCAATCATTTTCTCTATCAACAGATATAACTCATTCCCAAAATGAGTAAAATCTCCCATTTCCAACAAATTCGCCTTTTGCATGATCCGCTCGTTCACTGAATATACAAGTTGCACCATTTCAATCAATTTCTCAATCTCCAATATTTCTGCAGTCCAAAAACATAAATAGATCTATTTCTGACAACCGACTCAGATTTCAATGTTGATTTCGCTGAAGTAAGCCTTCAATATCTCCATTCCAATATTTTGCAACTAATCACGTTTCTACATTCACCTGAACCTACAATTTTTCAATTTCTAACTTTATCAGCAAATGTAGTTCAATTTATCTATAAAATACTCCAATTGCAGAAATCTGTTAGACTGATCACATTTGCAGCTTCTCCACATTCACTGCAACTTCAAATTCTCCATTCATTCATTTTTATCAAACCGAGTTTTCTGTATCTCCCAAAATAACAATTATTAGCAATTCAGCAAATTCATGCATTTTCTCTATCAACAGATATAACTCATTCCCAAAATGAGTAAAATCTCCCATTTCCAACAAATTCGCTGTTTGCATGATCCGCTGGTTCACTGAATCTTCAAGAATCACCATTTCATTCAATTTCTCAATCTCCAATATTTTCTGCATTCCAACAACATAAATAAATGTATTTCTGACAACCTACTCATTTTTCAATGTTGATTTCGCCGAAGTAAGCCTTCAATATCTCCATTCCTATATTTTGCACCTAATCACGTTTCTACATTCACCTGAACCTACAATTTCTCAATTTCTCACTTTATCAGCAAATGTAGTTCTATTTTTCTATCAAAAACTGCAATTCCACAAATCTGTTAGACTGAGCACATTTGCAGCTTCTCCACATTCACTGCAACTTCAATTTGTATCTCTCTGTATCTCTCAAAATGTCAATTATTACCAATTCAGCAAATTCAAGCATTTTCTCTATCAACAGATATAACTCATTCCCAAGATGAGTAAAATCTACCTTTTCCAAAAAATTCGCTGTTTGCATGATTAGGTAGTTCACTAATTCTAGAAGTTTCACCATTTGAATCAATTTCTCAATCTCCAATATTTTCTGCAGTCCAACAACATAAATAGATCTATTTCTGACAACCGACTCAGATTTCAATGCTGATTTCGCTGAAGTAAGCCTTCAATATCTCCATTCCTATATTTTGCAACTAATCACGTTTCTATATTCACCTGAACCTACAATTTCTCAATTTCTAACTTTATCAGCAAATGTAGTTCTATTTTTCTATCAAAAACTGCAATTCCACAAATCTGTTAGACTGAGCACATTTGCAGCTTCTCCACATTCACTGCAACTTCAATTTCTCCATTCCCTTCAGTTTTATCAAACCTAGCTGTCTGTATCTCTCAAAATGTCAATTATTAGCAATTCAGCAAATTAAAGCATTTTCTCTATCAACAGATATAACTCATTCCCAAAATTAGTAAAATTCCCCATTTCCAACAAATTCGCTGTTTGCATAATTCGCTCGTTCACTTAATCTAGAAGTTTCACCATTTCAATCAATTTCTCAATCACCAATATTTTCTGCAGTCCAACAACATAAATTAATGTATTCCTGACAACCTACTCATTTTTCAATGTTGATTTCGTTCAAGTAAGCCTTCAATATCTCCATTCCTATGTTTTGCAACAAATCACATTTCTACATTCTCCTGTTCCTGCAATTTCTCAATTTCTATCTTTAATATCAAATGTAGTTCTATTTATCTATCAAATACTCCAAATCCACAAATCTGTTAGACTAAGCAGATTTGCAGCTTCTCCGCATTCACTGCAACTTCAATTTCTCCAAACCTTCAGTATTAGCAAACCTAGCTGTCTGTTTCTCTCAAAATGTCAAATAATAGTTATTCAGAAAATTCAATCAGTTTCTCCATTAGCAGATATAACTCATTCCCAAAATGAGTAAAATCTCCCATTTCCAACAAATACGCTGTTTGCATGATCCGCTCGTTCACTGAATCTACAAGTTTCACCATTTCAATCAATTTCTCAATCTCCAATATTTTCTGCAGTCTAACAACATAAATAGATCTATTTCTGACAACCTACTCATTTTTCAATGTTGATTTCGCTGAAGTAAGCCTTCAATGTCTCCATTCCTATATTTTGCAACTAATCAGCATTCTACATTCACCTGAACCTACAATTTCTCAATTCCACACTTTATCATCAAATGTAGTTCAATTTATCTGTCAAATACTGCAATTCCACAAATCTGTTAGACTGATCACATTTGCAGCTTCTCCACATTCACAGCAACTTCAAATTCTCCACTCCCTTCAGTTTTAGCAAACCTAGCTGTCTGTATCTCTCAAAATGTCAATTATTAGCAATTCAGCAAATTCAAGCATTTTCTCTATCAACAGATATAACTCAATCCCAAAATTGGCGAAATCTCACATTTCCAACAAAATCGCTGTTTGCATGATGCACTCGTTCACTTAATCTTCAAGTTTCACCAATTCAATAAATTTCATAATTTCCAATATTTTCTGCAGTCCAACAACATAAATAAATGTATTTCTGACAACCTACTCATTTTTCAATGTTGATTTCGCTGAAGTAAGCCTTCAATATCTCCATTCCTATATTTTGCAACTAATCACGTTTCTACATTCACCTGAACCTACAATTTCTCAATTTCTAACTTTATCAGCAAATGTAGTTCTATGTTTCTATCAAATACTGCAAATCCACAAATCTGTTAGACTGAGCACATTTGCAGATTCACCACATTCACTGCATATTCAATTTCTCCACTCCCTTCATTTTTATCCAACCTAGCTTTCTGTATCTCTCAAAATGAAAATTATTAGCAATTCAGCAAATTCAAGCATTTAGCTATCAACAGATATAACTCATTCCCAAAATTACTAAAATTCCCCATTTCCAACAAATTCGCTGTTTGCACGATTCGCTCGTTCACTAAATCTAGAAGTTTCACCAATTCAATAAATATCTCAATTTCCAATATTTTCTGCAGTCCAACAACATAAATAGATCTATTTCTGACAACCGACTCAGATTTCAATGTTGATTTCGCTGAAGTAAGCCTTCAATATGTCCATTCCTATATGTTGCAACTAATCACGTTTCTACATTCACCTGAACCTACAATTTCTCAATTTCTAACTTTTTCAGCAAATGTAGTTCAATTTATCTATCAAATACTCCAATTGCAGTAATCTGTTAGACTGAGCACATTTGCAGCTTCTCCACATTCACTGCAACTTCAAATTCTCCATTCGCTTCAGTTTTATCAAACCTAGCGGTCTGTATCTCTCAAAATGACAATTATTAGCAATTCAGCATATTCAAGCATTATCCCTATCAACAGATATAACTCATTCCCAAAATTAGTAAAATTCCCCATTTCCAACAAATTCGCTGTTTGCATAATTCGCTCGTTCACTAAATCTAGAAGTTTCACCATTTCAATCAATTTCTCAATCTCCAATATTATCTGCAGTCCAACAACATAAATAAATGTATTTCTGACAACCTACTCATTTTTCATTGTTGATTTCTCTCAACTAAGCCTTCAATAACTCCATTCCTATATTTTGCAACAAATCACGTTTCTACATTCTCCTGTACCTGCAATTTCTCAATTTCTAACTTTATTAGCAAATGTAGTTCTATTTACCTATCAAATACTCCAAATCCACAAATCTGTTAGACTAAGCAGATTTGCAGCTTCTCCACATTCACTGCAACTTCAATTTCTCCAAACCTTCAGTAATAGCAAACCTAGCTGTCGGTATCTCTCAAAATGTCAAATATTAGTTATTCCGCAAATTCAATCATTTTCTCCATCAGCAGATATAACTCATTCCCAAAATGAGTAAAATCTCCCATTTCCAACAAATTCGCTGTTTGCATGATCCGCTCGTTCACTGAATCTACAAGTTTCAACATTTCAATCAATTTCTCAATCTCCAATATTTTCTGCAGTCCAACAACATAAATTGATCTATTTCTGACAACCGACTCTGATTTCAATGTTGATTTCGCTGAAGTAAGCCTTCAATATCTCCAGTCCTATATTTTGCAACTAATCACGTTTCTACATTCACCTGAACCTACAATTTCTCAATTTCAAACTTCATCAGCAAATGTAGTTCTATTTTTCTATCAAATACTGCAATCCAACAAATCTGTTAGACTGAGCACATTTGCAGCTTCTCCACATTCACTGCAACTTCAATTACTCCATTCCCTTCAGTTTTAACAAACCTAGCTTTCTGTATCTCTCAAAATGACAATTATTAGCAATTCAGCAAATTCAAGCTTTTTCTCTATCAACAGATATAACTCATTCCCAAAATGAGTAAAATCTACCATTTCCAACAAATTCGCTGTTTGCATGATTAGCTAGTTCACTACTTCTAGAAGTTTCACCATTTCAATCAATTTCTCAATCTCCAATATTTTCTGCAGTCCAACAACATAAATTAATGTATTTCTGACAACCTACTCATTTTTCAATGTTGATTTCGCCGAAGTAAGCCTTCAATATCTCCATTCCTATATTTTGCAACTAATCACGTTTCTACATTCACCTGAACCTACAATTTCTCAATTTCAAACTTTATCAGCAAATGTAGTTCAATTTATCTATCAAATACTCCAATTGCAGAAATCTGTTAGACTGAGCACATTTGCAGCTTCTCCACATTCACTGCAACTTCAAATTCTCCATTCCCTTCATTTTTTTCAAACCTAGCTGTCTGTATCTCTCAAAATGTCAATTATTAGCAATTCAGCAAATTCAAGCATTTTCTCTATCAACAGATATAACTCATTCCCAAAATTAGTAAAATTCCCCATTTCCAACAAATTCGCTGTTTGCATAATTCGCTCGTTCACTTAATCTAGAAGTTTCACCATTTCAATCAATTTCTCAATCACCAATATTTTCTGCAGTCCAACAAAATAAATAAATGTATTCCTGACAACCTACTCATTTTTCAATGTTGATTTCGTTCAAGTAAGCCTTCAATATCTCCATTCCTATGATTTGCAACAAATCACGTTTCTACATTCTCCTGTTCCTGCAATTTCTCAATTTCTATCTTTAATAGCAAATGTAGTTCTATTTATCTATTAAATACTCCAAATCCACAAATCTGTTAGACTAAGCAGATTTGCAGCTTCTCCGCATTCACTGCAACTTCAATTTCTCGAAACCTTCAGTATTAGCAAACCTAGCTGTCTGTTTCTCTCAAAATGTCAAATATTAGTTATTCAGCAAATTCAATCATTTTCTCCATTAGCAGATATAACTCATTCCCAAAATGAGTAAAATCTCCCATTTCCAACAAATACGCTGTTTGCATGATCCGCTCGTTCACTGAATCTACAAGTTTCACCATTTCAATCAATTTCTCAATCTCCAATATTTTCTGCAGTCCAACAACATAAATAGATCTATTTCTGACAACCGATTCAGATTTCAATGTTGATTTCGCTGAAGTAAGCCTTCAATATCTCCATTCTTATATTTTGCAACTAATCACGTTTCTACATTGAACTGAACCTACAATTTCTCAATTTCTAACTTTATCAGCAAATGTAGTTCCATTTTTCTATCAAATACTGCAATTTCACAAATCTGTTAACCTGAGCACATTTGCAGATTCACCACATTCACTGCAACTTCAATTTCTCCATTCCCTTCAGTTTTATCAAACCTAGCTGTCTGTATCTCTCAAAATGTCAATTATTACCAATTCAGCAAATTCAAGCATTTTCTCTATCAACAGATATAACTCATTCCCAAGATGAGTAAAATCTACCTTTTCCAAAAAATTCGCTGTTTGCATGATTAGGTAGTTCACTAATTCTAGAAGTTTCACCTTTTGAATCAATTTCTCAATCTCCAATATTTTCTGCAGTCCAACAACATAAATAGATCTATTTCTGACAAGCGACTCAGATTTCAATGCTTATTTCGCTGAAGTAAGCCTTCAATATCTCCATTCCTTTATTTTGCAACTAATCACGTTTCTATATTCACCTGAACCTACAATTTCTCAATTTCTAACTTTATCAGCAAATGTAGTTCTATTTTTCTATCAAATACTGCAATTCCACAAATCTGTTAGACTGAGCACATTTGCAGCTTCTCCACATTCACTGCAACTTCAATTTCTCCATTCCCTTCAGTTATATCAAACCTAGCTGTCTGTATCTCTCAAAATGTCAATTATTAGCAATTCAGCAAATGAAAGCATTTTCTCTATCAACAGATATAACTCATTCCCAAAATTAGTAAAATTCCCCATTTCCAACAAATTCGCTGTTTGCATATTTCGCTCGTTCACTTAATTTAGAAGTTTCACCATTTCAATCAATTTCTCAATCACCAATATTTTCTGCAGTCCAACAACATAAATAAATGTATTCCTGACAACCTACTCATTTTTCAATGTTCATTTCGTTCAAGTAAGCCTTCAATATCTCCATTCCCATGTTTTGCAACAAATCACGCTTCTACATTCTCCTGTTCCTGCAATTTCTCAATTTCTATCTTTAATAGCAAATGTAGTTCTATTTATATATCAAATACTCCAAATCCACAAATCTTTTAGACTAAGCACATTTGCAGCTTCTCCGCATTCACTGCAACTTCAATTTCTCGAAACCTTCAGTATTAGCAAACCTAGCTGTCTGTTTCTCTCAAAATGACAAATATTAGTTATTCAGAAAATTCAATCAGTTTCTCCATTAGCAGATATAACTCATTCCCAAAATGAGTAAAATCTCCCATTTCCAACAAATACGCTGTTTGCATGATCCGCTCGTTCACTGAATCTACAAGTTTCACCATTTCAATCAATTTCTCAATCTCCAATATTTTCTGCAGTCCAACAACATAAATAAATGTATTTCTGACAACCTACTCATTTTTCAATGTTGATTTCGCTGAAGTAAGCCTTCAATATCTCCATTCCTATATTTTGCAACTAATCAGGTTTCTACATTCACCTGAACCTACAATTTCTCAATTTCTAACTTTATCAGCAAATGTAGTTCTATTTATCTATCAAATACTGCAATTCCACAAATCTGTTCAATTTCTAAATTCGCTTCAGTTTTAGCAAACCTAGCTGTCTGTATCTCTCAAAATGTCAAATATTAGTTATTCAGCAAATTCAAACATTTTCTCTATCAACAGATACAACTCATTCCCAAAATGAGTAAAATCTCCCATTTTCAACAAATTCGCTGTTTGCATGATCCGCTCGTTCACTGAATCTACAAGTTCCACCATATCAATCAATTTCTCAATCTCCAATATTTTCTGCAGTCCATAACATAAATAGATCTATTTCTGACAACCTACTCATTTTTCAATGTTGATTTCGCTGAAGTAAGCCTTCAATATCTCCATTCCTATATTTTGCAACTAATCAGCATTCTACATTCACCTGAACATACAATTTCTCAATTCCACACTTTATCAGCAAATGTAGTTCAATTTATCTGTCAAATACTGCAATTCCACCAATCTGTTAGACTGATCACATTTGCAGCTTCTCCACATTCACAGCAACTTCAATTTCTCCACTCCCTTCAGTTTTAGCAAACCTAGCTGTCTGTATCTCTCAAAATGTCAATTATTAGCAATTCAGCAAATTCAAGCATTTTCTCTATCAACAGATATAACTCAATCCCAAAATTGGCGAAATCTCACATTTCCAACAAAATCGCTGTTTGCATGATGCACTCGTTCACTTAATCTTCAAGTTTCACCAATTCAATAAATTTCATAATTTCCAATATTTTCTGCAGTCCAACAACATAAATAAATGTATTTCTGACAACCTACTCATTTTTCAATGTTGATTTCGCTGAAGTAAGCCTTCAATATCTCCATTCCTATATTTTGCAACTAATCACGTTTCTACATTCACCTGAACCTACAATTTCTCAATTTCTAACTTAATCAGCAAATGTAGTTCTATTTTTCTATCAAATACTGCAATTCCACAAATCTGTTAGACTGAGCACATTTGCAGATTCACCACATTCACTGCATATTCAATTTCTCCTCTCCCTTCATTTTTATCCAACCTAGCTTTCTGTATCTCTCAAAATGAAAATTATTAGCAATTCAGCAAATTCAAGCATTTAGCTATCAACAGATATAACTCATTCCCAAAATTACTAAAATTCCCCATTTCCAACAAATTCGCTGTTTGCACGATTCGCTCGTTCACTAAATCAAGAAGTTTCACCAATTCAATAAATATCTCAATTTCCAATATTTTCTGCAGTCCAACAACATAAATAGATCTATTTCTGACAACCGACTCAGATTTCAATGTTGATTTCGCTGAAGTAAGCCTTCAATATGTCCATTCCTATATGTTGCAACTAATCACGTTTCTACATTCACCTGAACCTACAATTTCTCAATTTCTAACTTTTTCAGCAAATGTAGTTCAATTTATCTATCAAATACTCCAATTGCAGTAATCTGTTAGACTGAGCACATTTGCAGCTTCTCCACATTCACTGCAACTTCAAATTCTCCATTCGCTTCAGTTTTATCAAACCTAGCGGTCTGTATCTCTCAAAATGACAATTATTAGCAATTCAGCATATTCAAGCATTATCCCTATCAACAGATATAACTCATTCCCAAAATTAGTAAAATTCCCCATTTCCAACAAATTCGCTGTTTGCATAATTCGCTCGTTCACTAAATCTAGAAGTTTCACCATTTCAATCAATTTCTCAATCTCCAATATTATCTGCAGTCCAACAACATAAATAAATGTATTTCTGACAACCTACTCATTTTTCATTGTTGATTTCTCTCAACTAAGCCTTCAATAACTCCATTCCTATATTTTGCAACAAATCACGTTTCTACATTCTCCTGTACCTGCAATTTCTCAATTTCTAACTTTATTAGCAAATGTAGTTCTATTTACCTATCAAATACTCCAAATCCACAAATCTGTTAGACTAAGCAGATTTGCAGCTTCTCCACATTCACTGCAACTTCAATTTCTCCAAACCTTCAGTAATAGCAAACCTAGCTGTCGGTATCTCTCAAAATGTCAAATATAAGTTATTCCGCAAATTCAAGCTTTTTCTCTATCAACAGATATAACTCATTCCCAAAATGAGTAAAATCTACCATTTCCAACAAATTCGCTGTTTGCATGATTAGCTAGTTCACTACTTCTAGAAGTTTCACCATTTCAATCAATTTCTCAATCTCCAATATTTTCTGCAGTCCAACAACATAAATTAATGTATTTCTGACAACCTACTCATTTTTCAATGTTGATTTCGCCGAAGTAAGACTTCAATATCTCCATTCCTATATTTTGCAACTAATCACGTTTCTACATTCACCTGAACCTACAATTTCTCAATTTCTAACTTTATCAGCAAATGTAGTTCAATTTATCTATCAAATACTCCAATTGCAGAAATCTGTTAGACTGAGCACATTTGCAGCTTCTCCACATTCACTGCAACTTCAAATTCTCCATTCCCTTCATTTTTTTCAAACCTAGCTGTCTGTATCTCTCAAAATGTCAATTATTAGCAATTCAGCAAATTCAAGCATTTTCTCTATCAACAGATATAACTCATTCCCAAAATTAGTAAAATTCCCCATTTCCAACAAATTCGCTGTTTGCATAATTCGCTCGTTCACTTAATCTAGAAGTTTCACCATTTCAATCAATTTCTCAATCACCAATATTTTCTGCAGTCCAACAAAATAAATAAATGTATTCCTGACAACCTACTCATTTTTCAATGTTGATTTCGTTCAAGTAAGCCTTCAATATCTCCATTCCTATGATTTGCAACAAATCACGTTTCTACATTCTCCTGTACCTGCAATTTCTCAATTTCTATCTTTAATAGCAAATGTAGTTCTATTTATCTATTAAATACTCCAAATCCACAAATCTGTTAGACTAAGCAGATTTGCAGCTTCTCCGCATTCACTGCAACTTCAATTTCTCCAAACCTTCAGTATTAGCAAACCTAGCTGTCTGTTTCTCTCAAAATGTCAAATATTAGTTATTCAGCAAATTCAATCATTTTCTCCATTAGCAGATATAACTCATTCCCAAAATGAGTAAAATCTCCCATTTCCAACAAATACGCTGTTTGCATGATCCGCTCGTTCACTGAATCTACAAGTTTCACCATTTCAATCAATTTCTCAATCTCCAATATTTTCTGCAGTCCAACAACATAAATAGATCTATTTCTGACAACCGATTCAGATTTCAATGTTGATTTCGCTGAAGTAAGCCTTCAATATCTCCATTCTTATATTTTGCAACTAATCACGTTTCTACATTGAACTGAACCTACAATTTCTCAATTTCTAACTTTATCAGCAAATGTAGTTCCATTTTTCTATCAAATACTGCAATTTCACAAATCTGTTAACCTGAGCACATTTGCAGATTCACCACATTCACTGCATATTCAATTTCTCCATTCCCTTCAGTTTTATCAAACCTAGCTGTCTGTATCTCTCAAAATGTCAATTATTACCAATTCAGCAAATTCAAGCATTTTCTCTATCAACAGATATAACTCATTCCCAAGATGAGTAAAATCTACCTTTTCCAAAAAATTCGCTGTTTGCATGATTAGGTAGTTCACTAATTCTAGAAGTTTCACCTTTTGAATCAATTTCTCAATCTCCAATATTTTCTGCAGTCCAACAACATAAATAGATCTATTTCTGACAAGCGACTCAGATTTCAATGCTTATTTCGCTGAAGTAAGCCTTCAATATCTCCATTCCTTTATTTTGCAACTAATCACGTTTCTATATTCACCTGAACCTTCAATTTCTCAATTTCTAACTTTATCAGCAAATGTAGTTCTATTTTTCTATCAAATACTGCAATTCCACAAATCTGTTAGACTGAGCACATTTGCAGCTTCTCCACATTCACTGCAACTTCAATTTCTCCATTCCCTTCAGTTATATCAAACCTAGCTGTCTGTATCTCTCAAAATGTCAATTATTAGCAATTCAGCAAATGAAAGCATTTTCTCTATCAACAGATATAACTCATTCCCAAAATTAGTAAAATTCCCCATTTCCAACAAATTCGCTGTTTGCATATTTCGCTCGTTCACTTAATTTAGAAGTTTCACCATTTCAATCAATTTCTCAATCACCAATATTTTCTGCAGTCCAACAACATAAATAAATGTATTCCTGACAACCTACTCATTTTTCAATGTTCATTTCGTTCAAGTAAGCCTTCAATATCTCCATTCCCATGTTTTGCAACAAATCACGTTTCTACATTCTCCTGTTCCTGCAATTTCTCAATTTCTATCTTTAATAGCAAATGTAGTTCTATTTATATATCAAATACTCCAAATCCACAAATCTTTTAGACTAAGCACATTTGCAGCTTCTCCGCATTCACTGCAACTTCAATTTCTCGAAACCTTCAGTATTAGCAAACCTAGCTGTCTGTTTCTCTCAAAATGACAAATATTAGTTATTCAGAAAATTCAATCAGTTTCTCCATTAGCAGATATAACTCATTCCCAAAATGAGTAAAATCTCCCATTTCCAACAAATACGCTGTTTGCATGATCCGCTCGTTCACTGAATCTACAAGTTTCACCATTTCAATCAATTTCTCAATCTCCAATATTTTCTGCAGTCCAACAACATAAATAAATGTATTTCTGACAACCTACTCATTTTTCAATGTTGATTTCGCTGAAGTAAGCCTTCAATATCTCCATTCCTATATTTTGCAACTAATCAGGTTTCTACATTCACCTGAACCTACAATTTCTCAATTTCTAACTTTATCAGCAAATGTAGTTCTATTTATCTATCAAATACTGCAATTCCACAAATCTGTTCAATTTCTAAATTCGCTTCAGTTTTAGCAAACCTAGCTGTCTGTATCTCTCAAAATGTCAAATATTAGTTATTCAGCAAATTCAAACATTTTCTCTATCAACAGATACAACTCATTCCCAAAATGAGTAAAATCTCCCATTTTCAACAAATTCGCTGTTTGCATGATCCGCTCGTTCACTGAATCTACAAGTTCCACCATATCAATCAATTTCTCAATCTCCAATATTTTCTGCAGTCCATAACATAAATAGATCTATTTCTGACAACCTACTCATTTTTCAATGTTGATTTCGCTGAAGTAAGCCTTCAATATCTCCATTCCTATATTTTGCAACTAATCAGCATTCTACATTCACCTGAACATACAATTTCTCAATTCCACACTTTATCAGCAAATGTAGTTCAATTTATCTGTCAAATACTGCAATTCCACCAATCTGTTAGACTGATCACATTTGCAGCTTCTCCACATTCACAGCAACTTCAATTTCTCCACTCCCTTCAGTTTTAGCAAACCTAGCTGTCTGTATCTCTCAAAATGTCAATTATTAGCAATTCAGCAAATTCAAGCATTTTCTCTATCAACAGATATAACTCAATCCCAAAATTGGCGAAATCTCACATTTCCAACAAAATCGCTGTTTGCATGATGCACTCGTTCACTTAATCTTCAAGTTTCACCAATTCAATAAATTTCATAATTTCCAATATTTTCTGCAGTCCAACAACATAAATAAATGTATTTCTGACAACCTACTCATTTTTCAATGTTGATTTCGCTGAAGTAAGCCTTCAATATCTCCATTCCTATATTTTGCAACTAATCACGTTTCTACATTCACCTGAACCTACAATTTCTCAATTTCTAACTTAATCAGCAAATGTAGTTCTATTTTTCTATCAAATACTGCAATTCCACAAATCTGTTAGACTGAGCACATTTGCAGATTCACCACATTCACTGCATATTCAATTTCTCCTCTCCCTTCATTTTTATCCAACCTAGCTTTCTGTATCTCTCAAAATGAAAATTATTAGCAATTCAGCAAATTCAAGCATTTAGCTATCAACAGATATAACTCATTCCCAAAATTACTAAAATTCCCCATTTCCAACAAATTCGCTGTTTGCACGATTCGCTCGTTCACTAAATCAAGAAGTTTCACCAATTCAATAAATATTTCAATTTCCAATATTTTCTGCAGTCCAACAACATAAATAGATCTATTTCTGACAACCGACTCAGATTTCAATGTTGATTTCGCTGAAGTAAGCCTTCAATATGTCCATTCCTATATGTTGCAACTAATCACGTTTCTACATTCACCTGAACCTACAATTTCTCAATTTCTAACTTTTTCAGCAAATGTAGTTCAATTTATCTATCAAATACTCCAATTGCAGTAATCTGTTAGACTGAGCACATTTGCAGCTTCTCCACATTCACTGCAACTTCAAATTCTCCATTCGCTTCAGTTTTATCAAACCTAGCGGTCTGTATCTCTCAAAATGACAATTATTAGCAATTCAGCATATTCAAGCATTATCCCTATCAACAGATATAACTCATTCCCAAAATTAGTAAAATTCCCCATTTCCAACAAATTCGCTGTTTGCATAATTCGCTCGTTCACTAAATCTAGAAGTTTCACCATTTCAATCAATTTCTCAATCTCCAATATTATCTGCAGTCCAACAACATAAATAAATGTATTTCTGACAACCTACTCATTTTTCATTGTTGATTTCTCTCAACTAAGCCTTCAATAACTCCATTCCTATATTTTGCAACAAATCACGTTTCTACATTCTCCTGTACCTGCAATTTCTCAATTTCTAACTTTATTAGCAAATGTAGTTCTATTTACCTATCAAATACTCCAAATCCACAAATCTGTTAGACTAAGCAGATTTGCAGCTTCTCCACATTCACTGCAACTTCAATTTCTCCAAACCTTCAGTAATAGCAAACCTAGCTGTCGGTATCTCTCAAAATGTCAAATATTAGTTATTCCGCAAATTCAATCATTTTCTCCATCAGCAGATATAACTCATTCCCAAAATGAGTAAAATCTCCCATTTCCAACAAATTCGCTGTTTGCATGATCCGCTCGTTCACTGAATCTACAAGTTTCAACATTTCAATCAATTTCTCAATCTCCAATATTTTCTGCAGTCCAACAACATAAATTGATCTATTTCTGACAACCGACTCTGATTTCAATGTTGATTTCGCTGAAGTAAGCCTTCAATATCTCCAGTCCTATATTTTGCAACTAATCACGTTTCTACATTCACCTGAACCTACAATTTCTCAATTTCAAACTTCATCAGCAAATGTAGTTCTATTTTTCTATCAAATACTGCAATCCAACAAATCTGTTAGACTGAGCACATTTGCAGCTTCTCCACATTCACTGCAACTTCAATTACTCCATTCCCTTCAGTTTTAACAAACCTAGCTTTCTGTATCTCTCAAAATGACAATTATTAGCAATTCAGCAAATTCAAGCTTTTTCTCTATCAACAGATATAACTCATTCCCAAAATGAGTAAAATCTACCATTTCCAACAAATTCGCTGTTTGCATGATTAGCTAGTTCACTACTTCTAGAAGTTTCACCATTTCAATCAATTTCTCAATCTCCAATATTTTCTGCAGTCCAACAACATAAATTAATGTATTTCTGACAACCTACTCATTTTTCAATGTTGATTTCGCCGAAGTAAGCCTTCAATATCTCCATTCCTATATTTTGCAACTAATCACGTTTCTACATTCACCTGAACCTACAATTTCTCAATTTCTAACTTTATCAGCAAATGTAGTTCAATTTATCTATCAAATACTCCAATTGCAGAAATCTGTTAGACTGAGCACATTTGCAGCTTCTCCACATTCACTGCAACTTCAAATTCTCCATTCCCTTCATTTTTTTCAAACCTAGCTGTCTGTATCTCTCAAAATGTCAATTATTAGCAATTCAGCAAATTCAAGCATTTTCTCTATCAACAGATATAACTCATTCCCAAAATTAGTAAAATTCCCCATTTCCAACAAATTCGCTGTTTGCATAATTCGCTCGTTCACTTAATCTAGAAGTTTCACCATTTCAATCAATTTCTCAATCACCAATATTTTCTGCAGTCCAACAAAATAAATAAATGTATTCCTGACAACCTACTCATTTTTCAATGTTGATTTCGTTCAAGTAAGCCTTCAATATCTCCATTCCTATGATTTGCAACAAATCACGTTTCTACATTCTCCTGTACCTGCAATTTCTCAATTTCTATCTTTAATAGCAAATGTAGTTCTATTTATCTATTAAATACTCCAAATCCACAAATCTGTTAGACTAAGCAGATTTGCAGCTTCTCCGCATTCACTGCAACTTCAATTTCTCCAAACCTTCAGTATTAGCAAACCTAGCTGTCTGTTTCTCTCAAAATGTCAAATATTAGTTATTCAGCAAATTCAATCATTTTCTCCATTAGCAGATATAACTCATTCCCAAAATGAGTAAAATCTCCCATTTCCAACAAATACGCTGTTTGCATGATCCGCTCGTTCACTGAATCTACAAGTTTCACCATTTCAATCAATTTCTCAATCTCCAATATTTTCTGCAGTCCAACAACATAAATAGATCTATTTCTGACAACCGATTCAGATTTCAATGTTGATTTCGCTGAAGTAAGCCTTCAATATCTCCATTCTTATATTTTGCAACTAATCACGTTTCTACATTGAACTGAACCTACAATTTCTCAATTTCTAACTTTATCAGCAAATGTAGTTCCATTTTTCTATCAAATACTGCAATTTCACAAATCTGTTAACCTGAGCACATTTGCAGCTTCTCCACATTCACTGCAACTTCAATTTCTCCATTCCCTTCAGTTTTATCAAACCTAGCTGTCTGTATCTCTCAAAATGTCAATTATTACCAATTCAGCAAATTCAAGCATTTTCTCTATCAACAGATATAACTCATTCCCAAGATGAGTAAAATCTACCTTTTCCAAAAAATTCGCTGTTTGCATGATTAGGTAGTTCACTAATTCTAGAAGTTTCACCTTTTGAATCAATTTCTCAATCTCCAATATTTTCTGCAGTCCAACAACATAAATAGATCTATTTCTGACAAGCGACTCAGATTTCAATGCTTATTTCGCTGAAGTAAGCCTTCAATATCTCCATTCCTTTATTTTGCAACTAATCACGTTTCTATATTCACCTGAACCTACAATTTCTCAATTTCTAACTTTATCAGCAAATGTAGTTCTATTTTTCTATCAAATACTGCAATTCCACAAATCTGTTAGACTGAGCACATTTGCAGCTTCTCCACATTCACTGCAACTTCAATTTCTCCATTCCCTTCAGTTATATCAAACCTAGCTGTCTGTATCTCTCAAAATGTCAATTATTAGCAATTCAGCAAATGAAAGCATTTTCTCTATCAACAGATATAACTCATTCCCAAAATTAGTAAAATTCCCCATTTCCAACAAATTCGCTGTTTGCATATTTCGCTCGTTCACTTAATTTAGAAGTTTCACCATTTCAATCAATTTCTCAATCACCAATATTTTCTGCAGTCCAACAACATAAATAAATGTATTCCTGACAACCTACTCATTTTTCAATGTTCATTTCGTTCAAGTAAGCCTTCAATATCTCCATTCCCATGTTTTGCAACAAATCACGTTTCTACATTCTCCTGTTCCTGCAATTTCTCAATTTCTATCTTTAATAGCAAATGTAGTTCTATTTATATATCAAATACTCCAAATCCACAAATCTTTTAGACTAAGCACATTTGCAGCTTCTCCGCATTCACTGCAACTTCAATTTCTCGAAACCTTCAGTATTAGCAAACCTAGCTGTCTGTTTCTCTCAAAATGACAAATATTAGTTATTCAGAAAATTCAATCAGTTTCTCCATTAGCAGATATAACTCATTCCCAAAATGAGTAAAATCTCCCATTTCCAACAAATACGCTGTTTGCATGATCCGCTCGTTCACTGAATCTACAAGTTTCACCATTTCAATCAATTTCTCAATCTCCAATATTTTCTGCAGTCCAACAACATAAATAAATGTATTTCTGACAACCTACTCATTTTTCAATGTTGATTTCGCTGAAGTAAGCCTTCAATATCTCCATTCCTATATTTTGCAACTAATCAGGTTTCTACATTCACCTGAACCTACAATTTCTCAATTTCTAACTTTATCAGCAAATGTAGTTCTATTTATCTATCAAATACTGCAATTCCACAAATCTGTTCAATTTCTAAATTCGCTTCAGTTTTAGCAAACCTAGCTGTCTGTATCTCTCAAAATGTCAAATATTAGTTATTCAGCAAATTCAAACATTTTCTCTATCAACAGATACAACTCATTCCCAAAATGAGTAAAATCTCCCATTTTCAACAAATTCGCTGTTTGCATGATCCGCTCGTTCACTGAATCTACAAGTTCCACCATATCAATCAATTTCTCAATCTCCAATATTTTCTGCAGTCCATAACATAAATAGATCTATTTCTGACAACCTACTCATTTTTCAATGTTGATTTCGCTGAAGTAAGCCTTCAATATCTCCATTCCTATATTTTGCAACTAATCAGCATTCTACATTCACCTGAACCTACAATTTCTCAATTCCACACTTTATCAGCAAATGTAGTTCAATTTATCTGTCAAATACTGCAATTCCACCAATCTGTTAGACTGATCACATTTGCAGCTTCTCCACATTCACAGCAACTTCAATTTCTCCACTCCCTTCAGTTTTAGCAAACCTAGCTGTCTGTATCTCTCAAAATGTCAATTATTAGCAATTCAGCAAATTCAAGCATTTTCTCTATCAACAGATATAACTCAATCCCAAAATTGGCGAAATCTCACATTTCCAACAAAATCGCTGTTTGCATGATGCACTCGTTCACTTAATCTTCAAGTTTCACCAATTCAATAAATTTCATAATTTCCAATATTTTCTGCAGTCCAACAACATAAATAAATGTATTTCTGACAACCTACTCATTTTTCAATGTTGATTTCGCTGAAGTAAGCCTTCAATATCTCCATTCCTATATTTTGCAACTAATCACGTTTCTACATTCACCTGAACCTACAATTTCTCAATTTCTAACTTAATCAGCAAATGTAGTTCTATTTTTCTATCAAATACTGCAATTCCACAAATCTGTTAGACTGAGCACATTTCCAGATTCACCACATTCACTGCATATTCAATTTCTCCTCTCCCTTCATTTTTATCCAACCTAGCTTTCTGTATCTCTCAAAATGAAAATTATTAGCAATTCAGCAAATTCAAGCATTTAGCTATCAACAGATATAACTCATTCCCAAAATTACTAAAATTCCCCATTTCCAACAAATTCGCTGTTTGCATGATTCGCTCGTTCACTAAATCTAGAAGTTTCACCATTTCAATAAATATCTCAATTTCCAATATTTTCTGCAGTCCAACAACATAAATAGATCTATTTCTGACAACCGACTCAGATTTCAATGTTGATTTCGCTGAAGTAAGCCTTCAATATTTCCATTCCTATATTTTGCAACTAATCACTTTTCTACATTCACCTGAACCTACAATTTCTCAATTTCTAACTTTATCAGCAAATGTAGTTCAATTTATCTATCAAATACTCCAATTGCAGAAATCTGTTAGACTGAGCACATTTGCAGCTTCTCCACATTCACTGCAACTTCAAATTCTCCATTCCCTTCAGTTTTTTCAAAGCTAGCTGTCTGTATCTCTCAAAATGTCAATTATTAGCAATTCAGCAAATTCAAGCATTTTCTCTATCAACAGATATAACTCATTCCCAAAATTAGTAAAATTCCCCATTTCCAACAAATTCGCTGTTTGCATAATTCGCTCGTTCACTTAATCTAGAAGTTTCACCATTTCAATCAATTTCTCAATCACCAATATTTTCTGCAGTCCAACAAAATAAATAAATGTATTCCTGACAACCTACTCATTTTTCAATGTTGATTTCGTTCAAGTAAGCCTTCAATATCTCCATTCCTATGATTTGCAACAAATCACGTTTCTACATTCTCCTGTACCTGCAATTTCTCAATTTCTATCTTTAATAGCAAATGTAGTTCTATTTATCTATTAAATACTCCAAATCCACAAATCTGTTAGACTAAGCAGATTTGCAGCTTCTCCGCATTCACTGCAACTTCAATTTCTCCAAACCTTCAGTATTAGCAAACCTAGCTGTCTGTTTCTCTCAAAATGTCAAATATTAGTTATTCAGCAAATTCAATCATTTTCTCCATTAGCAGATATAACTCATTCCCAAAATGAGTAAAATCTCCCATTTCCAACAAATACGCTGTTTGCATGATCCGCTCGTTCACTGAATCTACAAGTTTCACCATTTCAATCAATTTCTCAATCTCCAATATTTTCTGCAGTCCAACAACATAAATAGATCTATTTCTGACAACCGATTCAGATTTCAATGTTGATTTCGCTGAAGTAAGCCTTCAATATCTCCATTCTTATATTTTGCAACTAATCACGTTTCTACATTGAACTGAACCTACAATTTCTCAATTTCTAACTTTATCAGCAAATGTAGTTCCATTTTTCTATCAAATACTGCAATTTCACAAATCTGTTAACCTGAGCACATTTGCAGCTTCTCCACATTCACTGCAACTTCAATTTCTCCATTCCCTTCAGTTTTATCAAACCTAGCTGTCTGTATCTCTCAAAATGTCAATTATTAGCAATTCAGCAAATTCAAGCATTTTCTCCAACAACAGATATAACTCATTCCCAAAATGAGTAATATCTACCATTTCCAACAAATTCGCTGTTTGCATGATTAGCTCGTTCACTAAATGTGGAAGTTTCACCATTCAATCAATTTCCTAATCTCCAATATTTTCTGCAGTCCAACAACATAAATAAATGTATTTCTGACAACCTACTCATTTTTCAATGTTGATTTCGCCGAAGTAAGCCTTCAATATCTCCATTCCTATATTTTGCAACTAATCACGTTTCTACATTCACCTGAACCTACAATTTCTCACTTTATCAGCAAATGTAGTTCTATTTTTCCATCAAATACTGCAATTCCACAAATCTGTTAGACTGAGCACATTTGCAGCTTCTCCGCATTCACTGCAACTTCAAATTCTCCAAAGCTTTAGTATTAGCAAATCTAGCTGTCTGTATCTCTCAAAATGTCAAATATTAGTTATACAGCAAATTCAATCATTTTCTCCATCACCAGATATAACTCATTCCCAAAATGAGTAAAATCTCCCATTTCCAACAAATTCGCTGTTTGCATGATCCGCTCGTTCACTGAATCTTCAAGTTTGAACATTTCAATCAATTTCTCAATCTCCAATATTTTCTGCAGTCCAACAACATAAATAGATCTATTTCTAACAACCGACTCTGATTTCAATGTTGATTTCGCTGAAGTAAGGCTTCAATATCTCCATTCCTATATTTTGCAACTAATAACGTTTCTACATTCACCTGAACCTACAATTTCTCAATTTCTAACTTTATCAGCAAATGTAGTTCTATTTTTCTATCAAATACTGCAATTCCACAAATCTGTTAGACTGAGCACATTTGCAGCTTCTCCACATTCATTGCAACTTCAATTTCTCCATTCCCTTCAGTTTTATCAAACCTAGCTGTCTGTATCTCTCAAAATGTCAATTTATAGCAATTCAGCAAATTCAAGCATTTTCTCTATCAACAGATATAACTCATTCCCAAAATGAGTAAAATCTACCATTTCCAACAAATTCGCTGTTTGCATGATTAGCTCGTTCACTAAATATAGAAGTTTCACCATTTCAATCAATTTCTCAATCTCCAATATTTTCTGCAGTCCAACAACATAAATAAATGTATTTCTGACAACCTACTCATTTATCAATGTTGATTTCGCAGAAGTCAGCCTACAATATCTCCTTACCTATATTATTGGAACAAATCACGTTTCTAAATTCTCCTGTACCTGCAATTTCTCAATTTCTAATTTTATCAGCAAATATAGTTCTATTTATCTATCAAATACTCCAAATCCACAAATCTGTTAGACTAAGCACATTTGCAGCTTCTCCGCTTTCACTGCAACTTCAATTTCTCCAAACCTTCAGTTTTAGCAAACCTAGCTGTCTGTATCTCTCAAAATGACAAATATTAGATATTCAGCAAATTCAATCATTTTCTCTATCAACAGATATAACTCATTCCCAAAATGAGTAAAATCTCCCATTTCCAACAAATTCGCCTTTTGCATGATCCGCTCGTTCACTGAATATACAAGTTGCACCATTTCAATCAATTTCTCAATCTCCAATATTTCTGCAGTCCAAAAACATAAATAGATCTATTTCTGACAACCGACTCAGATTTCAATGTTGATTTCGCTGAAGTAAGCCTTCAATATCTCCATTCCAATATTTTGCAACTAATCACGTTTCTACATTCACCTGAACCTACAATTTTTCAATTTCTAACTTTATCAGCAAATGTAGTTCAATTTATCTATAAAATACTCCAATTGCAGAAATCTGTTAGACTGATCACATTTGCAGCTTCTCCACATTCACTGCAACTTCAAATTCTCCATTCATTCATTTTTATCAAACCGAGTTTTCTGTATCTCTCAAAATAACAATTATTAGCAATTCAGCAAATTCATGCATTTTCTCTATCAACAGATATAACTCATTCCCAAAATGAGTAAAATCTCCCATTTCCAACAAATTCGCTGTTTGCATGATCCGCTGGTTCACTGAATCTTCAAGAATCACCATTTCATTCAATTTCTCAATCTCCAATATTTTCTGCATTCCAACAACATAAATAAATGTATTTCTGACAACCTACTCATTTTTCAATGTTGATTTCGCCGAAGTAAGCCTTCAATATCTCCATTCCTATATTTTGCACCTAATCACGTTTCTACATTCACCTGAACCTACAATTTCTCAATTTCTCACTTTATCAGCAAATGTAGTTCTATTTTTCTATCAAAAACTGCAATTCCACAAATCTGTTAGACTGAGCACATTTGCAGCTTCTCCACATTCACTGCAACTTCAATTTGTATCTCTCTGTATCTCTCAAAATGTCAATTATTCCCAATTCAGCAAATTCAAGCATTTTCTCTATCAACAGATATAACTCATTCCCAAGATGAGTAAAATCTACCTTTTCCAAAAAATTCGCTGTTTGCATGATTAGGTAGTTCACTAATTCTAGAAGTTTCACCATTTGAATCAATTTCTCAATCTCCAATATTTTCTGCAGTCCAACAACATAAATAGATCTATTTCTGACAACCGACTCAGATTTCAATGCTGATTTCGCTGAAGTAAGCCTTCAATATCTCCATTCCTATATTTTGCAACTAATCACGTTTCTATATTCACCTGAACCTACAATTTCTCAATTTCTAACTTTATCAGCAAATGTAGTTCTATTTTTCTATCAAAAACTGCAATTCCACAAATCTGTTAGACTGAGCACATTTGCAGCTTCTCCACATTCACTGCAACTTCAATTTCTCCATTCCCTTCAGTTTTATCAAACCTAGCTGTCTGTATCTCTCAAAATGTCAATTATTAGCAATTCAGCAAATTAAAGCATTTTCTCTATCAACAGATATAACTCATTCCCAAAATTAGTAAAATTCCCCATTTCCAACAAATTCGCTGTTTGCATAATTCGCTCGTTCACTTAATCTAGAAGTTTCACCATTTCAATCAATTTCTCAATCACCAATATTTTCTGCAGTCCAACAACATAAATTAATGTATTCCTGACAACCTACTCATTTTTCAATGTTGATTTCGTTCAAGTAAGCCTTCAATATCTCCATTCCTATGTTTTGCAACAAATCACATTTCTACATTCTCCTGTTCCTGCAATTTCTCAATTTCTATCTTTAATAGCAAATGTAGTTCTATTTATCTATCAAATACTCCAAATCCACAAATCTGTCAGACTAAGCAGATATGCAGCTTCTCCGCATTCACTGCAACTTCAATTTCTCCAAACCTTCAGTATTAGCAAACCTAGCTGTCTGTTTCTCTCAAAATGTCAAATAATAGTTATTCAGAAAATGCAATCAATTTCTCCATTAGCAGATATAACTCATTCCCAAAATGAGTAAAATCTCCCATTTCCAACAAATACGCTGTTTGCATGATCCGCTCGTTCACTGAATCTACAAGTTTCACCATTTCAATCAATTTCTCAATCTCCAATATTTTCTGCAGTCTAACAACATAAATAGATCTATTTCTGACAACCTACTCATTTTTCAATGTTGATTTCGCTGAAGTAAGCCTTCAATATCTCCATTCCTATATTTTGCAACTAATCAGCATTCTACATTCACCTGAACCTACAATTTCTCAATTCCACACTTTATCATCAAATGTAGTTCTATTTATCTGTCAAATACTGCAATTCCACAAATCTGTTAGACTGATCACATTTGCAGCTTCTCCACATTCACAGCAACTTCAAATTCTCCACTCCCTTCAGTTTTAGCAAACCTAGCTGTCTGTATCTCTCAAAATGTCAATTATTAGCAATTCAGCAAATTCAAGCATTTTCTCTATCAACAGATATAACTCAATCCCAAAATTGGCGAAATCTCACATTTCCAACAAAATCGCTGTTTGCATGATGCACTCGTTCACTTAATCTTCAAGTTTCACCAATTCAATAACTTTCATAATTTCCAATATTTTCTGCAGTCCAACAACATAAATAAATGTATTTCTGACAACCTACTCATTTTTCAATGTTGATTTCGCTGAAGTAAGCCTTCAATATCTCCATTCCTATATTTTGCAACTAATCAGCATTCTACATTCACCTGAACCTACAATTTCTCAATTCCACACTTTATCATCAAATGTAGTTCTATTTATCTGTCAAATACTGCAATTCCACAAATCTGTTAGACTGATCACATTTGCAGCTTCTCCACATTCACAGCAACTTCAAATTCTCCACTCCCTTCAGTTTTAGCAAACCTAGCTGTCTGTATCTCTCAAAATGTCAATTATTAGCAATTCAGCAAATTCAAGCATTTTCTCTATCAACAGATATAACTCAATCCCAAAATTGGCGAAATCTCACATTTCCAACAAAATCGCTGTTTGCATGATGCACTCGTTCACTTAATCTTCAAGTTTCACCAATTCAATAACTTTCATAATTTCCAATATTTTCTGCAGTCCAACAACATAAATAAATGTATTTCTGACAACCTACTCATTTTTCAATGTTGATTTCGCTGAAGTAAGCCTTCAATATCTCCATTCCTATATTTTGCAACTAATCACGTTTCTACATTCACCTGAACCTACAATTTCTCAATTTCTAACTTTATCAGCAAATGTAGTTCTATTTTTCTATCAAATACTGCAATTCCACAAATCTGTTAGACTGAGCACATTTGCAGATTCACCACATTCACTGCATATTCAATTTCTCCACTCCCTTCATTTTTATCCAACCTAGCTTTCTGTATCTCTCAAAATGAAAATTATTAGCAATTCAGCAAATTCAAGCATTTAGCTATCAACAGATATAACTCATTCCCAAAATTACTAAAATTCCCCATTTCCAACAAATTCGCTGTTTGCACGATTCGCTCGTTCACTAAATCTAGAAGTTTCACCAATTCAATAAATATCTCAATTTCCAATATTTTCTGCAGTCCAACAACATAAATAGATCTATTTCTGACAACCGACTCAGATTTCAATGTTGATTTCGCTGAAGTAAGCCTTCAATATGTCCATTCCTATATGTTGCAACTAATCACGTTTCTACATTCACCTGAACCTACAATTTCTCAATTTCTAACTTTTTCAGCAAATGTAGTTCAATTTATCTATCAAATACTCCAATTGCAGTAATCTGTTAGACTGAGCACATTTGCAGCTTCTCCACATTCACTGCAACTTCAAATTCTCCATTCGCTTCAGTTTTATCAAACCTAGCGGTCTGTATCTCTCAAAATGACAATTATTAGCAATTCAGCATATTCAAGCATTATCCCTATCAACAGATATAACTCATTCCCAAAATTAGTAAAATTCCCCATTTCCAACAAATTCGCTGTTTGCATAATTCGCTCGTTCACTAAATCTAGAAGTTTCACCATTTCAATCAATTTCTCAATCTCCAATATTATCTGCAGTCCAACAACATAAATAAATGTATTTCTGACAACCTACTCATTTTTCATTGTTGATTGCTCTCAACTAAGCCTTCAATAACTCCATTCCTATATTTTGCAACAAATCACGTTTCTACATTCTCCTGTACCTGCAATTTCTCAATTTCTAACTTTATTAGCAAATGTAGTTCTATTTACCTATCAAATACTCCAAATCCACAAATCTGTTAGACTAAGCAGATTTGCAGCTTCTCCACATTCACTGCAACTTCAATTTCTCCAAACCTTCAGTAATAGCAAACCTAGCTGTCGGTATCTCTCAAAATGTCAAATATTAGTTATTCCGCAAATTCAATCATTTTCTCCATCAGCAGATATAACTCATTCCCAAAATGAGTAAAATCTCCCATTTCCAACAAATTCGCTGTTTGCATGATCCGCTCGTTCACTGAATCTACAAGTTTCAACATTTCAATCAATTTCTCAATCTCCAATATTTTCTGCAGTCCAACAACATAAATTGATCTATTTCTGACAACCGACTCTGATTTCAATGTTGATTTCGCTGAAGTAAGCCTTCAATATCTCCAGTCCTATATTTTGCAACTAATCACGTTTCTACATTCACCTGAACCTACAATTTCTCAATTTCAAACTTCATCAGCAAATGTAGTTCTATTTTTCTATCAAATACTGCAATCCAACAAATCTGTTAGACTGAGCACATTTGCAGCTTCTCCACATTCACTGCAACTTCAATTACTCCATTCCCTTCAGTTTTAACAAACCTAGCTTTCTGTATCTCTCAAAATGACAATTATTAGCAATTCAGCAAATTCAAGCTTTTTCTCTATCAACAGATATAACTCATTCCCAAAATGAGTAAAATCTACCATTTCCAACAAATTCGCTGTTTGCATGATTAGCTAGTTCACTACTTCTAGAAGTTTCACCATTTCAATCAATTTCTCAATCTCCAATATTTTCTGCAGTCCAACAACATAAATTAATGTATTTCTGACAACCTACTCATTTTTCAATGTTGATTTCGCCGAAGTAAGCCTTCAATATCTCCATTCCTATATTTTGCAACTAATCACGTTTCTACATTCACCTGAACCTACAATTTCTCAATTTCTAACTTTATCAGAAAATGTAGTTCTATTTTTCTATCAAATACTGCAATTCCACAAATCTGTTAGACTGAGCACAGTTGCAGCTTCTCCACATTCACTGCAACTTCAATTTCTCCATTCCTTCATTTTTATCAAACCGAGTTTTCTGTATCTCTCAAAATAACAATTATTAGCAATTCAGCAAATTCATGCATTTTCTCTATCAACAGATATAACTCATTCCCAAAATGAGTAAAATCTCCCATTTCCAACAAAGTCGCTGTTTGCATGATCCGCTGGTTCACTGAATCTTCAAGAATCACCATTTCAATCAATTTCTCAATCTCCAATATTTTCTGCATTCCAACAACATAAATAAATGTATTTCTGACAACCTACTCATTTTTCAATGTTGATTTCGCCGAAGTATGCCTTCAATATCTCCATTCCTATATTTTGCAACTAATCACGTTTCTACATTCACCTGAACCTACAATTTCTCAATTTCTCACTTAATCAGCAAATGTAGTTCTATTTTTCTATCAAATACTGCAATTCCACATATCCGTTAGACTGAGCTCATTTGCAGCTTCTCCGCATTCACTGCAACTTCAATTTCTCAAATCCCTCCAGTTTTAGCAAACCTAGCTGTCTGTATCTCTCAAAATGTCAAATATTAGTTTTTCTGCAAATTCAAAGATTTTCTCTATCAACACATATAACTCATTCCCAAAATTGGTAAAATTCCCCATTTCCAACAAATTCGCTGTTTGCATGATTCGTTCATTCACTAAATCTAGAAGTTTCACCAATTCAATCAATTTCTCAATCTCCAATATTTTCTGCAGTCCAACAACATAAATAAATGTATTTCTGACAACCTACTCATTTTTCAATGTTGATTTCGCAGAAATAAGCCTTCAATATCTCCATTCCTATATTTTGGATCAAATCACTTTTCTAAATTCTCCTGTACCTGCAATTTCTCAATTTCTAATTTTATCAGCAAATATAGTTCTATTTATCTGTCAAATACTCCAAATCCAAAAATCTGTTAGACTAAGCACATTTGATGCTTCTCCGCTTTCAATGCAACTTCAATTTCTCCAAACGTTCAGTTTTAGCAAACCTAGCTGTCTGTATCTCTCAAAATGACAAATATTAGTTATTCAGCAAATTCAATCATTTTCTCTATCAGCAGATATAACTCATTCCCAAAATGAGTAAAATCTCCCATTTCCAACAAATTCGCTGTTTACATGATCCGCTCGTTCACTGAATCTACAAGTTTCACCATTTCAATCAATTTCTCAATCTCCAATATTTTCTGCAGACCAACAACATATATAAATGTATTTCTGACAACCTACTCATTTTTCAATGTTGATTTCGCTGAAGTAAGCATTCAATATCTCCATTCTTATATTTAGCAACAAATCACGTTTCTTCATTCTCCTGTACCTGCAATTTCTCAATTTCTATCTTTATTAGCAAATGTAGTTCTATTTATCTATCAAATACTCCAAATCCACAAATCTGTTAGACTGAGCACATTTGCAGCTTCTCCACATTCACAGCAACTTCAATTTCTCCACTCCATTCAGTTTTAGCAAACCTAGCTGTCTGTATCTCTCAAAATGTCAATTATTAGCAATTCAGCAAATTCAAGCTTTTTCTCTATCAACAGATATAACACATTGCCAAAAAAGCGAAATCTCACATTTCCAACAAAATCGCTGTTTGCATGACCCACTCGTTCACTGAAACATCTAGTTTCACCATTTCAATCAATTTCTCAATCTCCAATATTTTCTGCAGTCCAACAACATAAATAAATGTATTTCTGACAACCAACTAATTTTTCAATGTTGATTTCGCCGAAGTAAGCCTTCAATATCTCCATTCCTATATTTTGCAACTAATCAGGTTTCTACATTCACCTGAACCTACAATTTCTCACTTTATCAGCAAATGTAGTTCTATTTTTCTATCAAATACTGCAATTCCACAAATCTGTTAGACTGAGCACATTTGCAGCTTCTCCACATTCATTGCAACTTCAATTTCTCCATTCCGTTCAGTTTTATCAAACCTAGCTGTCTGTATCTCTCATAATGTCAATTTTCAGCAATTCAGCCAATTCAAGCATTTTCTCTATCAACAGATATAACTCATTCCCAAAATGAGTTAAATCTACCATTTCCAACAAATTCGCTGTTTGCATGATTAGCTAGTTCACTAATTCTAGAAGTTTCACCATTTCAATGAATTTCTCAATCTCCAATATTTTCTGCAGTCCAACAACATAAATAGATCTATTTCTGACAAGCGACTCAGATTTCAATGCTTATTTCGCTGAAGTAAGCCTTCAATATCTCCATTCCTTTATTTTGCAACTAATCACGTTTCTACATTCACCTGAACCTACAATTTCTCAATTTCTAACTTTATCAGCAAATGTAGTTCTATTTTTCTATCAAATACTGCAATTCCACAAATCTGTTAGACTGAGCACATTTGCAGCTTCTCCACATTCACTGCAACTTCAATTTCTCCATTCCTTCATTTTTATCAAACCGAGTTTTCTGTATCTCTCAAAATAACAATTATTAGCAATTCAGCAAATTCATGCATTTTCTCTATCAACAGATATAACTCATTCCCATAATGAGTAAAATCTCCCATTTCCAACAAAGTCGCTGTTTGCATGATCCGCTGGTTCACTGAATCTTCAAGAATCACCATTTCAATCAATTTCTCAATCTCCAATATTTTCTGCATTCCAACAACATAAATAAATGTATTTCTGTCAACCTACTCATTTTTCAATGTTGATTTCGCCGAAGTAAGCCTTCAATATCTCCATTCCTATATTTTGCAACTAATCACGTTTCTACATTCACCTGAACCTACAATTTCTCAATTTCTCACTTAATCAGCAAATGTAGTTCTATTTTTCTATCAAATACTGCAATTCCACATATCCGTTAGACTGAGCTCATTTGCAGCTTCTCCGCATTCACTGCAACTTCAATTTCTCAAATCCCTCCAGTTTTAGCAAACCTAGCTGTCTGTATCTCTCAAAATGTCAAATATTAGTTTTTCTGCAAATTCAAAGATTTTCTCTATCAACACATATAACTCATTCCCAAAATTGGTAAAATTCCCCATTTCCAACAAATTCGCTGTTTGCATGATTCGTTCATTCACTAAATCTAGAAGTTTCACCAATTCAATCAATTTCTCAATCTCCAATATTTTCTGCAGTCCAACAACATAAATAAATGTATTTCTGACAACCTACTCATTTTTCAATGTTGATTTCGCAGAAATAAGCCTTCAATATCTCCATTCCTATATTTTGGATCAAATCACTTTTCTAAATTCTCCTGTACCTGCAATTTCTCAATTTCTAATTTTATCAGCAAATATAGTTCTATTTATCTGTCAAATACTCCAAATCCAAAAATCTGTTAGACTAAGCACATTTGATGCTTCTCCGCTTTCAATGCAACTTCAATTTCTCCAAACGTTCAGTTTTAGCAAACCTAGCTGTCTGTATCTCTCAAAATGACAAATATTAGTTATTCAGCAAATTCAATCATTTTCTCTATCAGCAGATATAACTCATTCCCAAAATGAGTAAAATCTCCCATTTCCAACAAATTCGCTGTTTACATGATCCGCTCGTTCACTGAATCTACAAGTTTCACCATTTCAATCAATTTCTCAATCTCCAATATTTTCTGCAGACCAACAACATATATAAATGTATTTCTGACAACCTACTCATTTTTCAATGTTGATTTCGCTGAAGTAAGCATTCAATATCTCCATTCTTATATTTAGCAACAAATCACGTTTCTTCATTCTCCTGTACCTGCAATTTCTCAATTTCTATCTTTATTAGCAAATGTAGTTCTATTTATCTATCAAATACTCCAAATCCACAAATCTGTTAGACTGAGCACATTTGCAGCTTCTCCACATTCACAGCAACTTCAATTTCTCCACTCCATTCAGTTTTAGCAAACCTAGCTGTCTGTATCTCTCAAAATGTCAATTATTAGCAATTCAGCAAATTCAAGCTTTTTCTCTATCAACAGATATAACACATTGCCAAAAAAGCGAAATCTCACATTTCCAACAAAATCGCTGTTTGCATGACCCACTCGTTCACTGAAACATCTAGTTTCACCATTTCAATCAATTTCTCAATCTCCAATATTTTCTGCAGTCCAACAACATAAATAAATGTATTTCTGACAACCAACTAATTTTTCAATGTTGATTTCGCCGAAGTAAGCCTTCAATATCTCCATTCCTATATTTTGCAACTAATCAGGTTTCTACATTCACCTGAACCTACAATTTCTCACTTTATCAGCAAATGTAGTTCTATTTTTCTATCAAATACTGCAATTCCACAAATCTGTTAGACTGAGCACATTTGCAGCTTCTCCACATTCATTGCAACTTCAATTTCTCCAATCCGTTCAGTTTTATCAAACCTAGCTGTCTGTATCTCTCATAATGTCAATTTTCAGCAATTCAGCAAATTCAAGCATTTTCTCTATCAACAGATATAACTCATTCCCAAAATGAGTAAAATCTACCATTTCCAACAAATTCGCTGTTTGCATGATTAGCTAGTTCACTAATTCTAGAAGTTTCACCATTTCAATGAATTTCTCAATCTCCAATATTTTCTGCAGTCCAACAACATAAATAGATCTATTTCTGACAAGCGACTCAGATTTCAATGCTTATTTCGCTGAAGTAAGCCTTCAATATCTCCATTCCTTTATTTTGCAACTAATCACGTTTCTACATTCACCTGAACCTACAATTTCTCAATTTCTAACTTTATCAGCAAATGTAGTTCTATTTTTCTATCAAATACTGCAATTCCACAAATCTGTTAGACTGAGCACATTTGCAGCTTCTCCACATTCACTGCAACTTCAATTTCTCCATTCCTTCATTTTTATCAAACCGAGTTTTCTGTATCTCTCAAAATAACAATTATTAGCAATTCAGCAAATTCATGCATTTTCTCTATCAACAGATATAACTCATTCCCATAATGAGTAAAATCTCCCATTTCCAACAAAGTCGCTGTTTGCATGATCCGCTGGTTCACTGAATCTTCAAGAATCACCATTTCAATCAATTTCTCAATCTCCAATATTTTCTGCATTCCAACAACATAAATAAATGTATTTCTGACAACCTACTCATTTTTCAATGTTGATTTCGCCGAAGTAAGCCTTCAATATCTCCATTCCTATATTTTGCAACTAATCACGTTTCTACATTCACCTGAACCTACAATTTCTCAATTTCTCACTTAATCAGCAAATGTAGTTCTATTTTTCTATCAAATACTGCAATTCCACATAACCGTTAGACTGAGCTCATTTGCAGCTTCTCCGCATTCACTGCAACTTCAATTTCTCAAATCCCTCCAGTTTTAGCAAACCTAGCTGTCTGTATCTCTCAAAATGTCAAATATTAGTTTTTCTGCAAATTCAAAGATTTTCTCTATCAACACATATAACTCATTCCCAAAATTGGTAAAATTCCCCATTTCCAACAAATTCGCTGTTTGCATGATTCGTTCATTCACTAAATCTAGAAGTTTCACCAATTCAATCAATTTCTCAATCTCCAATATTTTCTGCAGTCCAACAACATAAATAAATGTATTTCTGACAACCTACTCATTTTTCAATGTTGATTTCGCAGAAATAAGCCTTCAATATCTCCATTCCTATATTTTGGATCAAATCACTTTTCTAAATTCTCCTGTACCTGCAATTTCTCAATTTCTAATTTTATCAGCAAATATAGTTCTATTTATCTGTCAAATACTCCAAATCCAAAAATCTGTTAGACTAAGCACATTTGATGCTTCTCCGCTTTCAATGCAACTTCAATTTCTCCAAACGTTCAGTTTTAGCAAACCTAGCTGTCTGTATCTCTCAAAATGACAAATATTAGTTATTCAGCAAATTCAATCATTTTCTCTATCAGCAGATATAACTCATTCCCAAAATGAGTAAAATCTCCCATTTCCAACAAATTCGCTGTTTACATGATCCGCTCGTTCACTGAATCTACAAGTTTCACCATTTCAATCAATTTCTCAATCTCCAATATTTTCTGCAGACCAACAACATATATAAATGTATTTCTGACAACCTACTCATTTTTCAATGTTGATTTCGCTGAAGTAAGCATTCAATATCTCCATTCTTATATTTAGCAACAAATCACGTTTCTTCATTCTCCTGTACCTGCAATTTCTCAATTTCTATCTTTATTAGCAAATGTAGTTCTATTTATCTATCAAATACTCCAAATCCACAAATCTGTTAGACTGAGCACATTTGCAGCTTCTCCACATTCACAGCAACTTCAATTTCTCCACTCCATTCAGTTTTAGCAAACCTAGCTGTCTGTATCTCTCAAAATGTCAATTATTAGCAATTCAGCAAATTCAAGCTTTTTCTCTATCAACAGATATAACACATTGCCAAAAAAGCGAAATCTCACATTTCCAACAAAATCGCTGTTTGCATGACCCACTCGTTCACTGAAACATCAAGTTTCACCATTTCAATCAATTTCTCAATCTCCAATATTTTCTGCAGTCCAACAACATAAATAAATGTATTTCTGACAACCAACTAATTTTTCAATGTTGATTTCGCCGAAGTAAGCCTTCAATATCTCCATTCCTATATTTTGCAACTAATCAGGTTTCTACATTCACCTGAACCTACAATTTCTCACTTTATCAGCAAATGTAGTTCTATTTTTCTATCAAATACTGCAATTCCACAAATCTGTTAGACTGAGCACATTTGCAGCTTCTCCACATTCATTGCAACTTCAATTTCTCCATTCCGTTCAGTTTTATCAAACCTAGCTGTCTGTATCTCTCATAATGTCAATTTTCAGCAATTCAGCAAATTCAAGCATTTTCTCTATCAACAGATATAACTCATTCCCAAAATGAGTAAAATCTACCATTTCCAACAAATTCGCTGTTTGCATGATTAGCTAGTTCACTAATTCTAGAAGTTTCACCATTTCAATGAATTTCTCAATCTCCAATATTTTCTGCAGTCCAACAACATAAATAGATCTATTTCTGACAAGCGACTCAGATTTCAATGCTTATTTCGCTGAAGTAAGCCTTCAATATCTCCATTCCTTTATTTTGCAACTAATCACGTTTCTATATTCACCTGAACCTACAATTTCTCAATTTCTAACTTTATCAGCAAATGTAGTTCTATTTTTCTATCAAATACTGCAATTCCACAAATCTGTTAGACTGAGCACATTTGCAGCTTCTCCACATTCACTGCAACTTCAATTTCTCCATTCCCTTCAGTTATATCAAACCTAGCTGTCTGTATCTCTCAAAATGTCAATTATTAGCAATTCAGCAAATGAAAGCATTTTCTCTATCAACAGATATAACTCATTCCCAAAATTAGTAAAATTCCCCATTTCCAACAAATTCGCTGTTTGCATATTTCGCTCGTTCACTTAATTTAGAAGTTTCACCATTTCAATCAATTTCTCAATCACCAATATTTTCTGCAGTCCAACAACATAAATAAATGTATTCCTGACAACCTACTCATTTTTCAATGTTCATTTCGTTCAAGTAAGCCTTCAATATCTCCATTCCCATGTTTTGCAACAAATCACGTTTCTACATTCTCCTGTTCCTGCAATTTCTCAATTTCTATCTTTAATAGCAAATGTAGTTCTATTTATATATCAAATACTCCAAATCCACAAATCTTTTAGACTAAGCACATTTGCAGCTTCTCCGCATTCACTGCAACTTCAATTTCTCGAAACCTTCAGTATTAGCAAACCTAGCTGTCTGTTTCTCTCAAAATGACAAATATTAGTTATTCAGAAAATTCAATCAGTTTCTCCATTAGCAGATATAACTCATTCCCAAAATGAGTAAAATCTCCCATTTCCAACAAATACGCTGTTTGCATGATCCGCTCGTTCACTGAATCTACAAGTTTCACCATTTCAATCAATTTCTCAATCTCCAATATTTTCTGCAGTCCAACAACATAAATAAATGTATTTCTGACAACCTACTCATTTTTCAATGTTGATTTCGCTGAAGTAAGCCTTCAATATCTCCATTCCTATATTTTGCAACTAATCAGGTTTCTACATTCACCTGAACCTACAATTTCTCAATTTCTAACTTTATCAGCAAATGTAGTTCTATTTATCTATCAAATACTGCAATTCCACAAATCTGTTCAATTTCTAAATTCGCTTCAGTTTTAGCAAACCTAGCTGTCTGTATCTCTCAAAATGTCAAATATTAGTTATTCAGCAAATTCAAACATTTTCTCTATCAACAGATACAACTCATTCCCAAAATGAGTAAAATCTCCCATTTTCAACAAATTCGCTGTTTGCATGATCCGCTCGTTCACTGAATCTACAAGTTCCACCATATCAATCAATTTCTCAATCTCCAATATTTTCTGCAGTCCATAACATAAATAGATCTATTTCTGACAACCTACTCATTTTTCAATGTTGATTTCGCTGAAGTAAGCCTTCAATATCTCCATTCCTATATTTTGCAACTAATCAGCATTCTACATTCACCTGAACCTACAATTTCTCAATTCCACACTTTATCAGCAAATGTAGTTCAATTTATCTGTCAAATACTGCAATTCCACCAATCTGTTAGACTGATCACATTTGCAGCTTCTCCACATTCACAGCAACTTCAATTTCTCCACTCCCTTCAGTTTTAGCAAACCTAGCTGTCTGTATCTCTCAAAATGTCAATTATTAGCAATTCAGCAAATTCAAGCATTTTCTCTATCAACAGATATAACTCAATCCCAAAATTGGCGAAATCTCACATTTCCAACAAAATCGCTGTTTGCATGATGCACTCGTTCACTTAATCTTCAAGTTTCACCAATTCAATAAATTTCATAATTTCCAATATTTTCTGCAGTCCAACAACATAAATAAATGTATTTCTGACAACCTACTCATTTTTCAATGTTGATTTCGCTGAAGTAAGCCTTCAATATCTCCATTCCTATATTTTGCAACTAATCACGTTTCTACATTCACCTGAACCTACAATTTCTCAATTTCTAACTTAATCAGCAAATGTAGTTCTATTTTTCTATCAAATACTGCAATTCCACAAATCTGTTAGACTGAGCACATTTGCAGATTCACCACATTCACTGCAACTTCAAATTCTCCATTCCCTTCAGTTTTTTCAAACCTAGCTGTCTGTATCTCTCAAAATGTCAATTATTAGCAATTCAGCAAATTCAAGCATTTTCTCTATCAACAGATATAACTCATTCCCAAAATTAGTAAAATTCCCCATTTCCAACAAATTCGCTGTTTGCATAATTCGCTCGTTCACTTAATCTAGAAGTTTCACCATTTCAATCAATTTCTCAATCACCAATATTTTCTGCAGTCCAACAAAATAAATAAATGTATTCCTGACAACCTACTCATTTTTCAATGTTGATTTCGTTCAAGTAAGCCTTCAATATCTCCATTCCTATGATTTGCAACAAATCACGTTTCTACATTCTCCTGTACCTGCAATTTCTCAATTTCTATCTTTAATAGCAAATGTAGTTCTATTTATCTATTAAATACTCCAAATCCACAAATCTGTTAGACTAAGCAGATTTGCAGCTTCTCCGCATTCACTGCAACTTCAATTTCTCCAAACCTTCAGTATTAGCAAACCTAGCTGTCTGTTTCTCTCAAAATGTCAAATATTAGTTATTCAGCAAATTCAATCATTTTCTCCATTAGCAGATATAACTCATTCCCAAAATGAGTAAAATCTCCCATTTCCAACAAATACGCTGTTTGCATGATCCGCTCGTTCACTGAATCTACAAGTTTCACCATTTCAATCAATTTCTCAATCTCCAATATTTTCTGCAGTCCAACAACATAAATAGATCTATTTCTGACAACCGATTCAGATTTCAATGTTGATTTCGCTGAAGTAAGCCTTCAATATCTCCATTCTTATATTTTGCAACTAATCACGTTTCTACATTGAACTGAACCTACAATTTCTCAATTTCTAACTTTATCAGCAAATGTAGTTCCATTTTTCTATCAAATACTGCAATTTCACAAATCTGTTAACCTGAGCACATTTGCAGCTTCTCCACATTCACTGCAACTTCAATTTCTCCATTCCCTTCAGTTTTATCAAACCTAGCTGTCTGTATCTCTCAAAATGTCAATTATTAGCAATTCAGCAAATTCAAGCATTTTCTCCATCAACAGATATAACTCATTCCCAAAATGAGTAATATCTACCATTTCCAACAAATTCGCTGTTTGCATGATTAGCTCGTTCACTAAATGTGGAAGTTTCACCATTCAATCAATTTCCTAATCTCCAATATTTTCTGCAGTCCAACAACATAAATAAATGTATTTCTGACAACCTACTCATTTTTCAATGTTGATTTCGCCGAAGTAAGCCTTCAATATCTCCATTCCTATATTTTGCAACTAATCACGTTTCTACATTCACCTGAACCTACAATTTCTCACTTTATCAGCAAATGTAGTTCTATTTTTCTATCAAATACTGCAATTCCACAAATCTGTTAGACTGAGCACATTTGCAGCTTCTCCGCATTCACTGCAACTTCAAATTCTCCAAAGCTTCAGTATTAGCAAACCTAGCTGTCTGTATCTCTCAAAATGTCAAATATTAGTTATACAGCAAATTCAATCATTTTCTCCATCACCAGATATAACTCATTCCCAAAATGAGTAAAATCTCCCATTTCCAACAAATTCGCTGTTTGCATGATCCGCTCGTTCACTGAATCTTCAAGTTTGAACATTTCAATCAATTTCTCAATCTCCAATATTTTCTGCAGTCCAACAACATAAATAGATCTATTTCTGACAACCGACTCTGATTTCAATGTTGATTTCGCTGAAGTAAGGCTTCAATATCTCCATTCCTATATTTTGCAACTAATAACGTTTCTACATTCACCTGAACCTACAATTTCTCAATTTCTAACTTTATCAGCAAATGTAGTTCTATTTTTCTATCAAATACTGCAATTCCACAAATCTGTTAGACTGAGCACATTTGCAGCTTCTCCACATTCATTGCAACTTCAATTTCTCCATTCCCTTCAGTTTTATCAAACCTAGCTGTCTGTATCTCTCAAAATGTCAATTTATAGCAATTCAGCAAATTCAAGCATTTTCTCTATCAACAGATATAACTCATTCCCAAAATGAGTAAAATCTACCATTTCCAACAAATTCGCTGTTTGCATGATTAGCTCGTTCACTAAATATAGAAGTTTCACCATTTCAATCAATTTCTCAATCTCCAATATTTTCTGCAGTCCAACAACATAAATAAATGTATTTCTGACAACCTACTCATTTATCAATGTTGATTTCGCAGAAGTCAGCCTACAATATCTCCTTACCTATATTATTGGAACAAATCACGTTTCTAAATTCTCCTGTACCTGCAATTTCTCAATTTCTAATTTTATCAGCAAATATAGTTCTATTTATCTATCAAATACTCCAAATCCACAAATCTGTTAGACTAAGCACATTTGCAGCTTCTCCGCTTTCACTGCAACTTCAATTTCTCCAAACCTTCAGTTTTAGCAAACCTAGCTGTCTGTATCTCTCAAAATGACAAATATTAGATATTCAGCAAATTCAATCATTTTCTCTATCAACAGATATAACTCATTCCCAAAATGAGTAAAATCTCCCATTTCCAACAAATTCGCCTTTTGCATGATCCGCTCGTTCACTGAATATACAAGTTGCACCATTTCAATCAATTTCTCAATCTCCAATATTTCTGCAGTCCAAAAACATAAATAGATCTATTTCTGACAACCGACTCAGATTTCAATGTTGATTTCGCTGAAGTAAGCCTTCAATATCTCCATTCCAATATTTTGCAACTAATCACGTTTCTACATTCACCTGAACCTACAATTTTTCAATTTCTAACTTTATCAGCAAATGTAGTTCAATTTATCTATAAAATACTCCAATTGCAGAAATCTGTTAGACTGATCACATTTGCAGCTTCTCCACATTCACTGCAACTTCAAATTCTCCATTCATTCATTTTTATCAAACCGAGTTTTCTGTATCTCTCAAAATAACAATTATTAGCAATTCAGCAAATTCATGCATTTTCTCTATCAACAGATATAACTCATTCCCAAAATGAGTAAAATCTCCCATTTCCAACAAATTCGCTGTTTGCATGATCCGCTGGTTCACTGAATCTTCAAGAATCACCATTTCATTCAATTTCTCAATCTCCAATATTTTCTGCATTCCAACAACATAAATAAATGTATTTCTGACAACCTACTCATTTTTCAATGTTGATTTCGCCGAAGTAAGCCTTCAATATCTCCATTCCTATATTTTGCACCTAATCCCGTTTCTACATTCACCTGAACCTACAATTTCTCACTTTATCAGCAAATGTAGTTCTATTTTTCTATCAAAAACTGCAATTCCACAAATCTGTTAGACTGAGCACATTTGCAGCTTCTCCACATTCACTGCAACTTCAATTTGTATCTCTCTGTATCTCTCAAAATGTCAATTATTACCAATTCAGCAAATTCAAGCATTTTCTCTATCAACAGATATAACTCATTCCCAAGATGAGTAAAATCTACCTTTTCCAAAAAATTCGCTGTTTGCATGATTAGGTAGTTCACTAATTCTAGAAGTTTCACCATTTGAATCAATTTCTCAATCTCCAATATTTTCTGCAGTCCAACAACATAAATAGATCTATTTCTGACAACCGACTCAGATTTCAATGCTGATTTCGCTGAAGTAAGCCTTCAATATCTCCATTCCTATATTTTGCAACTAATCACGTTTCTATATTCACCTGAACCTACAATTTCTCAATTTCTAACTTTATCAGCAAATGTAGTTCTATTTTTCTATCAAAAACTGCAATTCCACAAATCTGTTAGACTGAGCACATTTGCAGCTTCTCCACATTCACTGCAACTTCAATTTCTCCATTCCCTTCAGTTTTATCAAACCTAGCTGTCTGTATCTCTCAAAATGTCAATTATTAGCAATTCAGCAAATTCAAGCATTTTCTCTATCAACAGATATAACTCATTCCCAAAATTAGTAAAATTCCCCATTTCCAACAAATTCGCTGTTTGCATAATTCGCTCGTTCACTTAATCTAGAAGTTTCACCATTTCAATCAATTTCTCAATCACCAATATTTTCTGCAGTCCAACAACATAAATTAATGTATTCCTGACAACCTACTCATTTTTCAATGTTGATTTCGTTCAAGTAAGCCTTCAATATCTCCATTCCTATGTTTTGCAACAAATCACATTTCTACATTCTCCTGTTCCTGCAATTTCTCAATTTCTATCTTTAATAGCAAATGTAGTTCTACTTATCTATCAAATACTCCAAATCCACAAATCTGTTAGACTAAGCAGATTTGCAGCTTCTCCGCATTCACTGCAACTTCAATTTCTCCAAACCTTCAGTATTAGCAAACCTAGCTGTCTGTTTCTCTCAAAATGTCAAATAATAGTTATTCAGAAAATTCAATCAGTTTCTCCATTAGCAGATATAACTCATTCCCAAAATGAGTAAAATCTCCCATTTCCAACAAATACGCTGTTTGCATGATCCGCTCGTTCACTGAATCTACAAGTTTCACCATTTCAATCAATTTCTCAATCTCCAATATTTTCTGCAGTCTAACAACATAAATAGATCTATTTCTGACAACCTACTCATTTTTCAATGTTGATTTCGCTGAAGTAAGCCTTCAATATCTCCATTCCTATATTTTGCAACTAATCAGCATTCTACATTCACCTGAACCTACAATTTCTCAATTCCACACTTTATCATCAAATGTAGTTCTATTTATCTGTCAAATACTGCAATTCCACAAATCTGTTAGACTGATCACATTTGCAGCTTCTCCACATTCACAGCAACTTCAAATTCTCCACTCCCTTCAGTTTTAGCAAACCTAGCTGTCTGTATCTCTCAAAATGTCAATTATTAGCAATTCAGCAAATTCAAGCATTTTCTCTATCAACAGATATAACTCAATCCCAAAATTGGCGAAATCTCACATTTCCAACAAAATCGCTGTTTGCATGATGCACTCGTTCAATTAATCTTCAAGTTTCACCAATTCAATAACTTTCATAATTTCCAATATTTTCTGCAGTCCAACAACATAAATAAATGTATTTCTGACAACCTACTCATTTTTCAATGTTGATTTCGCTGAAGTAAGCCTTCAATATCTCCATTCCTATATTTTGCAACTAATCACGTTTCTACATTCACCTGAACCTACAATTTCTCAATTTCTAACTTTTTCAGCAAATGTAGTTCAATTTATCTATCAAATACTCCAATTGCAGTAATCTGTTAGACTGAGCACATTTGCAGCTTCTCCACATTCACTGCAACTTCAAATTCTCCATTCGCTTCAGTTTTATCAAACCTAGCGGTCTGTATCTCTCAAAATGACAATTATTAGCAATTCAGCATATTCAAGCATTATCCCTATCAACAGATATAACTCATTCCCAAAATTAGTAAAATTCCCCATTTCCAACAAATTCGCTGTTTGCATAATTCGCTCGTTCACTAAATCTAGAAGTTTCACCATTTCAATCAATTTCTCAATCTCCAATATTATCTGCAGTCCAACAACATAAATAAATGTATTTCTGACAACCTACTCATTTTTCATTGTTGATTTCTCTCAACTAAGCCTTCAATAACTCCATTCCTATATTTTGCAACAAATCACGTTTCTACATTCTCCTGTACCTGCAATTTCTCAATTTCTAACTTTATTAGCAAATGTAGTTCTATTTACCTATCAAATACTCCAAATCCACAAATCTGTTAGACTAAGCAGATTTGCAGCTTCTCCACATTCACTGCAACTTCAATTTCTCCAAACCTTCAGTAATAGCAAACCTAGCTGTCGGTATCTCTCAAAATGTCAAATATTAGTTATTCCGCAAATTCAATCATTTTCTCCATCAGCAGATATAACTCATTCCCAAAATGAGTAAAATCTCCCATTTCCAACAAATTCGCTGTTTGCATGATCCGCTCGTTCACTGAATCTACAAGTTTCAACATTTCAATCAATTTCTCAATCTCCAATATTTTCTGCAGTCCAACAACATAAATTGATCTATTTCTGACAACCGACTCTGATTTCAATGTTGATTTCGCTGAAGTAAGCCTTCAATATCTCCAGTCCTATATTTTGCAACTAATCACGTTTCTACATTCACCTGAACCTACAATTTCTCAATTTCAAACTTCATCAGCAAATGTAGTTCTATTTTTCTATCAAATACTGCAATCCAACAAATCTGTTAGACTGAGCACATTTGCAGCTTCTCCACATTCACTGCAACTTCAATTACTCCATTCCCTTCAGTTTTAACAAACCTAGCTTTCTGTATCTCTCAAAATGACAATTATTAGCAATTCAGCAAATTCAAGCTTTTTCTCTATCAACAGATATAACTCATTCCCAAAATGAGTAAAATCTACCATTTCCAACAAATTCGCTGTTTGCATGATTAGCTAGTTCACTACTTCTAGAAGTTTCACCATTTCAATCAATTTCTCAATCTCCAATATTTTCTGCAGTCCAACAACATAAATTAATGTATTTCTGACAACCTACTCATTTTTCAATGTTGATTTCGCCGAAGTAAGCCTTCAATATCTCCATTCCTATATTTTGCAACTAATCACGTTTCTACATTCACCTGAACCTACAATTTCTCAATTTCTAACTTTATCAGAAAATGTAGTTCTATTTTTCTATCAAATACTGCAATTCCACAAATCTGTTAGACTGAGCACAGTTGCAGCTTCTCCACATTCACTGCAACTTCAATTTCTCCATTCCTTCATTTTTATCAAACCGAGTTTTCTGTATCTCTCAAAATAACAATTATTAGCAATTCAGCAAATTCATGCATTTTCTCTATCAACAGATATAACTCATTCCCAAAATGAGTAAAATCTCCCATTTCCAACAAAGTCGCTGTTTGCATGATCCGCTGGTTCACTGAATCTTCAAGAATCACCATTTCAATCAATTTCTCAATCTCCAATATTTTCTGCATTCCAACAACATAAATAAATGTATTTCTGACAACCTACTCGTTTTTCAATGTTGATTTCGCCGAAGTAAGCCTTCAATATCTCCATTCCTATATTTTGCAACTAATCACGTTTCTACATTCACCTGAACCTACAATTTCTCAATTTCTCACTTAATCAGCAAATGTAGTTCTATTTTTCTATCAAATACTGCAATTCCACATATCCGTTAGACTGAGCTCATTTGCAGCTTCTCCGCATTCACTGCAACTTCAATTTCTCAAATCCCTCCAGTTTTAGCAAACCTAGCTGTCTGTATCTCTCAAAATGTCAAATATTAGTTTTTCTGCAAATTCAAAGATTTTCTCTATCAACACATATAACTCATTCCCAAAATTGGTAAAATTCCCCATTTCCAACAAATTCGCTGTTTGCATGATTCGTTCATTCACTAAATCTAGAAGTTTCACCAATTCAATCAATTTCTCAATCTCCAATATTTTCTGCAGTCCAACAACATAAATAAATGTATTTCTGACAACCTACTCATTTTTCAATGTTGATTTCGCAGAAATAAGCCTTCAATATCTCCATTCCTATATTTTGGATCAAATCACTTTTCTAAATTCTCCTGTACCTGCAATTTCTCAATTTCTAATTTTATCAGCAAATATAGTTCTATTTATCTGTCAAATACTCCAAATCCAAAAATCTGTTAGACTAAGCACATTTGATGCTTCTCCGCTTTCAATGCAACTTCAATTTCTCCAAACGTTCATTTTTAGCAAACCTAGCTGTCTGTATCTCTCAAAATGACAAATATTAGTTATTCAGCAAATTCAATCATTTTCTCTATCAGCAGATATAACTCATTCCCAAAATGAGTAAAATCTCCCATTTCCAACAAATTCGCTGTTTACATGATCCGCTCGTTCACTGAATCTACAAGTTTCACCATTTCAATCAATTTCTCAATCTCCAATATTTTCTGCAGACCAACAACATATATAAATGTATTTCTGACAACCTACTCATTTTTCAATGTTGATTTCGCTGAAGTAAGCATTCAATATCTCCATTCTTATATTTAGCAACAAATCACGTTTCTTCATTCTCCTGTACCTGCAATTTCTCAATTTCTATCTTTATTAGCAAATGTAGTTCTATTTATCTATCAAATACTCCAAATCCACAAATCTGTTAGACTGAGCACATTTGCAGCTTCTCCACATTCACAGCAACTTCAATTTCTCCACTCCATTCAGTTTTAGCAAACCTAGCTGTCTGTATCTCTCAAAATGTCAATTATTAGCAACTCAGCAAATTCAAGCTTTTTCTCTATCAACAGATATAACACATTGCCAAAAAAGCGAAATCTCACATTTCCAACAAAATCGCTGTTTGCATGACCCACTCGTTCACTGAAACATCAAGTTTCACCATTTCAATCAATTTCTCAATCTCCAATATTTTCTGCAGTCCAACAACATAAATAAATGTATTTCTGACAACCAACTAATTTTTCAATGTTGATTTCGCCGAAGTAAGCCTTCAATATCTCCATTCCTATATTTTGCAACTAATCAGGTTTCTACATTCACCTGAACCTACAATTTCTCACTTTATCAGCAAATGTAGTTCTATTTTTCTATCAAATACTGCAATTCCACAAATCTGTTAGACTGAGCACATTTGCAGCTTCTCCACATTCATTGCAACTTCAATTTCTCCATTCCGTTCAGTTTTATCAAACCTAGCTGTCTGTATCTCTCATAATGTCAATTTTCAGCAATTCAGCAAATTCAAGCATTTTCTCTATCAACAGATATAACTCATTCCCAAAATGAGTAAAATCTACCATTTCCAACAAATTCGCTGTTTGCATGATTAGCTAGTTCACTAATTCTAGAAGTTTCACCATTTCAATGAATTTCTCAATCTCCAATATTTTCTGCAGTGCAACAACATAAATAAATGTATTTCTGACAAACTACTCATTTTTCAATGTTGATTTCGCTGAAGTAAGCCTTTAATATCTCCATTCCTATGTTTTGCAACTAATCACGTTTCCACATTCACCTGAACCTACAATTTATCAATTTCTCACTTAATCTGCAAAAGTAGTTCTATTTTTCTATCAAATACTGCAATCCAACAAATCTGTTAGACTGAGCACAATTGCAGCTTCTCCACATTCACTGCATATTCAATTACTCCATTCCCTTCAGTTTAAACAAACCTAGCTTTCTGTATCTCTCAAATTGACAATTATTAGCAATTCAGCAAATTCAAGCTTTTTCTCTATCAACAGATATAACTCATTCCCAGAATGAGTAAAATCTACCATTTCCAACAAATTCGCTGTTTGCATGATTAGCTAGTTCACTACTTCTAGAAGTTTCACCATTTCAATCAATTTCTCAATCTCCAATATTTTCTGCAGTCCAACAACATAAATAGATCTATTTCTGACAACCGACTCAGATTTCAATGTTGATTTCGCTGAAGTAAGCCTTCAATATTTCCATTCCTATATTTTGCAACTAATCACTTTTCTACATTCACCTGAACCTACAATTTCTCAATTTCTAACTTTATCAGCAAATGTAGTTCAATTTATCTATCAAATACTCCAATTGCAGAAATCTGTTAGACTGAGCACATTTGCAGCTTCTCCACATTCACTGCAACTTCAAATTCTCCATTCCCTTCAGTTTTTTCAAACCTAGCTGTCTGTATCTCTCAAAATGTCAATTATTAGCAATTCAGCAAATTCAAGCATTTTCTCTATCAACAGATATAACTCATTCCCAAAATTACTAAAATTCCCCATTTCCAACAAATTCGCTGTTTGCACGATTCGCTCGTTCACTAAATCTAGAAGTTTCACCAATTCAATAAATATCTCAATTTCCAATATTTTCTGCAGTCCAACAACATAAATAGATCTATTTCTGACAACCGACTCAGATTTCAATGTTGATTTCGCTGAAGTAAGCCTTCAATATGTCCATTCCTATATGTTGCAACTAATCACGTTTCTACATTCACCTGAACCTACAATTTCTCAATTTCTAACTTTTTCAGCAAATGTAGTTCAATTTATCTATCAAATACTCCAATTGCAGTAATCTGTTAGACTGAGCACATTTGCAGCTTCTCCACATTCACTGCAACTTCAAATTCTCCATTCGCTTCAGTTTTATCAAACCTAGCGGTCTGTATCTCTCAAAATGACAATTATTAGCAATTCAGCATATTCAAGCATTATCCCTATCAACAGATATAACTCATTCCCAAAATTAGTAAAATTCCCCATTTCCAACAAATTCGCTGTTTGCATAATTCGCTCGTTCACTAAATCTAGAAGTTTCACCATTTCAATCAATTTCTCAATCTCCAATATTATCTGCAGTCCAACAACATAAATAAATGTATTTCTGACAACCTACTCATTTTTCATTGTTGATTTCTCTCAACTAAGCCTTCAATAACTCCATTCCTATATTTTGCAACAAATCACGTTTCTACATTCTCCTGTACCTGCAATTTCTCAATTTCTAACTTTATTAGCAAATGTAGTTCTATTTACCTATCAAATACTCCAAATCCACAAATCTGTTAGACTAAGCAGATTTGCAGCTTCTCCACATTCACTGCAACTTCAATTTCTCCAAACCTTCAGTAATAGCAAACCTAGCTGTCGGTATCTCTCAAAATGTCAAATATTAGTTATTCCGCAAATTCAATCATTTTCTCCATCAGCAGATATAACTCATTCCCAAAATGAGTAAAATCTCCCATTTCCAACAAATTCGCTGTTTGCATGATCCGCTCGTTCACTGAATCTACAAGTTTCAACATTTCAATCAATTTCTCAATCTCCAATATTTTCTGCAGTCCAACAACATAAATTGATCTATTTCTGACAACCGACTCTGATTTCAATGTTGATTTCGCTGAAGTAAGCCTTCAATATCTCCAGTCCTATATTTTGCAACTAATCACGTTTCTACATTCACCTGAACCTACAATTTCTCAATTTCAAACTTCATCAGCAAATGTAGTTCTATTTTTCTATCAAATACTGCAATCCAACAAATCTGTTAGACTGAGCACATTTGCAGCTTCTCCACATTCACTGCAACTTCAATTACTCCATTCCCTTCAGTTTTAACAAACCTAGCTTTCTGTATCTCTCAAAATGACAATTATTAGCAATTCAGCAAATTCAAGCTTTTTCTCTATCAACAGATATAACTCATTCCCAAAATGAGTAAAATCTACCATTTCCAACAAATTCGCTGTTTGCATGATTAGCTAGTTCACTACTTCTAGAAGTTTCACCATTTCAATCAATTTCTCAATCTCCAATATTTTCTGCAGTCCAACAACATAAATTAATGTATTTCTGACAACCTACTCATTTTTCAATGTTGATTTCGCCGAAGTAAGCCTTCAATATCTCCATTCCTATATTTTGCAACTAATCACGTTTCTACATTCACCTGAACCTACAATTTCTCAATTTCTCACTTAATCAGCAAATGTAGTTCTATTTTTCTATCAAATACTGCAATTCCACATATCCGTTAGACTGAGCTCATTTGCAGCTTCTCCGCATTCACTGCAACTTCAATTTCTCAAATCCCTCCAGTTTTAGCAAACCTAGCTGTCTGTATCTCTCAAAATGTCAAATATTAGTTTTTCTGCAAATTCAAAGATTTTCTCTATCAACACATATAACTCATTCCCAAAATTGGTAAAATTCCCCATTTCCAACAAATTCGCTGTTTGCATGATTCGTTCATTCACTAAATCTAGAAGTTTCACCAATTCAATCAATTTCTCAATCTCCAATATTTTCTGCAGTCCAACAACATAAATAAATGTATTTCTGACAACCTACTCATTTTTCAATGTTGATTTCGCAGAAATAAGCCTTCAATATCTCCATTCCTATATTTTGGATCAAATCACTTTTCTAAATTCTCCTGTACCTGCAATTTCTCAATTTCTAATTTTATCAGCAAATATAGTTCTATTTATCTGTCAAATACTCCAAATCCAAAAATCTGTTAGACTAAGCACATTTGATGCTTCTCCGCTTTCAATGCAACTTCAATTTCTCCAAACGTTCAGTTTTAGGAAACCTAGCTGTCTGTATCTCTCAAAATGACAAATATTAGTTATTCAGCAAATTCAATCATTTTCTCTATCAGCAGATATAACTCATTCCCAAAATGAGTAAAATCTCCCATTTCCAACAAATTTGCTGTTTACATGATCCGCTCGTTCACTGAATCTACAAGTTTCACCATTTCAATCAATTTCTCAATCTCCAATATTTTCTGCAGACCAACAACATATATAAATGTATTTCTGACAACCTACTCATTTTTCAATGTTGATTTCGCTGAAGTAAGCATTCAATATCTCCATTCTTATATTTAGCAACAAATCACGTTTCTTCATTCTCCTGTACCTGCAATTTCTCAATTTCTATCTTTATTAGCAAATGTAGTTCTATTTATCTATCAAATACTCCAAATCCACAAATCTGTTAGACTGAGCACATTTGCAGCTTCTCCACATTCACAGCAACTTCAATTTCTCCACTCCATTCAGTTTTAGCAAACCTAGCTGTCTGTATCTCTCAAAATGTCAATTATTAGCAACTCAGCAAATTCAAGCTTTTTCTCTATCAACAGATATAACACATTGCCAAAAAAGCGAAATCTCACATTTCCAACAAAATCGCTGTTTGCATGACCCACTCGTTCACTGAAACATCAAGTTTCACCATTTCAATCAATTTCTCAATCTCCAATATTTTCTGCAGTCCAACAACATAAATAAATGTATTTCTGACAACCAACTAATTTTTCAATGTTGATTTCGCCGAAGTAAGCCTTCAATATCTCCATTCCTATATTTTGCAACTAATCAGGTTTCTACATTCACCTGAACCTACAATTTCTCACTTTATCAGCAAATGTAGTTCTATTTTTCTATCAAATACTGCAATTCCACAAATCTGTTAGACTGAGCACATTTGCAGCTTCTCCACATTCATTGCAACTTCAATTTCTCCATTCCGTTCAGTTTTATCAAACCTAGCTGTCTGTATCTCTCATAATGTCAATTTTCAGCAATTCAGCAAATTCAAGCATTTTCTCTATCAACAGATATAACTCATTCCCAAAATGAGTAAAATCTACCATTTCCAACAAATTCGCTGTTTGCATGATTAGCTAGTTCACTAATTCTAGAAGTTTCACCATTTCAATGAATTTCTCAATCTCCAATATTTTCTGCAGTGCAACAACATAAATAAATGTATTTCTGACAAACTACTCATTTTTCAATGTTGATTTCGCTGAAGTAAGCCTTTAATATCTCCATTCCTATGTTTTGCAACTAATCACGTTTCCACATTCACCTGAACCTACAATTTATCAATTTCTCACTTAATCTGCAAAAGTAGTTCTATTTTTCTATCAAATACTGCAATCCAACAAATCTGTTAGACTGAGCACAATTGCAGCTTCTCCACATTCACTGCATATTCAATTACTCCATTCCCTTCAGTTTAAACAAACCTAGCTTTCTGTATCTCTCAAATTGACAATTATTAGCAATTCAGCAAATTCAAGCTTTTTCTCTATCAACAGATATAACTCATTCCCAGAATGAGTAAAATCTACCATTTCCAACAAATTCGCTGTTTGCATGATTAGCTAGTTCACTACTTCTAGAAGTTTCACCATTTCAATCAATTTCTCAATCTCCAATATTTTCTGCAGTCCAACAACATAAATAGATCTATTTCTGACAACCGACTCAGATTTCAATGTTGATTTCGCTGAAGTAAGCCTTCAATATTTCCATTCCTATATTTTGCAACTAATCACTTTTCTACATTCACCTGAACCTACAATTTCTCAATTTCTCACTTTATCAGCAAATGTAGTTCAATTTATCTATCAAATACTCCAATTGCAGAAATCTGTTAGACTGAGCACATTTGCAGCTTCTCCACATTCACTGCAACTTCAAATTCTCCATTCCCTTCAGTTTTTTCAAACCTAGCTGTCTGTATCTCTCAAAATGTCAATTATTAGCAATTCAGCAAATTCAAGCATTTTCTCTATCAACAGATATAACTCATTCCCAAAATTAGTAAAATTCCCCATTTCCAACAAATTCGCTGTTTGCATAATTCGCTCGTTCACTTAATCTAGAAGTTTCACCATTTCAATCAATTTCTCAATCACCAATATTTTCTGCAGTCCAACAAAATAAATAAATGTATTCCTGACAACCTACTCATTTTTCAATGTTGATTTCGTTCAAGTAAGCCTTCAATATCTCCATTCCTATGATTTGCAACAAATCACGTTTCTACATTCTCCTGTACCTGCAATTTCTCAATTTCTATCTTTAATAGCAAATGTAGTTCTATTTATCTATTAAATACTCCAAATCCACAAATCTGTTAGACTAAGCAGATTTGCAGCTTCTCCGCATTCACTGCAACTTCAATTTCTCCAAACCTTCAGTATTAGCAAACCTAGCTGTCTGTTTCTCTCAAAATGTCAAATATTAGTTATTCAGCAAATTCAATCATTTTCTCCATTAGCAGATATAACTCATTCCCAAAATGAGTAAAATCTCCCATTTCCAACAAATACGCTGTTTGCATGATCCGCTCGTTCACTGAATCTACAAGTTTCACCATTTCAATCAATTTCTCAATCTCCAATATTTTCTGCAGTCCAACAACATAAATAGATCTATTTCTGACAACCGATTCAGATTTCAATGTTGATTTCGCTGAAGTAAGCCTTCAATATCTCCATTCTTATATTTTGCAACTAATCACGTTTCTACATTGAACTGAACCTACAATTTCTCAATTTCTAACTTTATCAGCAAATGTAGTTCCATTTTTCTATCAAATACTGCAATTTCACAAATCTGTTAACCTGAGCACATTTGCAGCTTCTCCACATTCACTGCAACTTCAGTTTCTCCATTCCCTTCAGTTTTATCAAACCTAGCTGTCTGTATCTCTCAAAATGTCAATTATTAGCAATTCAGCAAATTCAAGCATTTTCTCCAACAACAGATATAACTCATTCCCAAAATGAGTAATATCTACCATTTCCAACAAATTCGCTGTTTGCATGATTAGCTAGTTCACTAATTCTAGAAGTTTCACCACTTCAATGAATTTCTCAATCTCCAATATTTTCTGCAGTCCAACAACATAAATAAATGTATTTCTGACAACCAACTAATTTTTCAATGTTGATTTCGCCGAAGTAAGCATTCAATATCTCCATTCCTATATTTTGCAACTAATCAGGTTTCTACATTCACCTGAACCTACAATTTCTCACTTTATCAGCAAATGTAGTTCTATTTTTCTATCAAATACTGCAATTCCACAAATCTGTTAGACTGAGCACATTTGCAGCTTCTCCACATTCATTGCAACTTCAATTTCTCCATTCCGTTCAGTTTTATCAAACCTAGCTGTCTGTATCTCTCAAAATGTCAATTTTCAGCAATTCAGCAAATTCAAGCATTTTCTCTATCAACAGATATAACTCATTCCCAAAATGAGTAAAATCTACCATTTCCAACAAATTCGCTGTTTGCATGATTAGCTAGTTCACTAATTCTAGAAGTTTCACCATTTCAATGAATTTCTCAATCTCCAATATTTTCTGCAGTGCAACAACATAAATAAATGTATTTCTGACAAACTACTCATTTTTCAATGTTGATTTCGCTGAAGTAAGCCTTTAATATCTCCATTCCTATGTTTTGCAACTAATCACGTTTCCACATTCACCTGAACCTACAATTTATCAATTTCTCACTTAATCTGCAAAAGTAGTTCTATTTTTCTATCAAATACTGCAATCCAACAAATCTGTTAGACTGAGCACATTTGCAGCTTCTCCACATTCACTGCAACTTCAATTACTCCATTCCCTTCAGTTTAAACAAACCTAGCTTTCTGTATCTCTCAAATTGACAATTATTAGCAATTCAGCAAATTCAAGCTTTTTCTCTATCAACAGATATAACTCATTCCCAGAATGAGTAAAATCTACCATTTCCAACAAATTCGCTGTTTGCATGATTAGCTAGTTCACTACTTCTAGAAGTTTCACCATTTCAATCAATTTCTCAATCTCCAATATTTTCTGCAGTCCAACAACATAAATAGATCTATTTCTGACAACCGACTCAGATTTCAATGTTGATTTCGCTGAAGTAAGCCTTCAATATTTCCATTCCTATATTTTGCAACTAATCACTTTTCTACATTCACCTGAACCTACAATTTCTCAATTTCTAACTTTATCAGCAAATGTAGTTCAATTTATCTATCAAATACTCCAATTGCAGAAATCTGTTAGACTGAGCACATTTGCAGCTTCTCCACATTCACTGCAACTTCAAATTCTCCATTCCCTTCAGTTTTTTCAAACCTAGCTGTCTGTATCTCTCAAAATGTCAATTATTAGCAATTCAGCAAATTCAAGCATTTTCTCTATCAACAGATATAACTCATTCCCAAAATTAGTAAAATTCCCCATTTCCAACAAATTCGCTGTTTGCATAATTCGCTCGTTCACTTAATCTAGAAGTTTCACCATTTCAATCAATTTCTCAATCACCAATATTTTCTGCAGTCCAACAAAATAAATAAATGTATTCCTGACAACCTACTCATTTTTCAATGTTGATTTCGTTCAAGTAAGCCTTCAATATCTCCATTCCTATGATTTGCAACAAATCACGTTTCTACATTCTCCTGTACCTGCAATTTCTCAATTTCTATCTTTAATAGCAAATGTAGTTCTATTTATCTATTAAATACTCCAAATCCACAAATCTGTTAGACTAAGCAGATTTGCAGCTTCTCCGCATTCACTGCAACTTCAATTTCTCCAAACCTTCAGTATTAGCAAACCTAGCTGTCTGTTTCTCTCAAAATGTCAAATATTAGTTATTCAGCAAATTCAATCATTTTCTCCATTAGCAGATATAACTCATTCCCAAAATGAGTAAAATCTCCCATTTCCAACAAATACGCTGTTTGCATGATCCGCTCGTTCACTGAATCTACAAGTTTCACCATTTCAATCAATTTCTCAATCTCCAATATTTTCTGCAGTCCAACAACATAAATAGATCTATTTCTGACAACCGATTCAGATTTCAATGTTGATTTCGCTGAAGTAAGCCTTCAATATCTCCATTCTTATATTTTGCAACTAATCACGTTTCTACATTGAACTGAACCTACAATTTCTCAATTTCTAACTTTATCAGCAAATGTAGTTCCATTTTTCTATCAAATACTGCAATTTCACAAATCTGTTAACCTGAGCACATTTGCAGCTTTAATAGCAAATGTAGTTCTATTTATCTATTAAATACTCCAAATCCACAAATCTGTTAGACTAAGCAGATTTGCAGCTTCTCCACATTCACTGCAACTTCAATTTCTCCATTCCCTTCAGTTTTATCAAACCTAGCTGTCTGTATCTCTCAAAATGTCAATTATTAGCAATTCAGCAAATTCAAGCATTTTCTCCAACAACAGATATAACTCATTCCCAAAATGAGTAATATCTACCATTTCCAACAAATTCGCTGTTTGCATGATTAGCTCGTTCACTAAATGTGGAAGTTCCACCATTCAATCAATTTCCTAATCCCCAATATTTTCTGCAGTCCAACAACATAAATAAATGTATTTCTGACAACCTACTCATTTTTCAATGTTGATTTCGCCGAAGTAAGCCTTCAATATCTCCATTCCTATATTTTGCAACTAATCACGTTTCTACACTCACCTGAACCTACAATTTCTCACTTTATCAGCAAATGTAGTTCTATTTTTCTATCAAATACTGCAATTCCACAAATCTGTTAGACTGAGCACATTTGCAGCTTCTCCGCATTCACTGCAACTTCAAATTCTCCAAAGCTTCAGTATTAGCAAACCTAGCTGTCTGTATCTCTCAAAATGTCAAATATTAGTTATACAGCAAATTCAATCATTTTCTCCATCACCAGATATAACTCATTCCCAAAATGAGTAAAATCTCCCATTTCCAACAAATTCGCTGTTTGCATGATCCGCTCGTTCACTGAATCTTCAAGTTTGAACATTTGAATCAATTTCTCAATCTCCAATATTTTCTGCAGTCCAACAACATAAATAGATCTATTTCTGACAACCGACTATGATTTCAATGTTGATTTCGCTGAAGTAAGCCTTCAATATCTCCATTCCTATATTTTGCAACTAATCACGTTTCTACATTCACCTGAACCTACAATTTCTCAATTTCTAACTTTATCAGCAAATGTAGTTCTATTTTTCTATCAAATACACCAATTCCACAAATCTGTTAGACTGAGCACATTTGCAGCTTCTCCACATTCATTGCAACTTCAATTTCTTCATTCCCTTCAGTTTTATCAAACCTAGCTGTCTGTATCTCTCAAAATGTCAATTTTTAGCAATTCAGCAAATTCAAGCATTTTCTCTATCAACAGATATAACTCATTCCCAAAATGAGTAAAATCTACCATTTCCAACAAATTCGCTGTTTGCATGATTAGCTCGTTCACTAAATGTAGAAGTTTCACCATTTCAATCAATTTCTCAATCTCCAATATTTTCTGCATTCCAACAACATAAATAAATGTATTTCTGACAACCTACTCATTTTTCAATGTTGATTTCGCAGAAGTCAGCCTACAATATCTCCATTCCTATATTATTGGAACAAATCACGTTTCTAAATTCTCCTGTACCTGCAATTTCTCAATTTCTAATTTTATCAGCAAATATAGTTCTATTTATCTATCAAATACTCCAAATCCACAAATCTGTTAGACTAAGCACATTTGCAGCTTCTCCGCTTTCACTGCAACTTCAATTTCTCCAAACCTTCAGTTTTAGCAAACCTAGCTGTCTGTATCTCTCAAAATGACAAATATTAGATATTCAGCAAATTCAATCATTTTCTCTATCAACAGATATAACTCATTCCCAAAATGAGTAAAATCTCCCATTTCCAACAAATTCGCTGTTTGCATGATCCGCTCGTTCACTGAATCTACAAGTTGCACCATTTCAATCAATTTCTCAATCTCCAATATTTCCGCAGTCCAAAAACATAAATAGATCTATTTCTGACAACCGACTCAGATTTCAATGTTGATTTCGCTGAAGTAAGCCTTCAATATCTCCATTCCAATATTTTGCAACTAATCACGTTTCTACATTCACCTGAACCTACAATTTTTCAATTTCTAACTTTATCAGCAAATGTAGTTCAATTTATCTATAAAATACTCCATTTGCAGAAATCTGTTAGACTGAGCACATTTGCAGCTTCTCCACATTCACTGCAACTTCAAATTCTCCATTCATTCATTTTTATCAAACCGAGTTTTCTGTATCTCTCAAAATAACAATTATTAGCAATTCAGCAAATTCATGCATTTTCTCTATCAACAGATATAACTCATTCCCAAAATGAGTAAAATCTCCCATTTCCAACAAATTCGCTGTTTGCATGATCCACTGGTTCACTGAATCTTCAAGAATCACCATTTCATTCAATTTCTCAATCTCCAATATTTTCTGCATTCCAACAACATAAATAAATGTATTTCTGACAACCTACTCATTTTTCAATGTTGATTTCGCCGAAGTAAGCCTTCAATATCTCCATTCCTATATTTTGCAACTAATCACGTTTCTACATTCACCTGAACCTACAATTTCTCAATTTCTCACTTTATCAGCAAATGTAGTTCTATTTTTCTATCAAAAACTGCAATTCCACAAATCTGTTAGACTGAGCACATTTGCAGCTTCTCCACATTCACTGCAACTTCAATTTGTATCTCTCTGTATCTCTCAAAATGTCAATTATTACCAATTCAGCAAATTCAAGCATTTTCTCTATCAACAGGTATAACTCATTCCCAAGATGAGTAAAATCTACCTTTTCCAAAAAATTCGCTGTTTGCATGATTAGGTAGTTAACTAATTCTAGAAGTTTCACCATTTGAATCAATTTCTCAATCTCCAATATTTTCTACAGTCCAACAACATAAATAGATCTATTTCTGACAACCGACTCAGATTTCAATGCTGATTTCGCTGAAGTAAGCCTTCAATATCTCCATTCCTTTATTTTGCAACTAATCACGTTTCAATATTCACCTGAACCTACAATTTCTCAATTTCTACCTTTATCAGCAAATTTAGTTCTATTTTTCTATCAAAAACTGCAATTCCACAAATCTGTTAGACTGAGCACATTTGCAGCTTCTCCACATTCACTGCAACTTCAATTTCTCCATTCCCTTCATTTTTATCAAACCTAGCTGTCCGTATCTCTCAAAATGTCAAATATTAGTTATTCAGCAAATTGAATCCTTTCTCCATCAGCAGATATACCTCATTCCCAAAATGAGTAAAATTCCCCATTTCCAACAAATTCGCGGTTTGCATGATCCGCTCGTTCACTGAATCTATAAGTATCACCATTTCAATCAATTTCTCAATCTCCAATATTTTCTGCAGTCCAGCAACATAAATAGATCTATTTCTGACAACCGACTCAGATTTCAATGTTGATTTCGCTGAAGTATGCCTTCAATATCTCCATTCCTATATTTTGCAACTAATCAGGTTTCTACATTCATCTGAACCTACAATTTCTCAATTTCTAACTTTAACAGCAAATGTAGTTCTACTTTTCTATCAAATACTGCAATTCCACAAATCTGTTAGACTGAGCACATTTGCAGCTTCTCCACATTCACTGCAACTTCAACTTCCCCATTCCCTTCATTTTTATCAAACCTAGCTTTCTGTATCTCTCAAAATGACAATTATTAGCAATTCAGCAAATTCAAGTATTTTCTCTATCAACAGATATAACTCATTCCCAAAATGAGTAAAATCTACCATTTCCAACAAATTCGCTGTTTGCATGATTAGCTCGTTCACTACATCTAGAAGTTTCACCATTTCAATCAATTTCTCAATCTCCAATATTTTCTGCAGACCAACAACATATATAAATGTATTTCTGACAACCTACTCATTTTTCATTGTTGATTTCGCTGAAGTAAGCATTCAATATCTCCATTCCTATATTTTGCAACAAATCACGTTTCTACATTCTCCTGTACCTGCAATTTCTCAATTTCTATCTTTATTAGCAAATGTAGTTCTATTTATCTATCAAATACTGCAAATCCACAAATCTGTTAGACTGAGCACATTTGCAGCTTCTCCACATTCACAGCAACTTCAATTTCTCCACTCCATTCAGTTTTAGCAAACCTCGCTGTCTGTATCTCTCAAAATGTCAATTATTAGCAATTCAGCAAATTCAAGCTTTTTCTCTATCAACAGATATAACACATTGCCAAAAAAGCGAAATCTCACATTTCCAACAAAATCGCTGTTTGCATGATCCACTCGTTCACTGAAACATCAAGTTTCACCAATTCAATAAATTTCTCAATCTTCAATATTATCTGCAGTCCAACAACATAAATAGATCTATTTCTGGCAACCTACTCAGATTTCAATGTTGATTTCGCCGAAGTAAGCCTTCAATATATCCATTCCTATATTTTGCAACTAATCACGTTTCTACATTCACCTGAACCTACAATTTCTCAATTTCCAACTTCATCAGCAAATGTAGTTCTATTTATCTATCAAATACTGCAATTCCACAAATCTGTTAGACTGAGAACAGTTGTAGCTTCTCCACATTCACTGCAACTTCAATTTCTCCATTCCCTTCATTTTTATCAAACCGAGCTTTCTGTATCTCTCAAAATGACAATTATTAGCAATTCAGCAAATTCAAGCATTTTCTCTGTCAACGGATATAACTCATTCCCAAAATGAGTAAAATCTACCATTTCCAACAAATTCGCTGTTTGCATGATTAGCTAGTTCACTAATTCTAGAAGTTTCACCATTTCAATCAATTTCTCAATCTCCAATATTTTCTGCAGTCCAACAACATAAATAAATGTATTTCTGACAACCTACTCATTTTTCAATGTTGATTTCGCCGAAGTAAGCCTTCAATATCTCCATTCCTATATTTTGCAACTAATCACGTTTCTATATTCACCTGAACCTACAATTTCTCAATTTCTCACTTTATCAGCAAATGTAGTTCTATTTTTCCATCAAATACTGCAATTCCAGAAATCTGTTAGACTGAGCACATTTGCAGCTTCTCCGCATTCGCTGCAACTTCAATTTCACCATTCCCTTCAGTTTTAGCAAACCTAACTGTCTGTATCTCTCAAAATGTCAAATATTAGTTATTCAGCAAATTCAAACATTTTCTCTATCAACAGATATAACTCATTCGCAAAATTATAAAATTCCCCTTTTCCAACAAATTCGCTGTTTGCATGATTAGCTCGTTCACTAAATGTAGAAGTTTCAGCATTTCAATCAATATATCAATCTCCAATATTTTCTGCAGTCCAACAACATAAATAAATGTATTTCTGACAACCTACTCATTTTTCAATGTTGATTTCGCCAAAGTAAGCCTTCAATATCTCCGTTCCTATATTTTGCAACTAATCACGTTTCTACATTCACCTGAACCTTCAATTTCTCAATTTCTAACTTTATCAGCAAATGTAGTTCTATTTTTCTATCAAATACTGCAATTCCACAAATCTGTTAGACTGAGCACAGTTGCAGAATCTCCACATTCACTGCAACTTCAATTTCTCCATTCCCTTCATTTTTATCAAACCTAGCTTTCTGTATCTCTCAAAATGACAATTATTAGCAATTTGGCAAATTCAAGCATTTTCTCTATCAACAGATATAACTCATTCCCAAAATGAGTAAAATCTACCATTTCCAACAAATTCGCTGTTTGCATGATTCGCTCGTTCACTAAATGTAGAAGTTTCACCATTTCAATCAATTTCTCAATCTCCAATATTTTCTGCAGTCCAACAACATAAATAAATGTATTTCTGACAACCTACTCATTTTTCAATGTTGATTTCGCTGAAGTAAGCCTTCAATATCTCCATTCCTATATTTTGGAACAAATCACGTTTCTAAATTCTCCTGTACCTGCAATTTCTCAATTTCTAATTTTATCAGCAAATAAAGTTCCATTTATCCATGAAATACTCCAAATCCACAAATCTGTTAGACTAAGCACAATTGCAGCTTCTCCACTTTCACTGCAACTTCAATTTCTCCAAACCTTCAGTTTTAGCAAACATAGCTGTCGGTATCTCTCAAAATGACAATTATTAGCAATTCAGCAAATTCAAGCATTTATCTATCAACAGATATAACTCATTCCCAAAATTAGTAAAATTCCCCATTTCCAACAAATTCGCTGTTTGCATGATTCGCTCGTTCACTGAATCTACAAGTTTCACCATTTCAATCAATTTCTCAATCTCCAATATTCTCTGCAGTCCATAACATAAATAGATCTATTTCTGACAACCTACTCATTTTTCAATGTTGATTTCGCTGAAGTAAGCCTTCAATATCTCCATTCCTTTATTTTGCAACTAATCAGGTTTCAACATTCACCTGAACCTACAATTTCTCAATTTCTAACTTCATCCGCAAATGTAGTTCTATTTATCTATCAAATACTGCAGTTCCACAAATCTGTTGGACTGAGCACATTTGCAGCTTCTCCACATTCACAGACACTTCAATTTCTCCACTCCCTTCAGTTTTAGCAAACCTAGCTGTCTGTATCTCTCAAAATGTCAATTATTAGCAATTCAGCAAATTCAAGCTTTTTCTCTATCAACAGATATAACTCATTAGCGAAATGAGTAAAATCTACCATTTTCAACAAATTCGCTGTTTGCATGATCCGCTCGTTCACAAAATCTAGAAGTTTCACCATTTCAATAAATTTCTCAATTTCCAATATATTCTGCAGTCCAACAACATAAATAAATGTATTTCTGACAACCTATTCATTTTTCAATCTTGATTTCGCCGAAGTAAGCCTTCAATATCTTCTTTCCCATATTTTGCAACTAATCACGTTTCTACATTCACCTGAACCTACAATTTCTCAATTTCTCACTTCATCAGCAAATGTAGTTCTATTTTTCTATCAAATACTGCAATTCCACAAATCAGTTAGACTGAGCACATTTGCAGCTTCTCCGAATTCACTGCAACTTCAATTTCTCCATTCCCTTCAGTTTTAGCAAACCTAGCTGTCTGTATCTCTCTAAATGTCAAATATTAGTTATTCAGCAAATTCAAACATTTTCTCTATCAACAGATATAACTCATTCCCAAAATTAGTAAAATTCCCCATTTCCAACAATTTCGCTGTTTGCATAATTCGCTCGTTCACTTAATCTAGAAGTTTCACCATTTCAATCAATTTCTCAATCTCCAATATTTTCTGCAGTCCAACAACATAAATAAATGTATTTCTGACAACCTACTCATTTTTCAATGCTGATTTCGCTGAAGTAAGCCTTCAATATCTCCATTCCTATATTTTGCAACAAATCACGTTTCTACATTCTCCTGTACCTGCAATTTCTCAATTTCTAACTTTATTAGTAAATGTAGTTCTATTTACCTGTCAAATATTCGAAAACCACCAATCTGTTAGACTAAGCACATTTGGGCTTCTCCGCATTCACTGCAACTTCAATTTCTCCAAACGTTCAGTTTTAGCAAACTTAGCTGTATTTATCTCTCAAAATGGCAAATATTAGTTATTCAGCAAATTGAATCCTTTCTCCATCAGCAGATATACATCATTCCCAAAATGAGCAAAATCTCCCATTTCCAACAAATTCGCTGTTTGCATGATCCGCTCGTTCACTGAATCTACAAGTTTCACCATTTCAATCAATTTCTCCATCTCCAATATTTTCTGCAGTCCAAGAACATAAATAGATCTATTTCTGACAACCTACTCAGATTTCAATGTTGATTTCGCTGAAGTAAGCCTTCAATATCTCCATTCCTATGTTTTGCAACTAATCACGTTTCCACATTCACCTGAACCTACAATTTCTCAATTTCTAACTTTATCAGCAAATGTAGTTCTATTTTTCTATCAAATACTGCAATTGCACAAATCTGTTAGACTGCGCACATTTGCAGCTTCTCCACATTCACTGCAACTTCAATTTCTCCATTCCTTCAGTTTTAGCAAACCTAGCTTTCTGTATCTCTCAAAATGACAATTATTAGCAATTCAGCAAATTCAAGTATTTTCTCTATCAACAGATATAACTCATTCCCAAAGTGAGTAAAATCTACCATTTCAAACAAATTCGATGTTTGCATGATTAGCTCGTTCACTAAATCTAGAAGTTTCACCATTTCAATCAATTTCTCAATCTCCAATATTTTCTGCAGTCCAGCAACATAAATAAAAGTATTTCTGACAACCTACTCATTTTTCAATGTTGATTTCGCCGAAGTAAGCCTTCAATATCTCCATTCCTATATTTTGCAACTAATCACGTTTCTACATTCACCTGACCCTACAATTTCTCAATTTCTAACTTTATCAGCAAATGTAGTTCTATTTTTCTATCAATTAGTGCAATTCCACAAATCTGTTAGACTGAGCACATTTGCAGCTTCTCCACATTCATTGCAACTTCAATTTCTCAATTCCCTCCAGTTTTAGCAAACCTAGCTGTCTGTATCTCTCAAAATGTCAAATATTAGTTTTTCTGCAAATTCAAAGATTTTCTCTATCAACACATATAACTCATTCCCAAAATTGATAAAATTCCCCATTTCCAACAAATTCGCTGTTGCATGATTCGTTCATTCACTAAATCTAGAAGTTTCACCATTTCAATCAATTTCTCAATCTCCAATATTTTCTGCAGTCCAACAACATAAATAAATGTATTTCTGACAACCTACTCATTTTTCAATTTTGATTTCGCTGAAGTAAGCCTTCAATATCTCCATTCCTATATTTTGGATCAAATCACTTTTCTAACTTCTCCTGTACCTGCAATTTCTCAATTTCTAATTTTATCAGCAAATATAGTTCTATTTATCTGTCAAATACTCCAAATCCAAAAATCTGTTAGACTAAGCACATTTGCAGCTTCTCCGCTTTCACTGCAACTTCAATTTCTCCAAACCTTCAGTTTTAGCAAACCTAGCTGTCTGTATCTCTCAAAATGACAAATATTAGTTATTCAGCAAATTCAATCATTTTCTCTATCAGCAGATATAACCCATTCCCAAATGAGTAAAATTTCCCATTTCCAACAAATTCGCTGTTTGCATGATTAGCTCGTTCACTAAGTGTGGAAGTTTCACCATTTCAATCAATTTCCTAATCTCCAATATTTTCTGCAGTCCAACAACATAAATAAATGTATTTCTGACAACCTACTCATTTTTCAATGTTGATTTCGCCGAAGTAAGCCTTCAATATCTCCATTCCTATATTTTGCAACTAATCACGTTTCTACATTCATCTGAACCTACAATTTCTCAATTTCAAACTTTATCAGCAAATGTAGTTCTATTTATCTATCAAATACTGCAGTTCCACAAATCTGTTAGACTGAGCACATTTGCAGCATCTCCACATTCACAGCAACTTCAACTTCTCCACTCCATTCAGTTTTAGCAATCCTAGCTGTCTGTATCTCTCAAAATGTCAATTATTAGCAATTCAGCAAATTCAAGCTTTTTCTCTATCAACAGATATAACACATTGCCAAAATAAGCGAAATCTCAAATTTCCAGAAAAATCGCTGTTTGCATGATCCACTCGTTCACTGAAACATCAAGTTTCACCAATTCAATCAATTTCTCAATCTCCATCATTTTCGGCAGTCCAACAACATAAATAAATGTATTCCTGACAACCTACTCATTTTTCAATTTTGATTTCGCTGAAGTAAGCCTTCAATATCTCCATTCCTATATTTTGGATCAAATCACTTTTCTAACTTCTCCTGTACCTGCAATTTCTCAATTTCTAATTTTATCAGCAAATATAGTTCTATTTATCTGTCAAATACTCCAAATCCAAAAATCTGTTAGACTAAGCACATTTGCAGCTTCTCCGCTTTCACTGCAACTTCAATTTCTCCAAACCTTCAGTTTTAGCAAACCTAGCTGTCTGTATCTCTCAAAATGACAAATATTAGTTATTCAGCAAATTCAATCATTTTCTCTATCAGCAGATATAACTCATTCCCAAAATGAGTAAAATTTCCCATTTCCAACAAATTCGCTGTTTGCATGATCCGCTCGTTCACTGAATCTACAAGTTTCACCATTTCAATCAATTTCTCAATCTCCAATATTTTCTGCAGTCCAGCAACATAAATAGATCTATTTCTGACAACCGACTCAGATTTCAATGTTGATTTCGCTGAAGTATGCCTTCAATATCTCCATTCCTATATTTTGCAACTAATCAGGTTTCTAGATTCATCTGAACCTACAATTTCTCAATTTCTAACTTTAACAGCAAATGTAGTTCTACTTTTCTATCAAATACTGCAATTCCACAAATCTGTTAGACTGAGCACATTTGCAGCTTCTCCACATTCACTGCAACTTCAACTTCCCCATTCCCTTCATTTTTATCAAACCTAGCTTTCTGTATCTCTCAAAATGACAATTATTAGCAATTCAGCAAATTCAAGTATTTTCTCTATCAACAGATATAACTCATTCCCAAAATGAGTAAAATCTACCATTTCCAACAAATTCGCTGTTTGCATGATTAGCTCGTTCACTACATCTAGAAGTTTCACCATTTCAATCAATTTCTCAATCTCCAATATTTTCTGCAGACCAACAACATATATAAATGTATTTCTGACAACCTACTCATTTTTCATTGTTGATTTCGCTGAAGTAAGCATTCAATATCTCCATTCCTATATTTTGCAACAAATCACGTTTCTACATTCTCCTGTACCTGCAATTTCTCAATTTCTATCTTTATTAGCAAATGTAGTTCTATTTATCTATCAAATACTGCAAATCCACAAATCTGTTAGACTGAGCACATTTGCAGCTTCTCCACATTCACAGCAACTTCAATTTCTCCACTCCATTCAGTTTTAGCAAACCTCGCTGTCTGTATCTCTCAAAATGTCAATTATTAGCAATTCAGCAAATTCAAGCTTTTTCTCTATCAACAGATATAACACATTGCCAAAAAAGCGAAATCTCACATTTCCAACAAAATCGCTGTTTGCATGATCCACTCGTTCACTGAAACATCAAGTTTCACCAATTCAATAAATTTCTCAATCTTCAATATTATCTGCAGTCCAACAACATAAATAGATCTATTTCTGGCACCCTACTCAGATTTCAATGTTGATTTCGCCGAAGTAAGCCTTCAATATATCCATTCCTATATTTTGCAACTAATCACGTTTCTACATTCACCTGAACCTACAATTTCTCAATTTCCAACTTCATCAGCAAATGTAGTTCTATTTATCTATCAAATACTGCAATTCCACAAATCTGTTAGACTGAGAACAGTTGTAGCTTCTCCACATTCACTGCAACTTCAATTTCTCCATTCCCTTCATTTTTATCAAACCGAGCTTTCTGTATCTCTCAAAATGACAATTATTAGCAATTCAGCAAATTCAAGCATTTTCTCTGTCAACGGATATAACTCATTCCCAAAATGAGTAAAATCTACCATTTCCAACAAATTCGCTGTTTGCATGATTAGCTAGTTCACTAATTCTAGAAGTTTCACCATTTCAATCAATTTCTCAATCTCCAATATTTTCTGCAGTCCAACAACATAAATAAATGTATTTCTGTCAACCTACTCATTTTTCAATGTTGATTTCGCCGAAGTAAGCCTTCAATATCTCCATTCCTATATTTTGCAACTAATCACGTTTCTATATTCACCTGAACCTACAATTTCTCAATTTCTCACTTTATCAGCAAATGTAGTTCTATTTTTCCATCAAATACTGCAATTCCAGAAATCTGTTAGACTGAGCACATTTGCAGCTTCTCCGCATTCGCTGCAACTTCAATTTCACCATTCCCTTCAGTTTTAGCAAACCTAACTGTCTGTATCTCTCAAAATGTCAAATATTAGTTATTCAGCAAATTCAAACATTTTCTCTATCAACAGATATAACTCATTCGCAAAATTATAAAATTCCCCTTTTCCAACAAATTCGCTGTTTGCATGATTAGCTCGTTCACTAAATGTAGAAGTTTCAGCATTTCAATCAATATATCAATCTCCAATATTTTCTGCAGTCCAACAACATAAATAAATGTATTTCTGACAACCTACTCATTTTTCAATGTTGATTTCGCCAAAGTAAGCCTTCAATATCTCCGTTCCTATATTTTGCAACTAATCACGTTTCTACATTCACCTGAACCTTCAATTTCTCAATTTCTAACTTTATCAGCAAATGTAGTTCTATTTTTCTATCAAATACTGCAATTCCACAAATCTGTTAGACTGAGCACAGTTGCAGAATCTCCACATTCACTGCAACTTCAATTTCTCCATTCCCTTCATTTTTATCAAACCTAGCTTTCTGTATCTCTCAAAATGACAATTATTAGCAATTTGGCAAATTCAAGCATATTCTCTATCAACAGATATAACTCATTCCCAAAATGAGTAAAATCTACCATTTCCAACAAATTCGCTGTTTGCATGATTCGCTCGTTCACTAAATGTAGAAGTTTCACCATTTCAATCAATTTCTCAATCTCCAATATTTTCTGCAGTCCAACAACATAAATAAATGTATTTCTGACAACCTACTCATTTTTCAATGTTGATTTCGCTGAAGTAAGCCTTCAATATCTCCAATCCTATATTTTGGAACAAATCACGTTTCTAAATTCTCCTGTACCTGCAATTTCTCAATTTCTAATTTTATCAGCAAATAAAGTTCCATTTATCCATGAAATACTCCAAATCCACAAATCTGTTAGACTAAGCACAATTGCAGCTTCTCCACTTTCACTGCAACTTCAATTTCTCCAAACCTTCAGTTTTAGCAAACATAGCTGTCGGTATCTCTCAAAATGACAATTATTAGCAATTCAGCAAATTCAAGCATTTATCTATCAACAGATATAACTCATTCCCAAAATTAGTAAAATTCCCCATTTCCAACAAATTCGCTGTTTGCATGATTCGCTCGTTCACTGAATCTACAAGTTTCACCATTTCAATCAATTTCTCAATCTCCAATATTCTCTGCAGTCCATAACATAAATAGATCTATTTCTGACAACCTACTCATTTTTCAATGTTGATTTCGCTGAAGTAAGCCTTCAATATCTCCATTCCTTTATTTTGCAACTAATCAGGTTTCAACATTCACCTGAACCTACAATTTCTCAATTTCTAACTTCATCCGCAAATGTAGTTCTATTTATCTATCAAATACTGCAGTTCCACAAATCTGTTGGACTGAGCACATTTGCAGCTTCTCCACATTCACAGACACTTCAATTTCTCCACTCCCTTCAGTTTTAGCAAACCTAGCTGTCTGTATCTCTCAAAATGTCAATTATTAGCAATTCAGCAAATTCAAGCTTTTTCTCTATCAACAGATATAACTCATTAGCGAAATGAGTAAAATCTACCATTTTCAACAAATTCGCTGTTTGCATGATCCGCTCGTTCACAAAATCTAGAAGTTTCACCATTTCAATAAATTTCTCAATTTCCAATATATTCTGCAGTCCAACAACATAAATAAATGTATTTCTGACAACCTATGCATTTTTCAATCTTGATTTCGCCGAAGTAAGCCTTCAATATCTTCTTTCCCATATTTTGCAACTAATCACGTTTCTACATTCACCTGAACCTACAATTTCTCAATTTCTCACTTCATCAGCAAATGTAGTTCTATTTTTCTATTAAATACTGCAATTCCACAAATCAGTTAGACTGAGCACATTTGCAGCTTCTCCGAATTCACTGCAACTTCAATTTCTCCATTCCCTTCAGTTTTAGCAAACCTAGCTGTCTGTATCTCTCTAAATGTCAAATATTAGTTATTCAGCAAATTCAAACATTTTCTCTATCAACAGATATAACTCATTCCCAAAATTAGTAAAATTCCCCATTTCCAACAATTTCGCTGTTTGCATAATTCGCTCGTTCACTTAATCTAGAAGTTTCACCATTTCAATCAATTTCTCAATCTCCAATATTTTCTGCAGTCCAACAACATAAATAAATGTATTTCTGACAACCTACTCATTTTTCAATGCTGATTTCGCTGAAGTAAGCCTTCAATATCTCCATTCCTATATTTTGCAACAAATCACGTTTCTACATTCTCCTGTACCTGCAATTTCTCAATTTCTAACTTTATTAGTAAATGTAGTTCTATTTACCTGTCAAATATTCGAAAACCACCAATCTGTTAGACTAAGCACATTTGGGCTTCTCCGCATTCACTGCAACTTCAATTTCTCCAAACGTTCAGTTTTAGCAAACTTAGCTGTATTTATCTCTCAAAATGGCAAATATTAGTTATTCAGCAAATTGAATCCTTTCTCCATCAGCAGATATACATCATTCCCAAAATGAGCAAAATCTCCCATTTCCAACAAATTCGCTGTTTGCATGATCCGCTCGTTCACTGAATCTACAAGTTTCACCATTTCAATCAATTTCTCCATCTCCAATATTTTCTGCAGTCCAAGAACATAAATAGATCTATTTCTGACAACCTACTCAGATTTCAATGTTGATTTCGCTGACGTAAGCCTTCAATATCTCCATTCCTATGTTTTGCAACTAATCACGTTTCCACATTCACCTGAACCTACAATTTCTCAATTTCTAACTTTATCAGCAAATGTAGTTCTATTTTTCTATCAAATACTGCAATTGCACAAATCTGTTAGACTGCGCACATTTGCAGCTTCTCCACATTCACTGCAACTTCAATTTCTCCATTCCTTCAGTTTTAGCAAACCTAGCTTTCTGTATCTCTCAAAATGACAATTATTAGCAATTCAGCAAATTCAAGAATTTTCTCTATCAACAGATATAACTCATTCCCAAAATGAGTAAAATCTACCATTTCAAACAAATTCGATGTTTGCTTGATTAGCTCGTTCACTAAATCAAGAAGTTTCACCATTTCAATCAATTTCTCAATCTCCAATATTTTCTGCAGTCCAACAACATAAATAAAAGTATTTCTGACAACCTACTCATTTTTCAATGTTGATTTCGCCGAAGTAAGCCTTCAATATCTCCATTCCTATATTTTGCAACTAATCACGTTTCTACATTCACCTGACCCTACAATTTCTCAATTTCTAACTTTATCAGCAAATGTAGTTCTATTTTTCTATCAATTAGTGCAATTCCACAAATCTGTTAGACTGAGCACATTTGCAGCTTCTCCACATTCATTGCAACTTCAATTTCTCAATTCCCTCCAGTTTTAGCAAACCTAGCTGTCTGTATCTCTCAAAATGTCAAATATTAGTTTTTCTGCAAATTCAAAGATTTTCTCTATCAACACATATAACTCATTCCCAAAATTGATAAAATTCCCCATTTCCAACAAATTCGCTGTTTGCATGATTCGTTCATTCACTAAATCTAGAAGTTTCACCATTTCAATCAATTTCTCAATCTCCAATATTTTCTGCAGTCCAACAACATAAATAAATGCATTTCTGACAACTTACTCATTTTTCAATTTTGATTTCGCTGAAGTAAGCCTTCAATATCTCCATTCCTATATTTTGGATCAAATCACTTATCTAACTTCTCCTGTACCTGCAATTTCTCAATTTCTAATTTTATCAGCAAATATAGTTCTATTTATCTGTCAAATACTCCAAATCCAAAAATCTGTTAGACTAAGCACATTTGCAGCTTCTCCGCTTTCACTGCAACTTCAATTTCTCCAAACCTTCAGTTTTAGCAAACCTAGCTGTCTGTATCTCTCAAAATGACAAATATTAGTTATTCAGCAAATTCAATCATTTTCTCTATCAGCAGATATAACCCATTCCCAAATGAGTAAAATTTCCCATTTCCAACAAATTCGCTGTTTGCATGATCCGCTCGTTCACTGAATCTACAAGTTTCACCATTTCAATCAATTTCTCAATCTCCAATATTTTCTGCAGTCCATAACATAAAAAGATCTATTTCTGACAACCTACTCATTTTTCAATGTTGATTTCGCTGAAGTAAGCCTTCAATATCTCCTTTCCTATATTTTGCATTTAATCACGTTTCTACATTCACCTGAACCTACAATTTCTCAATTTCTAACTTTATCAGCAAATGTAGTTCTATTTTTCTATCAAATACTGCAATTCCAGTAATCTGTTAGACTGAGCACATTTGCAGCTTCTCCACATTCACTGCAACTTCAATTTCTCCATTCCCTTCATTTTTATCAAACCTAGCTGTCCGTATCTCTCAAAATGTCAAATATTAGTTATTCAGCAAATTGAAACCTTTCTCCATCAGCAGATATACCTCATTCCCAAAATGAGTAAAATTCCCCATTTCCAACAAATTCGCGGTTTGCATGATCCGCTCGTGCACTGAATCTATAAGTATCACCATTTCAATCAATTTCTCAATCTCCAATATTCTCTGCAGTCCAGCAACATAAATAGATCTATTTCTGACAACCGACTCAGATTTCAATGTTGATTTCGCTGAAGTATGCCTTCAAATTCTCCATTCCTATATTTTGCAACTAATCAGGTTTCTAGATTCATCTGAACCTACAATTTCTCAATTTCTAACTTTAACAGCAAATGTAGTTCTACTTTTCTATCAAATACTGCAATTCCACAAATCTGTTAGACTGAGCACATTTGCAGCTTCTCCACATTCACTGCAACTTCAACTTCCCCATTCCCTTCATTTTTATCAAACCTAGCTTTCTGTATCTCTCAAAATGACAATTATTAGCAATTCAGCAAATTCAAGTATTTTCTCTAAAACAGATATAACTCATTCCCAAAATGAGTAAAATCTACCATTTCCAACAAATTCGCTGTTTGCATGATTAGCTCGTTCACTACATCTAGAAGTTTCACCATTTCAATCAATTTCTCAATCTCCAATATTTTCTGCAGTCCAACAACATAAATAAATGTATTTCTGACAACCTACTCATTTTTCAATGTTGATTTCGCTGAAGTCAGCCTTCAATATCTCCATTCCTATATTTTGGAACAAATCACGTTTCTAAATTCTCCTGTACCTGCAATTTCTCAGTATCTAATTTTATCAGCAAATAAAGTTCCATTTATCCATGAAATACTCCAAATCCACAAATCTGTTAGACTAAGCACATTTGCAGCTTCTCCGCTTTCACTGCAACTTCAATTTCTCCAAACCTTCAGTTTTAGCAAACCTAGCTGTCTGTATCTCTCAAAATGACAAATATTAGATATTCAGCAAATTCAATCATTTTCTCTATCAACAGATATAACTCATTCCCAAAATGAGTAAAATTTCCCATTTCCAACAAATTCGCTGTTTGCATGATCCGCTCGTTCACTGAATCTACAAGTTGCACCATTTCAATCAATTTCTCAATCTCCAATATTTTCTGCAGTCCAACAACATAAATAGATCTATTTCTGACAACCGACTCAGATTTCAATGTTGATTTCGCTGAAGTAAGCCTTCAATATCTCCATTCCTATATTTTGCAACTAATCACGTTTCTACATTCACCTGAACCTACAATTTTTCAATTTCTAACTTTATCAGCAAATGTAGTTCAATTTATCTATCAAATACTCCAATTGCAGAAATCTGTTAGACTGAGCACATTTGCAGCTTCTCCACATTCACTGCAACTTCAAAGTCTCCATTCCCTTCAGTTTTATCAAACCTAGCTGTCTGTATCTCTCAAAATGACAATAATTAGCAATTCAGCAAATTCAAGCAGTTTCTCTATCAACAGATATAACTCATTCCAAAATGAGTAAAATCTACCATTTCCAACAAATTCGCTGTTTGCATGATTCGCTCGTTCACTAAATCTTGAAGTTTCACCATTTCAATCAATTTCTCAATCTCCAACATTTTCTGCAGTCCAACAACATAAATAAATGTATTCCTGACAACCTACTCATTTTTCAATGTTGATTACGCTCAAGTAAGCCTTCAATATCTCCATTCCTATATTTTGCAACAAATCACGTTTCTACATTCTCCTGTACCTGCAATTTCTCAATTTCTAACTTTATTAGCAAATGTAGTTCTATTTATCTATCAAATACTGCAAATCCACAAATCTGTTAGACTAAGCACATTTGCAGCTTCTCCGCATTCACTGCAACTTCAATTTCTCCAAACCTTCAGTATTAGCAAAGCTAGCTGTCTGTATCTCTCAAAATGTCAAATATTAGTTATTCAGCAAATTCAATCATTTTCTCCATCAGCAGATTTAACTCATTCCCAAAATGAGTAAAATCTCCCATTTCCAACAAATTCGCTGTTTGCATGATCCGCTCGTTCACTGAATCTACAAGTTTCACGATTTCAATCAATTTCTCAATCTCCAATATTTTCTGCAGTCCAACAACATAAATAGGTCTATTTCTGACAACCGACTCAGATTTCAAAGTTGATTTCGCCGAAGTAAGCCTCCAATATCTCCATTCCTATATTTTGCAACTAATCACGTTTCTACATTCACCTGAACCTACAATTTCTCAATTTCTAACTTTATCAGGAAATGTAGTTCTATTTTTCTATCAAATACTGCAATTCCACAAATCTGTTAGACTGAGCACAGTTGCAGCTTCTCCACATTCACTGCAACTTCAATTTCTCCATTCCTTCATTTTTATCAAACCGAGTTTTCTGTATCTCTCAAAATAACAATTATTTGCAATTCAGCAAATTCATGCATTTTCTCTATCAACAGATATAACTCATTCCCAAAATGAGTAAAATCTCCCATTTCCAACAAATTCGCTGTTTGCATGATCCGCTGGTTCACTGAATCTTCAAGAATCACCATTTCAATCAATTTCTCAATCTCCAATATTTTCTGCAGTCCAACAACATAAATAAATGTATTTCTGACAACCTACTCATTTTTCAATGTTGATTTCGCCGAAGTAAGCCTTCAATATCTCCATTCCTATATTTTGCAACTAATCACGTTTCTACATTCACCTGAACCTACAATTTCTCAATTTCTCACTTTATCAGCAAATGTAGTTCCATTTTTCTATCAAATACTGCAATTCCACATATCCGTTAGACTGAGCACATTTCCAGCTTCTCCACATTCATTGCAACTTCAATGTCTCCATTCCCTTCAGTTTTATCAAACCTAGCTGTCTGTATCTCTCAAAATGTCAATTTTTAGCAATTCAGCAAATTCAAGCATTTTCTCTATCAACAGATATAACTCATTCCCAAAATGAGTAAAATCTACCATTTCCAACAAATTCGCTGTTTGCATGATTAGCTCGTTCACTAAATATAGAAGTTTCACCATTTCAATCAATTTCTCAATCTCCAATATTTTCTGCAGTCCAACAACATAAATAAATGTATTTCTGACAACCTACTCATTTTTCAATGTTGATTTCGCTGAAGTCAGCCTTCAATATCTCCATTCCTATATTTTGGAACAAATCACGTTTCTAAATTCTCCTGTACCTGCAATTTCTCAGTATCTAATTTTATCAGCAAATAAAGTTCCATTTATCCATGAAATACTCCAAATCCACAAATCTGTTAGACTAAGCACATTTGCAGCTTCTCCGCTTTCACTGCAACTTCAATTTCTCCAAACCTTCAGTTTTAGCAAACCTAGCTGTCTGTATCTCTCAAAATGACAAATATTAGATATTCAGCAAATTCAATCATTTTCTCTATCAACAGATATAACTCATTCCCAAAATGAGTAAAATCTCCCATTTCCAACAAATTCGCTGTTTGCATGATCCGCTCGTTCACTGAATCTACAAGTTGCACCATTTCAATCAATTTCTCAATCTCCAATATTTTCTGCAGTCCAACAACATAAATAGATCTATTTCTGACAACCGACTCAGATTTCAATGTTGATTTCGCTGAAGTAAGCCTTCAATATCTCCATTCCTATATTTTGCAACTAATCACGTTTCTACATTCACCTGAACCTACAATTTCTCAATTTCTCACTTTATCAGCAAATGTAGTTCCATTTTTCTATCAAATACTGCAATTCCACATATCCGTTAGACTGAGCACATTTCCAGCTTCTCCACATTCATTGCAACTTCAATGTCTCCATTCCCTTCAGTTTTATCAAACCTAGCTGTCTGTATCTCTCAAAATGTCAATTTTTAGCAATTCAGCAAATTCAAGCATTTTCTCTATCAACAGATATAACTCATTCCCAAAATGAGTAAAATCTACCATTTCCAACAAATTCGCTGTTTGCATGATTAGCTCGTTCACTAAATATAGAAGTTTCACCATTTCAATCAATTTCTCAATCTCCAATATTTTCTGCAGTCCAACAACATAAATAAATGTATTTCTGACAACCTACTCATTTTTCAATGTTGATTTCGCTGAAGTCAGCCTTCAATATCTCCATTCCTATATTTTGGAACAAATCACGTTTCTAAATTCTCCTGTACCTGCAATTTCTCAGTATCTAATTTTATCAGCAAATAAAGTTCCATTTATCCATGAAATACTCCAAGTCCACAAATCTGTTAGACTAAGCACATTTGCAGCTTCTCCGCTTTCACTGCAACTTCAATTTCTCCAAACCTTCAGTTTTAGCAAACCTAGCTGTCTGTATCTCTCAAAATGACAAATATTAGATATTCAGCAAATTCAATCATTTTCTCTATCAACAGATATAACTCATTCCCAAAATGAGTAAAATCTCCCATTTCCAACAAATTCGCTGTTTGCATGATCCGCTCGTCACTGAATCTACAAGTTGCACCATTTCAATCAATTTCTCAATCTCCAATATTTTCTGCAGTCCAACAACATAAATAGATCTATTTCTGACAACCGACTCAGATTTCAATGTTGATTTCGCTGAAGTAAGCCTTCAATATCTCCATTCCTATATTTTGCAACTAATCACGTTTCTACATTCACCTGAACCTACAATTTTTCAATTTCTAAGTTTATCAGCAAATGTAGTTCAATTTATCTATCAAATACTCCAATTGCAGAAATCTGTTAGACTGAGCACATTTGCAGCTTCTCCACATTCACTGCAACTTCAAAGTCTCCATTCCCTTCAGTTTTATCAAACCTAGCTGTCTGTATCTCTCAAAATGACAATAATTAGCAATTCAGCAAATTCAAGCATTTTCTCTATCAACAGATATAACTCATTCCAAAATGAGTAAAATCTACCATTTCCAACAAATTCGCTGTTTGCATGATTCGCTCGTTCACTAAATCTAGAAGTTTCACCATTTCAATCAATTTCTCAATCTCCAACATTTTCTGCAGTCCAGCAACATAAATAAATGTATTCCTGACAACCTACTCATTTTTCAATGTTGATTACGCTCAAGTAAGCCTTCAATATCTCCATTCCTATATTTTGCAACAAATCACTACATTCTCCTGTACCTGCAATTTCTCAATTTCTAACTTTATTAGCAAATGTAGTTCTATTTATCTATCAAATACTGCAAATCCACAAATCTGTTAGACTAAGCACATTTGCAGCTTCTCCGCATTCACTGCAACTTCAATTTCTCCAAACCTTCAGTATTAGCAAAGCTAGCTGTCTGTATCTCTCAAAATGTCAAATATTAGTTATTCAGCAAATTCAATCATTTTCTCCATCAGCAGATTTAACTCATTCCCAAAATGAGTAAAATCTCCCATTTCCAACAAATTCGCTGTTTGCATGATCCGCTCGTTCACTGAATCTACAAGTTTCACGATTTCAATCAATTTCTCAATCTCCAATATTTTCTGCAGTCCAACAACATAAATAGGTCTATTTCTGACAACCGACTCAGATTTCAAAGTTGATTTCGCCGAAGTAAGCCTCCAATATCTCCATTCCTATATTTTGCAACTAATCACGTTTCTACATTCACCTGAACCTACAATTTCTCAATTTCTAACTTTATCAGGAAATGTAGTTCTATTTTTCTATCAAATACTGCAATTCCACAAATCTGTTAGACTGAGCACAGTTGCAGCTTCTCCACATTCACTGCAACTTCAATTTCTCCATTCCTTCATTTTTATCAAACCGAGTTTTCTGTATCTCTCAAAATAACAATTATTAGCAATTCAGCAAATTCATGCATTTTCTCTATCAACAGATATAACTCATTCCCAAAATGAGTAAAATCTACCATTTCCAACAAATTCGCTGTTTGCATGATTAGCTCGTTCACTAAATATAGAAGTTTCACCATTTCAATCAATTTCTCAATCTCCAATATTTTCTGCAGTCCAACAACATAAATAAATGTATTTCTGACAACCTACTCATTTTTCAATGTTGATTTCGCTGAAGTCAGCCTTCAATATCTCCATTCCTATATTTTGGAACAAATCACGTTTCTAAATTCTCCTGTACCTGCAATTTCTCTGTATCTAATTTTATCAGCAAATAAAGTTCCATTTATCCATGAAATACTCCAAATCCACAAATCTGTTAGACTAAGCACATTTGCAGCTTCTCCGCTTTCACTGCAACTTCAATTTCTCCAAACCTTCAGTTTTAGCAAACCTAGCTGTCTGTATCTCTCAAAATGACAAATATTAGATATTCAGCAAATTCAATCATTTTCTCTATCAACAGATATAACTCATTCCCAAAATGAGTAAAATCTCCCATTTCCAACAAATTCGTTGTTTGCATGATCCGCTCGTTCACTGAATCTACAAGTTGCACCATTTCAATCAATTTCTCAATCTCCAATATTTTCTGCAGTCCAACAACATAAATAGATCTATTTCTGACAACCGACTCAGATTTCAATGTTGATTTCGCTGAAGTAAGCCTTCAATATCTCCATTCCTATATTTTGCAACTAATCACGTTTCTACATTCACCTGAACCTACAATTTTTCAATTTCTAACTTTATCAGCAAATGTAGTTCAATTTATCTATCAAATACTCCAATTGCAGAAATCTGTTAGACTGAGCACATTTGCAGCTTCTCCACATTCACTGCAACTTCAAAGTCTCCATTCCCTTCAGTTTTATCAAACCTAGCTGTCTGTATCTCTCAAAATGACAATAATTAGCAATTCAGCAAATTCAAGCAGTTTCTCTATCAACAGATATAACTCATTCCAAAATGAGTAAAATCTACCATTTCCAACAAATTCGCTGTTTGCATGATTCGCTCGTTCACTAAATCTAGAAGTTTCACCATTTCAATCAATTTCTCAATCTCCAACATTTTCTGCAGTCCAACAACATAAATAAATGTATTCCTGACAACCTACTCATTTTTCAATGTTGATTACGCTCAAGTAAGCCTTCAATATCTCCATTCCTATATTTTGCAACAAATCACGTTTCTACATTCTCCTGTACCTGCAATTTCTCAATTTCTAACTTTATTAGCAAATGTAGTTCTATTTATCTATCAAATACTGCAAATCCACAAATCTGTTAGACTAAGCACATTTGCAGCTTCTCCGCATTCACTGCAACTTCAATTTCTCCAAACCTTCAGTATTAGCAAAGCTAGCTGTCTGTATCTCTCAAAATGTCAAATATTAGTTATTCAGCAAATTCAATCATTTTCTCCATCAGCAGATTTAACTCATTCCCAAAATGAGTAAAATCTCCCATTTCCAACAAATTCGCTGTTTGCATGATCCGCTCGTTCACTGAATCTACAATTTTCACGATTTCAATCAATTTCTCAATCTCCAATATTTTCTGCAGTCCAACAACATAAATAGGTCTATTTCTGACAACCGACTCAGATTTCAAAGTTGATTTCGCCGAAGTAAGCCTCCAATATCTCCATTCCTATATTTTGCAACTAATCACGTTTCTACATTCACCTGAACCTACAATTTCTCAATTTCTAACTTTATCAGAAAATGTAGTTCTATTTTTCTATCAAATACTGCAATTCCACAAATCTGTTAGACTGAGCACAGTTGCAGCTTCTCCACATTCACTGCAACTTCAATTTCTCCATTCCTTCATTTTTATCAAACCGAGTTTTCTGTATCACTCAAAATAACAATTATTAGCAATTCAGCAAATTCATGCATTTTCTCTATCAACAGATATAACTCATTCCCAAAATGAGTAAAATCTCCCATTTCCAACAAATTCGCTGTTTGCATGATCCGCTGGTTCACTGAATCTTCAAGAATCACCATTTCAATCAATTTCTCAATCTCCAATATTTTCTGCAGTCCAACAACATAAATAAATGTATTTCTGAAAACCTACGCATTTTTCAATGTTGATTACGCTCAAGTAAGCCTTCAATATCTCCATTCCTATATTTTGCAACTAATCACGTTTCTACATTCACCTGAACCTACAATTTCTCAACTTCTAACTTTATCAGCAAATGTAGTTCTATTTTTGTATCAAATACTGCAATTCCACAAATCTGTTAGACTGAGCACATTTGCAGCTTCTACGCATTCACTCCAACTTCAAATTCTCCAAACCTTCAGTATTAGCAAACCTAGCTGTCTGTATCTCTCAAAATGTCAAATATTAGTTATACAGCAAATTCAATCATTTTCTCCATCACCAGATATAACTCATTCCCAAAATGAGTAAAATCTCCCATTTCCAACAAATTCGCTGTTTGCATGATCCGCTCGTTCACTGAATCGTCAAGTTTGAACATTTCAATCAATTTCTCAATCTCCAATATTTACTGCAGTCCAACTACATAAATAGATCTATTTCTGACAACCTACTCATTTTTCAATGTTGATTTCGCTGAAGTCAGCCTTCAATATCTCCATTCCTATATTTTGGAACAAATCACGTTTCTAAATTCTCCTGTACCTGCAATTTCTCAATTTCTAATTTTATCAGCAAATAAAGTTCCATTTATCCATGAAATACTCCAAATCCACAAATCTGTTAGACTAAGCACATTTGCAGCTTCTCCGCTTTCACTGCAACTTCAATTTCTCCAAACCTTCAGTTTTAGCAAACCTAGCTGTCTGTATCTCTCAAAATGACAAATATTAGATATTCAGCAAATTCAATCATTTTCTCTATCAACAGATATAACTCATTCCCAAAATGAGTAAAATCTCCCATTTCCAACAAATTCGCTGTTTGCATGATCCGCTCGTTCACTGAATCTACAAGTTTCACGATTTCAATCAATTTCTCAATCTCCAATATTTTCTGCAGTCCAACAACATAAATAGGTCTATTTCTGACAACCGACTCAGATTTCAAAGTTGATTTCGCCGAAGTAAGCCTTCAATATCTCCATTCCTATATTTTGCAACTAATCACGTTTCTACATTCACCTGAACCTACAATTTCTCAATTTCTAACTTTATCAGAAAATGTAGCTCTATTTTTCTATCAAATACTGCAATTCCACAAATCTGTTCGACTGAGCACATTTGCAGCTTCTCCACATTCACTGCAACTTCAATTTCTCCATTCCTTCATTTTTATCATACCGAGTTTTCTGTATCTCTCAAAATAACAATTATTAGCAATTCAGCAAATTCATGCATTTTCTCTATCAACAGATATAACTCATTCCCAAAATGAGTAAAATCTCCCATTTCCAACAAATTCGCTGTTTGCATGATCCGCTGGTTCACTGAATCTTCAAGAATCACCATTTCAATCAATTTCTCAATCTCCAATATTTTCTGCAGTCCAACAACATAAATAAATGTATTTCTGACAACCTACTCATTTTTCAATGTTGATTTCGCCGAAGTAAGCCTTCAATATCTCCATTCCTATATTTTGCAACTAATCACGTTTCTACATTCACCTGAACCTACAATTTCTCAATTTCTCACTTTATCAGCAAATGTAGTTCTATTTTTCTATCAAATACTGCAATTCCACATATCCGTTAGACTGAGCACATTTGCAGCTTCTCCGCATTCACTGCAACTTCAATTTCTCAATTCCCTCCAGTTTTAGCAAACCTAGCTGTCTGTATCTCTCAAAATGTCAAATATTAGTTTTTCTGCAAATTCAAAGATTTTCTCCATCAACACATATAACTCATTCCCAAAATTGGTAATATTCCCCATTTCCAACAAATTCGCTGTTTGCATGATTCGTTCATTCACTAAATCTAGAAGTTTCACCATTTCAATCAATTTCTCAATCTCCAATATTTTCTGCAGTCCAACAACATAAATAAATGTATTTCTGACAACCTACTCATTTTTCAATGTTGATTTCGCTGAAGTAAGCCTTCAATATCTCCATTCCTATATTTTGGATCAAATCACTTTTCTAACTTCTCCTGTACCTGCAATTTCTCAATTTCTAATTTTATCAGCAAATATAGTTCTATTTATCTGTCAAATACTCCAAATCCAAAAATCTGTTAGACTAAGCACATTTGCAGCTTCTCCGCTTTCACTGCAACTTCAATTTCTCCAAACCTTCAGTTTTAGCAAACCTAGCTGTCTGTATCTCTCAAAATGACAAATATTAGTTATTCAGCAAATTCAATCATCTTCTCAATCAGCAGATATAACTCATTCCCAAAATGAGTAAAATCTCCCATTTCCAACAAATTCGCTGTTTGCATGATCCGCTCGTTCACTGAATCATCATGTTTCACCAGTTCAATAAATTTCTCAATCTCCAATATTTTCTGTAGTCCAACAACATATATAGATCTATTTCTGACAACCTACTCAGATTTCAAAGTTGATTTCGCTGAAGTAAGCCTTCAATATCTCCATTCCTATATTTTGCAACTAATCACGTTTCCACATTCACCTGAATCTACAATTTCTCAATTTCTAACTTTATCAGCAAATGTAGTTCTATTATTCTATCAAATACTGCAATTCCACAAATCGTTTAGACTGAGCACATTTGCAGCTTCTGCACATTCACTGCAACTTCAAATTCTCCATTCCCTTCAGTTTTAGCAAACCTAGCTTTCTGTTTCTCTCAAAATGACAATTATTCGCAATTCAGCAAATTCAAGTATTTTCTTTATCAACAGATATAACTCATTCCCAAAATGAGTAAAATCTACCATTTCCAACAAATTCGCTGTTTGCATGATTCGCTCGTTCACTAAATGTAGAAGTTTCACCATTTCAATCAATTTCTCAATCTCCAATATTTTCTGCAGTCCAACAACATAAATAAATGTATTTCTGACAACCTACTCATTTTTCAATGTTGATTTCGCTGAAGTAAGCCTTCAATATCTCCATTCCTATATTTTGGAACAAATCACGTTTCTAAATTCTCCCGTAGCTGCAATTTCTCAATTTCTAATTTTATCAGCAAATAAAGTTCCATTTATCCATGAAATACTCCAAATCCACAAATCTGTTAGACTAAGCACAATTGCAGCTTCTCCACTTTCACTGCAACTTCAATTTCTCCAAACCTTCAGTTTTAGCAAACATAGCTGTCGGTATCTCTCAAAATGACAATTATTAGCAATTCAGCAAATTCAAGCATTTATCTATCAACAGATATAACTCATTCCCAAAATTAGTAAAATTCCCCATTTCCAACAAATTCGCTGTTTGCATGATTCGCTCGTTCACTGAATCTACAAGTTTCACCATTTCAATCAATTTCTCAATCTCCAATATTCTCTGCAGTCCAACAACATAAATAGATCTATTTCAGAACAACCTACTCATTTTTCAATGTTGATTTCGCTGAAGTAAGCCTTCAATATCTCCATTCCTTTATTTTGCAACTACTCAGGTTTCAACATTCACCTGAACCTACAATTTCTCAATTTCAAACTTTATCCGCAAATGTAGTTCTATTTATCTATCAAATACTGCAGTTCCACAAATCTGTTGGACTGAGCACATTTGCAGCTTCTCCACATTCACAGACACTTCAATTTCTCCACTCCCTTCAGTTTTAGCAAACCTAGCTGTCTGTATCTCTCAAAATGTCAATTATTAGCAATTCAGCAAATTCAAGCTTTTTCTCTATCAACAGATATACCTCATTAGCGAAATGAGTAAAATCTACCATTGCCAACAAATTCGCTGTTTGCATGATCCGCTCGTTCACTAAATCTAGAAGTTTCACCATTTCAATAAATTTCTCAATTTCCAATATATTCTGCAGTCCAACAACATAAATAAATGTATTTCTGACAACCTATTCATTTTTCAATCTTGATTTCGCCGAAGTAAGCCTTCAATATCTCCATTCCCATATTTTGCAGCTAATCACGTTTCTACATTCACCTGAACCTACAATTTCTCAATTTCTAACTTTATCAGCAAATGTAGTTCTATTTTTCTATCAAATACTGCAATTCCACAAATCTGTTAGACTGAGCACAGTTGCAGCTTCTCTACATTCACTGCAACTTCAATTTCTCCATTCCCTTCATTTTTATCAAACCTAGCTTTCTGTATCTCTCAAAATGACAATTATTAGCAATTCAGCAAATTCAAGCTTTTTCTCTATCAGCAGATATAACTCATTCCCAAAATGAGTAAAATCTACCATTACCAACAAATTCGCTGTTTGCATGATTAGCTAGTTCACTAATTCTAGAAGTTTCACCTTATCAATCAATTTCTCAATCTCCAATATTTTGTGCAGTCCAACAACATAAATAAATGTATTTCTGACAACCTACTCATTTTTCAACGTTGATTTCGCTCAAGTAAGCCTTCAATATCTCCATTCCTATATTTTGCAACTAATCACGTTTCTACATTCACCTGAACCTACAATTTCTGAATTTCTCACTAAATCAGCAAATGTAGTTCTATTTATCTATCAAATAATGCAATTCCACAAATCTGTCAGACTGACAACATTTGCAGCTTCTCCGCATTCACTGCAACTTCAATTTCTCCTTTCCCTTCAGTTTTAGCAAACCTAGCTGTCTGTATCTCTCAAAATGTCAAATATTAGTTATTCAGCAAATTCAAACATTTTCTCTATCAACAGATATAACTCATTCCCAAAATTAGTAAAATTCCCCATTTCCAACAAATTCGCTGTTTGCATGATTCGCTCGTTCACTAAATCTAGAAGTTTCACCATTTCAATCAATTTCTCAATCTCTAATATTTTCTGCAGTCCAAGAACTTAAATAAATGTATTCCTGACAACCTACGCATTTTTCAATGTTGATTTCGCTGAAGTAAGCCTTCAATATCTCCATTCCTATATTTTGCAACTAATCACGTTTCTACATTCACCTGAACCTACAATTTCTCAATTTCTCACTAAATCAGCAAATATAGTTATATTTTCTATCAAATACTCCAAATCCACAAATCTGGTAGACTAAGCACATTTCCAGCTTCTCCGCTTTCACTGCAACTTCAATTTCTCCAAACCTTCAGTTTTAGCAAACCTAGCTGTCTGTATCTCTCAAAATGACAAATATTAGTTATGCAGCAAATTCAATCATTTTCTCTATCAGCAGATATAACTCATTCCCAAAATGAGTAAAATCACGCATTTCCAACAAATTCGCTGTTTGCCTGATCCGCTCCTTCACTGAATCTACAAGTTGCACCATTTCAATCAATTTCTCAATCTCCAATATTTTCTGCAACCCATAACATAAATAGATCAATTACTGATAACCTACTCATTTTTCAATGTTGATTTCGCTGAAGTAAGCCTTCAATATCTCCATTCCTATATTTTGCAAATAATCATCATTCTACATTCACCTGTACCTACAATTTCGCAATTCCAAACTTTATCAGCAAATGTAGTTCTATTTATCTATCAAATACTGCAATTCCACAAATCTGATAGACTGAGCACATTTGCAGCTTCTCCACATTCACAGCAACTTCAATTTCTCCACTCCCTTCAGTTCTAGCCAACCTAGCTGTCTGTATCTCTCAAAATGTCAATTATTAGCAATTCAGCAAATTCAAGCTTTTTCTCTATCAACAGATTTAACTCATTCCCAAAATTAACGAAATCTCACATATCCAACAAAATCGCTGTTTGCATGATGCACTCGTTCACTGAATCTTCAAGTTTCACCAATTCAATAAATTTCTCAATTTCCAATATTTTCTGCAGTCCAACAACATAAATAAATGTATATCTGACAACCTACTCATTTTTCAACGTAGATTTTGCCGAAGTAAGGCTTCAATATCTCCATTCCTATATTTTGCAACTAATCACGTTTCTACATTCACCTGAACCTACAATTTCTCAATTTCTCACTTAATCAGCAAATGTAGTTCTATTTTATTATCAAATGCTGCAATTCCACAAATCTGTTAGACTGAGAACATTTGCAGCTTCTACGCTTTCACTGCAACTTCAATTTCGCCATTCCCTTCAGTTTTAGCAAACCTAGCTGTCTGTATCTCTCAAAATGTCAAATATTAGTTAATCAGCAAATTCAAACATTTTCTCTATGAACAGATATAACTCATTCCCAAAATTAGTAAAATTCCCCATTTCCAACAAATTTGCTGTTTGCATGATTCGCTCGTTCACTAAATCTAGAAGTTTCACCATTTCAATCAATTTCTCAAACTCTAATATTTTCTGCAGTCTAAGAACATAAATAAATGTATTTCTGACAACCTACGCACTTTTCAATGTTGATTTCGCTGAAGTAAGCCTTCAATATCTGCATTCCTATATTTTGCAACAAATCACGTTTCTAAATTCTCCTGTACCTGCAATTTCTCAATTTCTAATTTTATCAGCAAATATAGTTCTATTTATCTATCAAATACTCCAAATCCACAAATCTGTTAGACTAAGCAAATTTGCAGCTTCTCCGCTTTCACTGCAACTTCAATTTCTCCAAACCTTCAGTTTTAGCACAGCTAGCTGTCGGTATCTCTCAAAATGACAAATATTAGTTATTCAGCAAATTCATTCATTTTCTCTATCAGCAGATATAACTCATTCCCAAAATGAGTAAAATCTCCCATTTCCAACAAATTCGCTGTTTGCATGATCCGCTCGTTCACTGAATCTACAAGTTGCACCATTTCAATCAATTTCTCAATCTCCAATATTTTCTGCAGTCCATAACATCAATAGATCTATTTCTAACAACCGACTCAGATTTCAATGTTGATTTCGCTGAAGTAAGCCTTCAATATCTCCAGTCCTATATTTTGCAACTAATCACGTTTCTACATTAACCTGAACCTACTATTTCTCAATTTCTAACATTATCAGCAAATGTAGTTCTATTTTTCTATCAAATACTGCAATTCCACAAATCTGTTAGACTGAGCACATTTGCAGCTTCTCCACATTCATTGCAACTTCAATTTCTACATTCCCTTCATTTTTATCAAACCTAGCTGTCTGTATCTCTCAAAATGACAATTATTAGCATTTGAGCAAATTCAAGCATTTTCTCTATGAACAGATATAACTCATTCCCAAAATTAGTAAAATTCCCCATTTCCAACACATTCGCTGTTTGCATGATTCGCTCGTTCACTAAATCTAGAAGTTTCACCATTTCAATCAATTTCTCAATCTCCAACATTTTCTGAAGTCCAACAACATAAATAAATGTATTTCTGACAACCTACTCATTTTTCAATGTTGATTTCGCTCAAGTAAGCCTTCAATATCTCCATTCCTATATTTTGCAACAAATCACGTTTCTACATTCTCCTGTACCTGCAATTTCTCAATTTCTAACTTTATTAGCAAATGTAGTTCTATTTATCTATCAAATACTCCAAATCCACAAATCTGTTAGACGAAGCACAGTTGCAGCTTCTCCGCATTCACTGCAACTTCAATTTCTCCAAACCTTCAGTATTAGCAAACCTAGCTGTCTGTATCTCTCAAAATGTCAAATCTTAGTTATTCAGCAAATTCAATCATTTTCTCCATCAGCAGATATAACTCATTCCCAAAATGAGTAAAATCTCCCATTTCCAACAAATTCGCTGTTTGCATGATCCGCTCGTTCCCTGAATCTACAAGTTTCACCATTTCAATCAATTTCACAATCTCCAATACTTTCTGCAGTCCAACAACATAAATAGATCTATTTCTGACAACCAACTCAGATTTCAATGATGATTTCGCTGAAGTAAGCCTTCAATATCTCCAGTCCTATATTTTGAATTAATCACGTTTCTACATTCACCTGAACCTACAATTTCTCAATTTCTAACTTTATCAGCAAATGTAGTTCTATTTTTCTATCAAATATTGCAATTCCACAAATCTGTTAGACTGAGGACATTTGCAGCTTCTCCACATTCACTGCAACTTCAATTTCTCCATTCCCTTCAGTTTTAGCAAACCTAGCTGTCTCTATCTCTCAAAATGACAATTATTAGCAATTCAGCAAATTCAAGCATTTTCTCTATCAACAGATATAACTCATTCCCAAAATTAGTAATATACCCCATTTCCAACAAATTCGCTGTTTGCATAATTCGCTCATTCACTAAATCTAGAACTTTCACCATTTCAACCAATTTCTCAATCTCCAATATTTTATGCAGTCCAACAACATAAATAAATGTATTTCTGACACCCTACTCATATTTCAATGTTAATTTCGCTGAAGTAAGCCTTCAATATCCCCATTCCTATTTTTTGCAGCTAATCACGTTTCTACATTCACCTGAACCTACAATTTCTCAATTTCTAACTTTATCAGCAAATGAAGTTCAATTTATCTATCAAATACTCCAAATCCACAAATCTGTTAGACTAAGCACATTTGCAGTTTCTCCGCATTCAGTGCAACTTCAATTTCTCCAAACCTTCAGTTTTAGCAAACCTAGCTGTCTGTATCTCTCAAATAGACAAATATTAGTTATTCAGCAAATTCAATCATTTTCTCTATCAGCAGATATAACTCATTCCCTAAATGGGTAAAATCTCCCATTTCCAACAAATTCGCTGTTTGCGTTATCCGCTCGTTCACTGAATCTACAAGTTTCACCATTTCAATCAATTTCTCAATCTCCAATATTTTCTGCAGTCCATAACATAATATAGATCTATTTCTGACGATCTACTCATTTTTCAATGTTGATTTCGCTGAAGTAAGCCTTCAATATCTCCATTCCTATATATTGCAACTAATCAGCATTCTACATTCACCTGAACCTACAATTACTCAATTCCAAACTTTATCAGCAAATGTAGTTCTATTTATCTATCAATTACTGCAATTCCACAAATCTGTTAGACTGAGCACATTTGCAGCTTCTCCACATTCACAGCAACATCAATTTCTCCACTCCCTTCAGTTTTAGCAAACCTAGCTGTCTGTATCTCTCAAAATGTCAATTATTAGCAATTCAGCAAATTCAAGCATTTTCTCTATCAACAGATATAACTCATTGCCAAAATTAGCGAAATCTCACATTTCCAACAAAATCGCTCTTTGCATGATGCACTCGTTCACTGAATCTTCAAGTATCACAAATTCAATAAATTTCTCAATTTCCAATATTTTCTGCATTCCAACAACATAAATAGATCTATTTCTGACAACCGACTCAGATTTCAATGTTGATTTCGCTGAAGTAAGCCTTGAATATCTCCATTCCTATATTTTGCAACTAATCACGTTTCTACATTCACCTGAACCTACAATTTCTCAATTTCTAACTTTATTAGCAAATGTAGATCTATTTATCTATCAAATACTCCAAATCCACAAATCTGTTAGATTAAGCACATTTGCAGCTTCTCCGCATTCACTGCAACTTCAATTTCTCCAAACCTTCATTATTAGCAAACCTAGCTGTCTGTATCTCTCAAAATGTCAAATAATAGTTATTCAGCAAATTCATTCATTTTCTCCATCAGCAGATTCATTCCCAAAATGAGTAAAATCTCCCATTTCCAACAAATTCGCTGTTTGCATGATCCGCTCGTTCCCTGAATCTACAAGTTTCACCATTTCAATCAATTTCACAATCTCCAATATTTTCTGCAGTCCAATAACATAAATAGATCTATTTCTGACAACCGACTCAGATTTCAATGTTGATTTCGCTGAAGTAAGCCTTCAATATCTCCATTCCTATATTTTGCAACTAATCACCTTTCTACATTCACCTGAACCTACAATTTCTCAATTTCTAACTTTATCAGCAAATGTAGTTCTATTTATCTATCAAATACTCCAAATCCTCAAATCTGTTAGACTGAGCACATTTGCAGCTTCTCCACATTCACTGCAACTTTTATTTCTCCACTCCCTTCAGTTTTATCAAACTTAGCTGTCTGTATCTCTCAAAATGACAATTATTAGCAATTCAGCAAATTCAAGCATTTTCTCTATCAACAGATATAACTCATTGCCAAAATGAGTAAAGTCTCCCATTTCCAAAGAATTCGCTGTTTGCATGATCCGCTTGTTCATTGAATCTACAAGTTGCACCATTTCAATCAATTTCTCATCTCCAATATTTTCTGCAGTTCATAACATAAATGGATCTATTTCTAACAACCGACTCAGATTTCAATGTTGATTTCGCTGAAGTAAGCCTTCAATATCTCCAGTCCTATATTTTGCAACTAATCACGTTTCTACATTCACCTGAACCTACAATTTCTCAATTTCTAACTTTATCAGCAAATGTAGTTCTATTTTTCTATGAAATACTGGAATTCCACAAATCTGTTACAATGAGCACTTCTCCACATTGACTGCAACTTCAATTTCTCCAAACCTTCAGTTTTAGCAAACCTAGCTCTCTGTATCTCTCAAAATGACAATTATTAGCAATTCAGCAAATTCAAGCATTTTCTCTATCAACAGATATAACTCATTCCCAAAATGAGTAAAATTCCCCATATCCAACAAATTCGCTGTTTGCATAATTCGCTCGTTCACTCAATCTAGAAGTTTCACCATTTCAATGAATTTCTCAATCTCCATTATTTTCTGCAGTCCAACAACATAAATAAATGTATTTCTGACAACCTACTCATTTTTCAATGTTGATTTAGCTCAAGTAAGCCTTCAATATCTTCATTCCTATATTTTGCAACAAATCACGTTACTACATTCTCCTGTACCAGCATTTTCTCAATTTCTTACTTTATTGGCAAATGTAGTTCTATTTATCTATCAAATACTCCAAATCCACAAATCTGTTAGACTCAGCACATTTGCAGCTTCTCCGCATTCACTGCAACTTCAATTTCTCCAAACCTTCAGTTTTAGCAAACCTAGCTGTCTGTATCTCTCAAAACATCAAATATTAGTTATTCAGCAAATTCAATCATTTTCTCCATCAGCAGATATAACTCATTCCCAAAATTAGTAAAATTCCGCATTTCCAACAAATTCGCTGTTTGCATAATTCGCTCGTTCACTAAAGCTAGAAGTTTCACCATTTCATTCATTTTCACAATCTCCAATATTTTATGCAGTCCAACAACATAAATAAATGTATTTCTGACACCCTACTCATATTTCAATGTTAATTTCGCTGAAGTAAGCCTTCAATATCCCCATTCCTATTTTTTGCAGCTAATCACGTTTCGACATTCACCTGAACCTACAATTTCTCAATTTCTAACTTTATCAGCAAATGAAGTTCAATTTATCTATCAAATACTCCAAATCCACAAATCTGTTAGACTAAGCACATTTGCAGCTTCTCCGCGTTCACTGCAACTTCAATTTCTCCAAACCTTCAGTTTTTGCAAACCTAGCTGTCTGTATCTCTCAAATAGACAAATATTAGTTATTCAGCAAATTCAATCATTTTCTCTATCAGCAGATATAACTCATTCCCAAAATGGGTAAAATCTCCCAATTCCAACAAATTCGCTGTTTGCGTGATCCGCTCGTTCACTGAATCTACAAGTCTCACCATTTCAATCAATTTCTCAATCTCCAATATTTTCTGCAGTCCATAACATAAATAGATCTATTTCTGACAACCTACTCATTTTTCAATGTTGATTTCGCTGAAGTAAGCCTTCAATATCTCCATTCCTATATATTGAAACTAATCAGCATTCTACATTCACCTGAACCTACAATTTCTCAATTCCAAACTTTATCAGCAAATGTAGTTCTATTTATCTATCAAATACTGCAATTACACAAATCTGTTGGACTGAGCACATTTGCAGCTTCTCCACATTCACAGCAACTTCAATTTCTCCACGCCCTTCAGTTTTATCAAACCTAGCTGTCTGTATCTCTCAAAATGTCAATTATTAGCAATTCAGCAAATTCAAGCATTTTCTCTATCAACAGATATAACTCATTGCCAATATTAGCGAAATCTCACATTTCCAACAAAATCGCTGTTTGCATGATGCACTCGTTCACTGAATCTTCAAGTATCACAAATTCAATAAATTTCTCAATTTCCAATATTTTCTGCATTCCAACAACATAAATAGATCTATTTCTGACAACCGACTCAGATTTCAATGTTGATTTCGCCGAAGTAAGCCTTCAATATCTCCATACCTATATTTTGCAACTAATCACGTTTCTACATTCACCTGAACCTACAATTTCTCAATTTCTAACTTTATTAGCAAATGTAGCTCTATTTATCTATCAAATACTCCAAATCCACGAATCTGTTAGACTAATCACATTTGCAGCTTCTCCACATTCACTGCAACTTCAATTTCTCCATTCCCTTCAGTTTTATCAAACCTAGCTGTCTGTATCTCTCAAAATGACAATTATTAGCAATTCAGCAAATTCAAGCATTTTCTCTATCAACAGATATAACTCATTGCCAAAATGAGTAAAGTCTCCCATTTCCAACAAATTCGCTGTTTGCATGATACGCTCGTTCATTGAATCTACAAGTTGCACCATTTCAATCAATTTCTCAATCTCCAATATTTTCTGCAGTTCATAACATATATAGATCTATTTCTGACAACCTACTCATTTTTCAATGTTGATTTCGCTGAATTAAGCCTTCAATATCTCCATTCCTATATATTGAAACTAATCAGCATTCTACATTCACCTGAACCTACAATTTCTCAATTCCAAACTTTATCAGCAAATGTAGTTCTATTTATCTATCAAATACTGGAATTCCACAAATCTGTTACACTGAGCACTTCTCCACATTGACTCCAACTTCAATTTCTCCACTCCCTTCAGTTTTATCAAACCTAGCTGTCTGTATCTCTCAAAATGACAATTATTAGCAATTCAGCAAATTCAAGCATTTTCTCTATCAACAGATATAACTCATTCCCAAAATTAGTAAAATTCCCCATTTCCAACAAATTCGCTGTTTGCATAATTCGCTCGTTCACTAAATCTAGAAGTTTCACCATTTCAATCAATTTCTCAATCTCCATTATTTGCTGCAGTCCAACAACATAAATAAATGTATTTCTGACAACCTACTCATTTTTCAATGTTGATTTAGCTCAAGTAAGCCTTCAATATCTCCATTCCTATATTTTGCAACAAATCACGTTACTACATTCTCCTGTACCAGCATTTTCTCAATTTCTTGCTTTATTGGCAAATGTAGTTCTATTTATCTATCAAATACTCCAAATCCACAAATCTGTTAGACTAAGCACATTTGCAGCTTCTCCGCATTCACTGCAACTTCAATTTCTCCAAACCTTCAGTTTTAGCAAACCTAGCTGTCTGTATCTCTCAAAACATCAAATATTAGTTATTCAGCAAATTCAATCATTTTCTCCATCAGCAGATATAACTCATTCCCAAAATTAGTAAAATTCCGCATTTCCAACAAATTCGCTGTTTGCATAATTCGCTCGTTCACTAAATCTAGAAGTTTCACCATTTCAATCAATTTCTCAATCTCCATTATTTGCTGCAGTCCAACAACATAAATAAATGTATTTCTGACACCCTACTCAGATTTCAATGTTAATTTCGCTATAGTAAGCCTTCAATATCCCCATTCCTATTTTTTGCAGCTAATCACGTTTCTACATTCACCTGAACCTACAATTTCTCAATTTCTAACTTTATCAGCAAATGAAGTTCAATTTATCTATCAAATACTCCAAATCCACAAATCTGTTAGACTAAGCACATTTGCAGCTTCTCCGCATTCACTGCAACTTCAATTTCTCCAAACCTTCAGTTTTTGCAAACCTAGCTGTCTGTATCTCTCAATTAGACAAATATTAGTTATTCAGCAAGTTCAATCATTTTCTCTATCAGCAGATATAACTCATTCCCAAAATGGGTAAAATCTCCCAATTCCAACAAATTCGCTGTTTGCGTGATCCGCTCGTTCACTGAATCTACAAGTTTCACCATTTCAATCAATTTCTCAATCTCCAATATTTTCTGCAGTCCATAACATAAATAGATCTATTTCTGACAACCTACTCATTTTTCAATGTTGATTTCGCTGAAGTAAGCCTTCAATATCTCCATTCCTATATATTGAAACTAATCATCATTCTACATTCACCTGAACCTACAATTTCTCAATTCCAAACTTTATCAGCAAATGTAGTTCTATTTATCTATCAAATACTGCAATTCCACAAATCTGTTAGACTGAGCACATTTGCAGCTTCTCCACATTCACAGGAACTTCAATTTCTCCACTCCCTTCAGTTTTAGCAAACCTAGCTGTCTGTTTCTCTCAAAATGTCAATTATTAGCAATTCAGCAAATTCAAGCATTTTCTCTATCAACAGATATAACTCATTGCCAATATTAGCGAAATCTCACATTTCCAACAAAATCGCTGTTTGCATGATGCACTCGTTCACTGAATCTTCAAGTATCACAAATTCAATAAATTTCTCAATTTCCAATATTTTCTGCATTCCAACAACATAAATAGATCTATTTCTGACAACCGACTCAGATTTCAATGTTGATTTCGCTGAAGTAAGCCTTCAATATCTCCATTCCTATATTTTGCAACAAATCACGTTACTACATTCTCCTGTACCAGCATTTTCTCAATTTCTTACTTTATTGGCAAATGTTGTTCTATTTATCTATCAAATACTGCAATTCCACAAATCTGTTAGACTGAGCACATTTCCAGCTTCTCCACATTCACAGCAACTTCAATTTCTCCACTCTCTTCAGTTTTAGCAAACCTAGCTGTCTGTATCTCTCAAAATGTCAGTTATTAGCAATTCAGCAAATTCAAGCATTTTCTCTATCAACAGATATAACTCATTGCCAAAATGAGTAAACTCTCCCATTTCCAACAAATTCGCTGTTTGCATGATCCGCTCGTTCATTGAATCTACAAGTTGCACCATTTCAATCAATTTCTCAATCTCCAATATTTTCTGCAGTTCATAACATAAATAGATCTAATTCTAACAACCGACTCAGATTTCAATGTTGATTTCGCTGAAGTAAGCTTTCAATATCTCCAGTCCTATATTTTGCAACTAATCACGTTTCTACATTCACCTGAACCTACAATTTCTCAATTTCTAACTTTATCAGCAAATGTAGTTCTATTTTTCTATCAAATACTGGAATTCCACAAATCTGTTACACTGAGCACTTCTCCACATTGACTGCAACTTCAATTTCTCCACTCCCTTCAGTTTTATCAAACCTAGCTGTCTGTATCTCTCAAAATGACAATTATTAGCAATTCAGCAAATTCAAGCATCTTCTCTATCAACAGATATAACTCATTCCCAAAATTAGTAAAATTCCCCATTTCCATCAAATTCGCTGTTTGCATAATTCGCTCGTTCACTAAATCTAGAAGTTTCACCATTTCAATCAATTTCTCAATCTCCATTATTTTCTGCAGTCCAACAACATAAATAAATGTATTTCTGACAACCTACTCATTTTTCAATGTTGATTTAGCTCAAGTAAGCCTTCAATATCTCCATTCCTATATTTTGCAACAAATCACGTTACTACATTCTCCTGTACCAGCATTTTCTCAAATTCTTACTTTATTGGCAAATGTAGTTCTATTTATCTATCAAATACTCCAAATCCACAAATCTGTTAGACTAAGCACATTTGCATCTTCTCTGCATTCACTGCAACTTCAATTTCTCCAAACCTTCAGTTTTAGCAAACCTAGCTGTCTGTATCTCTCAAAACGTCAAATATTAGTTATTCAGCAAATTCAATCATTTTCTCCATCAGCAGATATAACTCATTCCCAAAATTAGTAAAATTCCGCATTTCCAACAAATTCGCTGTTTGCATAATTCGCTCGTTCACTAAATCTAGAAGTTTCACCATTTCAATCAATTTCTCAATCTCCAATATTTTATGCAGTCCAACAACATAAATAAATGTATTTCTGACACCCTACTCATATTTCAATGTTAATTTCGCTGAAGTCAACCTTCAATATCCCCATTCCTATTTTTGGCAGCTAGTCACGTTTCTACATTCACCTGAACCTACAATTTCTCAATTTCTAACTTTATCAGCAAATGAAGTTCAATTTATCTATCAAATACTCCAAATCCACAAATCTGTTAGACTAAGCACATTTGCAGCTTCTCCGCATTCACTGCAACTTCAATTTCTCCAAACCTTCAGTTTTTGCAAACCTAGCTGTCTGTATCTCTCAAATAGACAAATATTAGTTATTCAGCAAGTTCAATCATTTTCTCTATCAGCAGATATAACTCATTCCCAAAATGGGTAAAATCTCCCAATTCCAACAAATTCGCTGTATGCGTGATCCGCTCATTCACTGAATCTACAAGTTTCACCATTTCAATCAATTTCTCAATCTCCAATATTTTCTGCAGTCCATAACATAAATAGATCTATTTCTGACAACCTACTCATTTTTCAATGATGATTTCGCTGAAGTAAGCCTTCAATATCTCCATTCCTATATATTGAAACTAATCAGCATTCTACATTCACCGGAACCTACAATTTCTCAATTCCAAACTTTATCAGCAAATGTAGTTCTATTTATCTATCAAATACTGCAATTCCACAAATCTGTTAGACTGAGCACATTTGCAGCTTCTCCACATTCACAGCAACTTCAATTTCTCCACTCCCTTCAGTTTTAGCAAACCTAGCTGTCTGTATCTCTCAAAATGTCAATTATTAGCAATTCAGCAAATTCAAGCATTTTCTCTATCAACAGATATAACTCATTGCCAATATTAGCGAAATCTCACATTTCCAACAAAATCGCTGTTTCCATGATGCACTCGTTCACTGAATCTTCAAGTATCACAAATTCAATAAATTTCTCAATTTCCAATATTTTCTGCATTCCAACAACATAAATAGATCTATTTCTGACAACCGACTCAGATTTCAATGTTGATTTCGCTGAAGTAAGCCTTCAATATCTCCATTCCTATATTTTGCAACAAATCACGTTACTACATTCTCCTGTACCAGCATTTTCTCAATTTCTTACTTTATTGGCAAATGTAGTTCTATTTATCTATCAAATACTGCAATTCCACAAATCTGTTAGACTGAGCACATTTGCAGCTTCTCCGCATTCACAGTAACTTCAATTTCTCCACTCTCTTCAGTTTTAGCAAACCTAGCTGTCTGTATCTCTCAAAATGTCAGTTATTAGCAATTCAGCAAATTCAAGCATTTTCTCTATCAACAGATATAACTCATTGCCAAAATGAGTAAACTCTCCCATTTCCAACAAATTCGCTGTTTGCATGATCCGCTCGTTCATTAAATCTACAAGTTGCACCATTTCAATCAATTTCTCAATCTCCAATATTTTCTGCAGTTCATAACATAAATAGATCTAATTCTAACAACCGACTCAGATTTCAATGTTGATTTCGCTGAAGTAAGCTTTCAAAATCTCCAGTCCTATATTTTGCAACTAATCACGTTTCTACATTCACCTGAACCTACAATTTCTCAATTTCTAACTTTATCAGCAAATGTAGTTCTATTTTTCTATCAAATACTGGAATTCCACAAATCTGTTACACTGAGCACTTCTCCACATTGACTGCAACTTCAATTTCTCCACTCCCTTCAGTTTTATCAAACCTAGCTGTCTGTATCTCTCAAAATGACAATTATTAGCAATTCAGCAAATTCAAGCATCTTCTCTATCAACAGATATAACTCATTCCCAAAATTAGTAAAATTCCCCATTTCCATCAAATTCGCTGTTTGCATAATTCGCTCGTTCACTAAATCTAGAAGTTTCACCATTTCAATCAATTTCTCAATCTCCATTATTTTCTGCAGTCCAACAACATAAATAAATGTATTTCTGACAACCTACTCATTTTTCAATGTTGATTTAGCTCAAGTAAGCCTTCAATATCTCCATTCCTATATTTTGCAACAAATCACGTTACTACATTCTCCTGTACCAGCATTTTCTCAATTTCTTGCTTTATTGGCAAATGTAGTTCTATTTATCTATCAAATACTCCAAATCCACAAATCTGTTAGACTAAGCACATTTGCAGCTTCTCTGCATTCACTGCAACTTCAATTTCTCCAAACCTTCAGTTTTAGCAAACATAGCTGTCTGTATCTCTCAAAACGTCAAATATTAGTTATTCAGCAAATTCAATCATTTTCTCCATCAGCAGATATAACTCATTCCCAAAATTAGTAAAATTCCGCATTTCCAACAAATTCGCTGTTTGCATAATTCGCTCGTTCACTAAATCTAGAAGTTTCACCATTTCAATCAATTTCTCAATCTCCAATATTTTATGCAGTCCAACAACATAAATAAATGTATTTCTGACACCCTACTCATATTTCAATGTTAATTTCGCTGAAGTAAACCTTCAATATCCCCATTCCTATTTTTGGCAGCTAATCACGTTTCTACATTCACCTGAACCTACAATTTCTCAATTTCTAACTTTATCAGCAAATGAAGTTCAATTTATCTATCAAATACTCCAAATCCACAAATCTGATAGACTAAGCACATTTGCAGCTTCTCCGCATTCACTGCAACTTCAATTTCTCCAAACCTTCAGTTTTTGCAAACCTAGCTGTCTGTATCTCTCAAATAGACAAATATTAGTTATTCAGCAAATTCAATCATTTTCTCTATCAGCAGATATAACTCATTCCCAAAATGGGTAAAATCTGCCAATTCCAACAAATTCGCTGTTTGCGTGATCCGCTCGTTCACTGAATCTACAAGTTTCACCATTTCAATCAATTTCTCAATCTCCAATATTTTCTGCAGTCCATAACATAAATAGATCTATTTCTGACAACCTACTCATTTTTCAATGTTGATTTCGCTGAAGTAAGCCTTCAATATCTCCATTCCTATATATTGAAACTAATCAGCATTCTACATTCACCGGAACCTACAATTTCTCAATTCCAAACTTTATCAGCAAATGTGTTTCTATTTATCTATCAAATACTGCAATTCCACAAATCTGTTAGACTGAGCACATTTGCCGCTTCTCCACATTCACAGCAACTTCAATTTCTCCACTCCCTTCAGTTTTAGCAAACCTAGCTGTCTGTATCTCTCAAAATGTCAATTATTAGCAATTCAGCAAATTCAAGCATTTTCTCTATCAACAGATATAACTCATTGTCAATATTAGCGAAATCTCACATTTCCAACAAAATCGCTGTTTGCATGATGCACTCGTTCACTGAATCTTCAAGTATCACAAATTCAATAAATTTCTCAATTTCCAATATTTTCTGCATTCCAACAACATAAATAGATCTATTTCTGACAACCGACTCAGATTTCAATGTTGATTTCGCTGAAGTAAGCCTTCAATATCTCCATTCCTATATATTGAAACTAATCAGCATTCTACATTCACCTGAACCTACAATTTCTCAATTCCAAACTTTATCAGCAAATGTAGTTCTATTTATCAACAAATACTGCAATTCCACAAATCTGTTAGACTGAGCACATTTGCAGCTTCACCACATTCACAGCAACTTCAATTTCTCCACTCCCTTCTGTTTTAGCAAACGTGGCTGTCTGTACCTCTCAAAATGTCAATTATTAGCAATTCAGCAAATTCAAGCATTTTCTCTATCAACTGATATAACTCATTGCCAATATTAGCGAAATCTCACATTTCCAACAAAATCGCTGTTTGCATGATGCACTCGTTCACTGAATCTTCAAGTATCACAAATTCAATAAATTTCTCAATTTCCAATATTTTCTGCATTCCAACAACATAAATAGATCTATTTCTGACAACCGACTCAGATTTCAATGTTGATTTCGCTGAAGTAAGCCTTCAAAATCTCCATTCCTATATTTTGCAACTAATCAGGTTTCTACATTCACCTGAACCTACAATTTCTCAATTTCTAACTTTATCAGCAAATGTAGCTCTATTTATCTATCAAATACTCCAAATCCACAAATCTGTTAGACTAAGCACATTTGCAGCTTCTCCACATTCACTGCAACTTCAATTTCTCCATTCCCTTCAGTTTTATCAAACCTAGCTGTCTGTATCTCTCAAAATGACAATTATTAGCAATTCAGCAAATTCAAGCATTTTCTCTATCAACAGATATAACTCAGTCCCAAAATTAGTAAAATTCCCCATTTCCAACAAATTCGCTGTTTGCATAATTCGCTCGTTCACTAAATCTAGAAGTTTCACAATTTCAATCAATTTCTCAATCTCCAATATTTTCTGCAGTCCAACAACATAAATAAATGTATTTCTGACACCCTACTCATATTTCAATGTTGATTTCGCTGAAGTAAGCCTTCAATATCTCCATTCCTATATATTGCAACTAATCAGCATTCTACATTCACCTGAACCTACAATTTCTCAGTTCCAAACTTTATCAGCAAATGTAGTTCTATTTATCTATCAAATACTGCAATTCCACAAGTCTGTTAGACTGAGCACATTTGCAGATTCTCCACATTCACAGCAACTTCAATTTCTCCATTCCCTTCAGTTTTATCAAACCTAGCTGTCTGTATCTCTCAAAATGACAATTATTATCAATTCAGCAAATTCAAGCATTTTCTCTATGAACAGATATAACTCATTCCCAAAATTAGTAAAATTCCCCATTTCCAACACATTCGCTGTTTGCATGATTCCCTCGTTCACTAAATCTAAAAATTTCACCATTTCAATCAATTTCTCAATCTCCAACATTTTCTGCAGTCCAACAACATAAATAAATGTATTCCTGACAACCTACTCATTTTTCAATGTTGATTTCGCTCAAGTAAGCCTTCAATATCTCCATTCCTATATTTTGCAAAAAATCACGTTTCTACATTCTCCTGTACCTTCAATTTATCAATTTCTAACTTTATTAGCAAATGTAGTTCTATTTATCTATCAAATACTCCAAATCCACAAATCTGTTAGACTAAGCACATTTGCAGCTTCTCCGCATTCTTTGCAGCTTCAATTTCTGAAAACCTTCAGTATTAGCAAACCTAGCTGTCTGTATCTCTCAAAATGTCAAATATTAGTTATTCAGCAAATGCAATCAATTTCTCCATCAGCAGATATAACTCATTCCCAAAATGAATAAAATCTTCCATTTCCAACAAATTCGCTGTTTGCATGATCCGCTCGTTCCCTGAATCTACAAGTTTCACCATTTCAATCAATTTCTCAATCTCCAATACTTTCTGCAGTCCAACAACATAAATAGGTCTATTCCTGACAACCGACTCAGATTTCAATGTTGATTTCGCTGAAGTAAGCCTTCAATATCTCCATTCCTATATATTGCAACTAATCAGCATTCTACATTCACCTGAACCTACAATTTCTCAATTCCAAACTTTATCAGCAAATGTAGTTCTATTTATCTATCAAATACTGCAATTCCACAAATCTGTTAGACTGAGCACATTTGCAGCTTCTCCACATTCACAGCAACTTCAATTTCTCCACTCCCTTCAGTTTTAGCAAACCTAGCTGTCTGTATCTCTCAAAATGTCAATTATTAGCAATTCAGCAAATTCAAGCATTTTCTCTATCAACTGATATAACTCATTGCCAAAATTAGCGAAATCTCACATTTCCAACAAAATCGCTGTTTGCATGATGCACTCGTTCACTGAATCTTCAAGTATCACAAATTCAATAAATTTCTCAATTTCCAATATTTTCTGCATTTCAGCAACATAAATAGATCTATTTCTGACAACGGACTCAGATTGCAATGTTGATTTCGCTGAAGTAAGCCTTCAATATCTCCATTCCTATATTTTGCAACTAATCACGTTTCTACATTCACCTGAACCTACAATTTCTCAATTTCTAACTTTATTAGCAAATGTAGCTCTATTTATCTATCAAATACTCCAAATCCACAAATCTGTTAGATTAAGCACATTTGCAGCTTCTCCGCATTCACTGCAACTTCAATTTCTCCAAACCTTCATTATTAGCAAACCTAGCTGTCTGTATCTCTCAAAATGTCAAATAATAGTTATTCAGCTAATTCAATCATTTTCTCCATTAACAGATATAACTCATTCCCAAAATGGGTAAAATCTCCCAATTGCAACAAATTCGCTGTTTGCGTGATCCGCTCGTTCACTGAATCTACAAGTTTCACCATTTCAATCAATTTCTCAATCTCCAATATTTTCTGCAGTCCATAACATAAATAGATCTATTTCTGACAACCTACTCATTTTTCAATGTTGATTTCGCTGAAGTAAGCCTTCAATATCTCCATTCCTATATATTGAAACTAATCATCATTCTACATTCACCTGAACCTACAATTTCTCAATTCCAAACTTTATCAGCAAATGTAGTTCTATTTATCTATCAAATACTGCAATTCCACAAATCTGTTAGACTGAGCACATTTGCAGCTTCTCCACATTCACTGCAACTTCAATTTCTCCATTCCCTTCAGTTTTATCAAACCTAGCTGTCTGTATCTCTCAAAATGACAATTATTAGCAATTCAGCAAATTCAAGCATTTTCTCTATCAACAGATATAACTCAATCCCAAAATTAGTAAAATTCCCCATTTCCAACAAATTCGCTGTTTGCATAATTCGCTCGTTCACTAAATCTAGAAGTTTCACAATTTCAATCAATTTCTCAATCTCCAATATTTTCTGCAGTCCAACAACATAAATAAATGTATTTCTGACACCCTACTCATATTTCAATGTTGATTTCGCTGAAGTAAGCCTTCAATATCTCCATTCCTATATATTGCAACTAATCAGCATTCTACATTCACCTGAACCTACAATTTCTCAGATCCAAACTTTATCAGCAAATGTAGTTCTATTTATCTATCAAATACTGCAATTCCACAAGTCTGTTAGACTGAGCACATTTGCAGATTCTCCACATTCACAGCAACTTCAATTTCTCCATTCCCTTCAGTTTTATCAAACCTAGCTGTCTGTATCTCTCAAAATGACAATTATTATCAATTCAGCAAATTCAAGCATTTTCTCTATGAACAGATATAACTCATTCCCAAAATTAGTAAAATTCCCCATTTCCAACACATTCGCTGTTTGCATGATTCCCTCGTTCACTAAATCTAAAAGTTTCACCATTTCAATCAATTTCTCAATCTCCAACATTTTCTGCAGTCCAACAACATAAATAAATGTATTCCTGACAACCTACTCATTTTTCAATGTTGATTTCGCTCAAGTAAGCCTTCAATATCTCCATTCCTATATTTTGCAAAAAATCACGTTTCTACATTCTCCTGTACCTTCAATTTATCAATTTCTAACTTTATTAGCAAATGTAGTTCTATTTATCTATCAAATACTCCAAATCCACAAATCTGTTAGACTAAGCACATTTGCAGCTTCTCCGCATTCTTTGCAGCTTCAATTTCTGAAAACCTTCAGTATTAGCAAACCTAGCTGTCTGTATCTCTCAAAATGTCAAATATTAGTTATTCAGCAAATGCAATCAATTTCTCCATCAGCAGATATAACTCATTCCCAAAATGAATAAAATCTTCCATTTCCAACAAATTCGCTGTTTGCATGATCCGCTCGTTCCCTGAATCTACAAGTTTCACCATTTCAATCAATTTCTCAATCTCCAATACTTTCTGCAGTCCAACAACATAAATAGGTCTATTCCTGACAACCGACTCAGATTTCAATGTTGATTTCGCTGAAGTAAGCCTTCAATATCTCCATTCCTATATATTGCAACTAATCAGCATTCTACATTCACCTGAACCTACAATTTCTCAATTCCAAACTTGATCAGCAAATGTAGTTCTATTTATCTATCAAATACTGCAATTCCACAAATCTGTTAGACTGAGCACATTTGCAGCTTCTCCACATTCACAGCAACTTCAATTTCTCCACTCCCTTCAGTTTTAGCAAACCTAGCTGTCTGTATCTCTCAAAATGTCAATTATTAGCAATTCAGCAAATTCAAGCATTTTCTCTATCAACTGATATAACTCATTGCCAAAATTAGCGAAATCTCACATTTCCAACAAAATCGCTGTTTGCATGATGCACTCGTTCACTGGATCTTCAAGTATCACAAATTCAATAAATTTCTCAATTTCCAATATTTTCTGCATTCCAGCAACATAAATAGATCTATTTCTGACAACGGACTCAGATTGCAATGTTGATTTCGCTGAAGTAAGCCTTCAACATCTCCATTCCTATATTTTGCAACTAATCACGTTTCTACATTCACCTGAACCTACAATTTCTCAATTTCTAACTTTATTAGCAAATGTAGCTCTATTTATCTATCAAATACTCCAAATCCACAAATCTGTTAGATTAAGCACATTTGCAGCTTCTCCGCATTCACTGCAACTTCAATTTCTCCAAACCTTCATTATTAGCAAACCTAGCTGTCTGTATCTCTCAAAATGTCAAATAATAGTTATTCAGCTAATTCAATCATTTTCTCCATTAACAGATATAACTCATTCCCAAAATGGGTAAAATCTCCCAATTGCAACAAATTCGCTGTTTGCGTGATCCGCTCGTTCACTGAATCTACAAGTTTCACCATTTCAATCAATTTCTCAATCTCCAATATTTTCTGCAGTCCATAACATAAATAGATCTATTTCTGACAACCTACTCATTTTTCAATGTTGATTTCGCTGAAGTAAGCCTTCAATATCTCCATTCCTATATATTGAAACTAATCATCATTCTACATTCACCTGAACCTACAATTTCTCAATTCCAAACTTTATCAGCAAATGTAGTTCTATTTATCTATCAAATACTGCAATTCCACAAATCTGTTAGACTGAGCACATTTGCAGCTTCTCCACATTCACAGCAACTTCAATTTCTCCACTCCCCTCAGTTTTAGCAAACCTAGCTGTCTGTATCTCTCAAAATGTCAATTATTAGCAATTCAGCAAATTCAAGCATTTTCTCTATCAACAGATATAACTCATTGCCAATATTAGCGAAATCTCACATTTCCAACAAAATCGCTGTTTGCATGATGCACTCGTTCACTGAATCTTCAAGTATCACAAATTCAATAAATTTCTCAATTTCCAATATTTTCTGCATTCCAACAACATAAATAATTCTATTTCTGACAACCGACTCAGATTTCAATGTTGATTTCGCCGAAGTAAGCCTTCAATATCTCCATACCTATATTTTGCAACTAATCACGTTTCTACATTCACCTGAACATACAATTTCTCAATTTATAACTTTATTAGCAAATGTATCTCTATTTATCTATCAAATACTTCAAATCCACAAATCTGTTAGACTAAGCACATTTGCAGCTTCTCCACATTCACTGCAACTTCAATTTCTCCAAACCTTCAGTTTTATCAAACCTAGCTGTCTGTATCTCTCAAAATGACAATTATTAGCAATTCAGCAAATTCAAGCATTTTCTCTATCAACAGATATAACTCAATCCCAAAATTAGTATAATTCCCCATTTCCAACAAATTCGCAGTTTGCATAATTCGCTCGTTCACTAAATCTAGAAGTTTCACCATTTCAATCAATTTCTCAATCTCCAATATTTTCTGCAGTCCAACAACATAAATAAATGTATTTCTGACACCCTACTCATATTTCAATGTTGATTTCTCTGAAGTAAGCCTTCAATATCTCCATTCCTATATATTGCAACTAATCAGCATTCTACATTCACCTGAACCTACAATTTCTCAGTTCCAAACTTTATCAGCAAATGTAGTTCTATTTATCTATCAAATACTGCAATTCCACAAGTCTGTTAGACTGAGCACATTTGCAGATTCTCCACATTCACAGCAACTTCAATTTCTCCATTCCCTTCAGTTTTATCAAACCTAGCTGTCTGTATCTCTCAAAATGACAATTATTATCAATTCAGCAAATTCAAGCATTTTCTCTATGAACAGATATAACTCATTCCCAAAATTAGTAAAATTCCCCATTTCCAACACATTCGCTGTTTGCATGATTCCCTCGTTCACTAAATCTAAAAGTTTCACCATTTCAATCAATTTCTCAATCTCCAACATTTTCTGCAGTCCAACAACATAAATAAATGTATTCCTGACAACCTACTCATTTTTCAATGTTGATTTCGCTCAAGTAAGCCTTCAATATCTCCATTCCTATATTTTGCAAAAAATCACGTTTCTACATTCTCCTGTACCTTCAATTTATCAATTTCTAACTTTATTAGCAAATGTAGTTCTATTTATCTATCAAATACTCCAAATCCACAATTCTGTTAGACTAAGCACATTTGCAGCTTCTCCGCATTCACTGCAGCTTCAATTTCTGAAAACCTTCAGTATTAGCAAACCTAGCTGTCTGTATCTCTCAAAATGTCAAATATTAGTTATTCAGCAAATGCAATCAATTTCTCCATCAGCAGATATAACTCATTCCCAAAATGAGTAAAATCTCCCATTTCCAACAAATTCGCTGTTTGCATGATCCGCTCGTTCCCTGAATCTACAACTTTCACCATTTCAATCAATTTCTCAATCTCCAATACTTTCTGCAGTCCAACAACATAAATAGGTCTATTCCTGACAACCGACTCAGATTTCAATGTTGATTTCGCTGAAGTAAGCCTTCAATATCTCCATTCCTATATATTGCAACTAATCAGCATTCTACATTCACCTGAACCTACAATTTCTCAATTCCAAACTTGATCAGCAAATGTAGTTCTATTTATCTATCAAATACTGCAATTCCACAAATCTGTTAGACTGAGCACATTTGCAGCTTCTCCACATTCACAGCAACTTCAATTTCTCCACTCCCTTCAGTTTTAGCAAACCTAGCTGTCTGTATCTCTCAAAATGTCAATTATTAGCAATTCAGCAAATTCAAGCATTTTCTCTATCAACTGATATAACTCATTGCCAAAATTAGCGAAATCTCACATTTCCAACAAAATCGCTGTTTGCATGATGCACTCGTTCACTGAATCTTCAAGTATCACAAATTCAATAAATTTCTCAATTTCCAATATTTTCTGCATTCCAACAACATAAATAGATCTATTTCTGACAACGGACTCAGATTTCAATGTTGATTTCGCTGAAGTAAGCCTTCAATATCTCCATTCCTATATTTTGCAACTAATCACGTTTCTACATTCACCTGAACCTACAATTTCTCAATTTCTAACTTTATTAGCAAATGTAGCTCTATTTATCTATCAAATACTCCAAATCCACAAATCTGTTAGATTAAGCACATTTGCAGCTTCTCCGCATTCACTGCAACTTCAATTTCTCCAAACCTTCATTATTAGCAAACCTAGCTGTCTGTATCTCTCAAAATGTCAAATAATAGTTATTCAGCAAATTCAATCATTTTCTCCATCAGCAGATATAACTCATTCCCAAAATGGGTAAAATCTCCCAATTGCAACAAATTCGCTGTTTGCGTGATCCGCTCGTTCACTGAATCTACAAGTTTCACCATTTCAATCAATTTCTCAATCTCCAATATTTTCTGCAGTCCATAACATAAATAGATCTATTTCTGACAACCTACTCATCTTTCAATGTTCATTTCGCTGAAGTAAGCCTTCAATATCTCCATTCCTATATATTGAAACTAATCAGCATTCTACATTCACCTGAACCTTCAATTTCTCAATTCCAAACTTTATCAGCAAATGTAGTTCTATTTATCTATCAAATACTGCAATTCCACAAATCTGTTAGACTGAGCACATTTGCAGCTTCTCCACATTCACAGCAACTTCAATTTCTCCACTCCCTTCAGTTTTAGCAAACCTAGCTGTCTGTATCTCTCAAAATGTCAATTATTAGCAATTCAGCAAATTCAAGCATTTTCTCTATCAACAGATATAACTCATTGCCAATATTAGCGAAATCTCACATTTCCAACAAAATCGCTGTTTGCATGATGCACTCGTTCACTGAATCTTCAAGTATCACAAATTCAATAAATTTCTCAATTTCCAATATTTTCTGCATTCCAACAACATAAATAATTCTATTTCTGACAACCGACTCAGATTTCAACGTTGATTTATCCGAAGTAAGCCTTCAATATCTCCATACCTATATTTTGCAACTAATCACGTTTCTACATTCACCTGAACCTACAATTTCTCAATTTCTAACTTTATTAGCAAATGTAGCTCTATTTATCTATCAAATACTTCAAATCCACAAATCTGTTAGACTGAGCACATTTGCAGCTTCTGCGCATTCACAGCAACTTCAATTTCTCCACTCTCTTCAGTTTTAGCAAACCTAGCTGTCTGTATTCTCAAAATGTCAGTTATTAGCAATTCAGCAAATTCAAGCATTTTCTCTATCAACAGATATAACTCATTGCCAAAATGAGTAAAGTCTCCCATTTCCAACAAATTCGCTGTTTGCATGATCCGCTCGTTCATTGAATCTACAAGTTGCACCATTTCAATCAATTTCTCAATCTCCAATATTTTCTGCAGTTCATAACATAAATAGATCTATTTCTAACAACCGACTCAGATTTCAATGTTGATTTCGCCGAAGTAAGCCTTCAATATCTCCAGTCCTATATTTTGCAACTAATCACGTTTCTACATTCACCTGAACCTACAATTTCTCAATTTCTAACTTTATCATCAAATGTAGTTCTATTTTTCTATCAAATACTGGAATTCCACAAATCTGTTACACTGAGCACTTCTCCACATTGACTGCAACTTCAATTTCTCCACTCCCTTCAGTTTTATCAAACCTAGCTGTCTGTATCTCTCAAAATGACAATTATTAGCAATTCAGCAAATTCAAGCATTTTCTCTATCAACAGATATAACTCATTCCCAAAATGAGTATAATTCCCCATTTCCAACAAATTCGCTGTTTGCATAATTCGCTCGTTCACTAAATCTAGATGTTTCACCATTTCAATCAATTTCTCAATCTCCATTATTTTCTGCAGTCCAACAACATAAATAAATGTATTTCTGACAACCTACTCATTTTTCAATGTTGATTTAGCTCAAGTAAGCCTTCAATATCTCCATTCCTATATTTTGCAACAAATCACGTTACTACATTCTCCTGTACCTGCATTTTCTCAATTTCTTACTTTATTGGCAAATGTAGCTCTATTTATCTATCAAATACTCCAAATCCACAAATCTGTTAGACTAAGCACATTTGCAGCTTCTCTGCATTCACTGCAACTTCAATTTCTCCAAACCTTCAGTTTTAGAAAACCTAGCTGTCTGTATCTCTCAAAACGTCAAATATTAGTTATTCAGCAAATTCAATCATTTTCTCCATCAGCAGATATAACTCATTCACAAAATTAGTAAAATTCCGCATTTCCAACAAATTCGCTGTTTGCATAATTCGCTCGTTCACTAAATCTAGAAGTTTCACCATTTCAATCAATTTCTCAATTTCCAATATTTTATGCAGTCCAACAACATAAATAAATGTATTTCTGACACCCTACTCATATTTCAATGTTAATTTCGCTGATGTAAGCCTTCAATATCCCCATTCCTATTTTTTGCAGCTAATCACGTTTCTACATTCACCTGAACCTACAATTACTCAATTTCTAACTTTATCAGCAAATGAAGTTCAATTTATCTACCAAAAACTCCAAATCCACAAATCTGTTAGACTAAGCACATTTGCAGCTTCTCCGCATTCACTGCAACTTCAATTTCTCCAAACCTTCAGTTTTTGCAAACCTAGCTGTCTGTATCTCTCAAATAGACAAATATTAGTTATTCAGCAAATTCAATCATTTTCTCTATCAGCAGATATAACTCATTCCCAAAATGGGTAAAATCTCCCAATTCCAACAAATTCGCTGTTTGCGTGATCCGCTCGTTCACTGAATCTACAAGTTTCACCTTTTCAATCAATTTCTCAATCTCCAATATTTTCTGCAGTCCATAACATAAATAGATCTATTTATGACAACCTACTCATTTTTCAATGTTGATTTCGCTGAATTAAGCCTTCAATATCTCCATTCCTATATATTGCAACTAATCATCATTCTACATTCACCTGAACCTACAATTTCTCAATTCCAAACTTTATCAGCAAATGTAGTTCTATTTATCTATCAAATACTGCAATTCCACAAATCTGTTAGACTGAGCACATTTGCAGCTTCTCCACATTCACAGCAACTTCAATTTCTACACTCCCTTCAGTTTTAGCAAACCTAGCTGTCTGTATGTCTCAAAATGTCAATTATTAGCAATTCAGCAAATTCAAGCATTTTCTCTATCAACAGATATAACTCATTGCCAATATTAGCGAAATCTCACATTTCCAACAAAATCGCTGTTTGCATGATGCACTCGTTCACTGAATCTTCAAGTATCACAAATTCAATAAATTTCTCAATTTCCAATATTTTCTGCATTCCAACAACATAAATAGATCTATTTCTGAAAACCGACTCAGAATTCAATGTTGATTTCGCTGAAGTAAGCCTTCACTATCTCCATTCCTATATATTGAAACTAATCAGCATTCTACATTCACCTGAACCTACAATTTCTCAATTCCAAACTTTATCAGCAAATGTAGTTCTATTTATCTATCAATTACTGCAATTCCACAAATCTGTTGGACTGAGCACATTTGCAGCTTCTCCACATTCACAGCAACTTCAATTTCTCCACTCCCTTCAGTTTTAGCAAACCTAGCTGTCTGTATCTCTCAAAATGTCAATTATTAGCAATTCAGCAAATTCAAGCATTTTCTCTATCAACAGATATAACTCATTGCCAATATTAGCGAAATCTCACATTTCCAACAAAATCGCTGTTTGCATGATGCACTCGTTCACTGAATCTTCAAGTATCACAAATTCAATAAATTTCTCAATTTCCAATATTTTCTGCATTCCAACAACATAAATAGATCTATTTCTGACAACCGACTCAGAATTCAATGTTGATTTCGCTGAAGTAAGCCTTCACTATCTCCATTCCTATATATTGAAACTAATCAGCATTCTACATTCACCTGAATCTACAATTTCTCAATTCCAAACTTTATCAGCAAATGTAGTTCTATTTATCTATCAAATACTGCAATTCCAAAAATCTGTTAGACTGAGCACTTTTGCAGCTTCTCCGCATTCACAGCAACTTCAATATCTCCACTCCCTTCAGTTTTAGCAAACCTAGCTGTCTGTATCTCGCAAAATGTCAATTATTAGCAATTCAGCAATTTCAAGCATTTTCTCTATCAACAGATATAACTCATTGCCAATATTAGCGAAATCTCACATTTCCAACAAAATCGCTGTTTGCATGATGCACTCGTTCACTGAATCTTCAAGTATCACAAATTCAATAAATTTCTCAATTTCCAATATTTTCTGCATTCCAACAACATAAATAGATCTATTTCTGACAACGGACTCAGATTTCAATGTTGATTTCGCTGAAGTAAGCCTTCAATATCTCCATTCCTATATTTTGCAACTAATCACGTTTCTACATTCACCTGAACCTACAATTTCTCAATTTCTAACTTTATTAGCAAATGTAGCTCTATTTATCTATCAAATACTCCAAATCCACAAATCTGTTAGACTAAGCACATTTGCAGCTTCTCCACATTCACTGCAACTTCAATTTCTCCATTCCCTTCAGTTTTATCAAACCTAGCTGTCTGTATCTCTCAAAATGACAATTATTAGCAATTCAGCAAATTCAAGCATTTTCTCTATCAACAGATATAACTCATTGCCAAAATGAGTCAAGTCTCCCATTTCCAACAAATTCGCTGCTTGCATGATCCGCTCGTTCATTGAATCTACAAGTTGCACCATTTCAATCAATTTCTCAATCTCCAATATTTTCTGCAGTTCATAACATAAATAGATCTATTTCTAACAACCGACTCAGATTTCAATGTTGATTTCGCTGAAGTAAGCCTTCAATATCTCCAGTCCTATATTCTGCAACTAATCACGTTTCTACATTCACCTGAACCTACAAGTTCTCAATTTCTAACTTCATCAGCAAATGTAGTTCTATTTTTCTATCAAATACTGGAATTCCACAAATCTGTTACACTGAGCACTTCTCCACATTGACTGCAACTTCAATTTCTCCACTCCGTTCAGTTTTATCAAACCTAGCTGTCTGTATGTCTCAAAATGACAATTATTAGCAATTCAGCAAATTCAAGCATTTTCTCTATGAACAGATATAACTCATTCCCAAAATTAGTAAAATTCCCCATTTCCAACAAATTCGCTGTTTGCTTAATTCGCTCGTTCACTAAATCTACAAGTTTCACCATTTCAATCAATTTCTCAATCTCCATTATTTTCTGCAGTCCAACAACATAAATAAATGTATTTCTGACAACCTACTCATTTTTCAATGTTGATTTAGCTCAAGTAAGCCTTCAATATCTCCATTCCTATATTTTGCAACAAATCACGTTACTACATTCTCCTGTACCTGCATTTTCTCAATTTCTTACTTTATTGGCAAATGTAGCTCTATTTATCTATCAAATACTCCAAATCCACAAATCTGTTAGACTAAGCACATTTGCAGCTTCTCTGCATTCACTGCAACTTCAATTTCTCCAAACCTTCAGTTTTAGAAAACCTAGCTGTCTGTATCTCTCAAAACGTCAAATATTAGTTATTCAGCAAATTCAATCATTTTCTCCATCAGCAGATATAACTCATTCCCAAAATTAGTAAAATTCCGCATTTCCAACAAATTCGCTGTTTGCATATTTCGCTCGTTCACTAAATCTAGAAGTATCACCATTTCAATCAATTTCTCAATTTCCAATATTTTACGCAGCCCAACAACATAAATAAATGTATTTCTGACACCCTACTCATATTTCAATGTTAATTTCGCTGATGTAAGCCTTCAATATCCCCATTCCTATTTTTTGCAGCTAATCACGTTTCTACATTCACCTGAACCTACAATTACTCAATTTCTAACTTTATCAGCAAATGAAGTTCAATTTATCTATCAAAAACTCCAAATCCACAAATCTGTTAGACTAAGCACATTTGCAGCTTCTCCGCATTCACTGCAACTTCAATTTCTCCAAACCTTCAGTTTTTGCAAACCTAGCTGTCTGTATCTCTCAAATAGACAAATATTAGTTATTCAGCAAATTCAATCATTTTCTCTATCAGCAGATATAACTCATTCCCAAAATGGGTAAAATCTCCCAATTCCAACAAATTCGCTGTTTGCGTGATCCGCTCGTTCACTGAATCTACAAGTTTCACCATTTCAATCAATTTCTCAATCTCCAATATTTTCTGCAGTCCATAACATAAATAGAACTATTTCTGACAACCTACTCATTTTTCAATGTTGATTTCGCTGAATTAAGCCTTCAATATCTCCATTCCTATATATTGCAACTAATCATCATTCTACATTCACCTGAACCTACAATTTCTCAATTCCAAACTTTATCAGCAAATGTAGTTCTATTTATCTATCAAATACTGCAATTCCACAAATCTGTTAGACTGAGCACATTTGCAGCTTCTCCACATTCACAGCAACTTCAATTTCTACACTCCCTTCAGTTTTAGCAAACCTAGCTGTCTGTATGTCTCAAAATGTCAATTATTAGCAATTCAGCAAATTCAAGCATTTTCTCTATCAACAGATATAACTCATTGCCAATATTAGCGAAATCTCACATTTCCAACAAAATCGCTGTTTGCATGATGCACTCGTTCACTGAATCTTCAAGTATCACAAATTCAATAAATTTCTCAATTTCCAATATTTTCTGCATTCCAACAACATAAATAGATCTATTTCTGAAAACCGACTCAGAATTCAATGTTGATTTCGCTGAAGTAAGCCTTCACTATCTCCATTCCTATATATTGAAACTAATCAGCATTCTACATTCACCTGAACCTACAATTTCTCAATTCCAAACTTTATCAGCAAATGTAGTTCTATTTATCTATCAAATACTGCAATTCCACAAATCTGTTGGACTGAGCACATTTGGAGCTTCTCCACATTCACAGCAACTTCAATTTCTCCACTCCCTTCAGTTTTAGCAAACCTAGCTGTCTGTATCTCTCAAAATGTCAATTATTAGCAATTCAGCAAATTCAAGCATTTTCTCTATCAACAGATATAACTCATTGCCAATATTAGCGAAATCTCACATTTCCAACAAAATCGCTGTTTGCATGATCCGCTCGTTCATTGAATCTACAAGTTGCACCATTTCAATCAATTTCTCAATCTCCAATATTTTCTGCAATTCATAACATAAATAGATCTATTTCTAACAACCGACTCAGATTTCAATGTTGATTTCGCTGATGTAAGCCTTCAATATCTCCAGTCCTATATTTTGCAACTAATCACATTTCTACATTCACCTGAACCTACAATTTCTCAATTTCTAACTTTAGCAGCAAATGTAGTTCTATTTTTCTATCAAATACTGGAATTCCACAAATCTGTTACACTGAGCACTTCTCCACATTGACTGCAACTTCAATTTCTCCATTCCCTTCAGTTTTATCAAACCTAGCTGTCTGTATCTCTCAAAATGACAATTATTAGCAATTCAGCAAATTCAAGCATTTTCTCTATCAGCAGATATAACTCAATCCCAAAATTAGTAAAATTCCCCATTTCCAACAAATTCGCTGTTTGCATAATTCGCTCGTTCACTAAATCTAGAAGTTTCACAATTTCAATCAATTTCTCAATCTCCAATATTTTCTGCAGTCCAACAACATAAATAAATGTATTTCTGACACCCTACTCATATTTCAATGTTGATTTCGCTGAAGTAAGCCTTCAATATCTCCATTCCTATATATTGCAACTAATCAGCATTCTACATTCACCTGAACCTACAATTTCTCAATTCCAAACTTTATCAGCAAATGTAGTTCTATTTATCTATCAAATACTGCAATTCCACAAATCTGTTAGACTGAGCACATTTGCAGCTTCTCCACATTCACAGCAACATCAATTTCTCCACTCCCTTCAGTTTTATCAAACCTAGCTGTCTGTATCTCTCAAAATGTCAGTTATTAGCAATTCAGCAAATTCAAGCATTTTCTCTATCAACAGATATAACTCATTCCCAAAATTAGTAAAATTCCCCATTTCCAACAAATTCGCTGTTTGCATAATTCGCTCATTCACTAAATCTAGAAGTTTCACCATTTCAATCAATTTCTCAAACTCTATATTTTCTGCAGTCTAAGAACATAAATAAATGTATTTCTGACAACCTACTCATTTTTCAATGTTGATTTCGCTCAAGTAAGCCTTCAATATCTCCATTCCTATATTTTGCAACAAATCACGTTGCTACATTCTCCTGTACCTGCATTTTCTCAAATTCTTACTTTATTGGCAAATGTAGTTCTATTTATCTATCAAATACTCCAAATCCACAAATCTGTTAGACTAAGCACATTTGCAGCTTCTCCGCATTCACTGCAACTTCAATGTCTCCAAACCTTCAGTTTTAGCAAACCTAGCTGTCTGTATCTCTCAAAATGACAAATATTAGTTATTCAGCAAATTCAATCATTTTCTCTATCAGCAGATATAACTCATTCCCAAAATGAGTAAAATCTCCCATTTCCAACAAATTCGCTGTTTGCATGATCCGCTCCTTCACTGAATCTACAAGTTGCACCATTTCAATCAATTTCTCAATCTCCAATATTTTCTGCAGTCCATAACATAAATAGATCAATTACTGATAACCGACTGATTTTTCAATGTTGATTTCGCTGAAGTAAGCCTTCAATATCTCCATTCCTATATTTTGCAAATAATCAGCATTCTACATTCACCTGAACCTACAATTTCTCAATTCCAAACTTTATCAGCAAATGTAGTTCTATTTATCTATCAAATACTGCAATTCCACAAATCTGATAGACTGAGCACATTTGCAGCTTCTCCACATTCACAGCAACTTCAATTTCTCCACTCCCTTCAGTTCTAGCCAACCTAGCTGTCTGTATCTCTCAAAATGTCAATTATTAGCAATTCAGCAAATTCAAGCATTTTCTCTATCAACAGATATAACTCATTCCCAAAATTAGTAAAATTCCCCATTTCCAACAAATTCGCTGTTTGCATAATTGGCACGTTCACTAAATCTAGAAGTTTCACCATTTCAATCAATTTCTCAATCTCCAATATTTTCTGCAGTCCAACAACATAAATAAATGTATTTCTGACACCCTACTCATATTTCAATGTTGATTTCGCTGAAGTAAGCCTTCAATATCTCCATTCCTATTTATTGCAGCTAATCACGTTTCTACATTCACCTGAACCTACAATTTCTCATTTTCTAACTTTATCAGCAAATGAAGTTCAATTTATCTATCAAATACTCCAAATCCACAAATCTGTTAGACTAAGCACTTTTGCAGCTTCTCCGCATTCACTGCAACTTCAATTTCTCCAAACCTTCAGTTTTAGCAAACCTAGCTGTCTGTATCTCTCAAAAAGACAAATATTAGTTATTCAGCAAATTCAATCATTTTCTATCAGCAGATATAACTCATTCCCAAAATGGGTAAAATCTCCCATTTCCAACAAATTCGCTATTTGCGTGATCTGCTCGATCACTGAATCTACAAGTTTCACAATTTCAATCAATTTCTCAATCTCCAATATTTTATGCAGTCCATAACATAAATAGATCTATTTCTGACAACCGACTCAGATTTCAATGTTGATTTCGCTGAAGTAATCCTTCAATATCTCCATTCCTATATTTTGCAACTAATCACCTTTCTATATTCACCTGAACCTACAATTTCTCAATTTCTAACTTTATCAGCAAATGTTGTTCTATTTCTCTATCTAATACTGCAATTCCACAAATCTGTTCGACTGAGCACATTTGCAGCTTCTCCACATTGACTGCAACTTCAATTTCTCCATTCCCTTCAGTTTTATCAAACCTAGCTGTCTGTATCTCTCAAAATGACAATTATTAGCAATTCAGCAAATTCAAGCATTTTCTCTATCAGCAGATATAACTCAATCCCAAAATTAGTAAAATTCCCCATTTCCAACAAATTCGCTGTTTGCATAATTCGCTCGTTCACTAAATCTAGAAGTTTCACAATTTCAATCAATTTCTCAATCTCCAATATTTTCTGCAGTCCAACAACATAAATAAATGTATTTCTGACACCCTACTCATATTTCAATGTTGATTTCGCTGAAGTAAGCCTTCAATATCTCCATTCCTATATATTGCAACTAATCAGCATTCTACATTCACCTGACCCTACAATTTCTCAATTCCAAACTTTATCAGCAAATGTAGTTCTATTTATCTGTCAAATACTGCAATTCCACAAATCTGTTAGACTGAGCACATTTGCAGCTTCTCCACATTCACAGCAAATTCAATTTCTCCACTCCCTTCAGTTTTAGCAAACCTAGCTGTCTGTATTTCTCAAAATGTCAGTTATTAGCAATTCAGCAAATTCAAGCATTTTCTCTATCAACAGATATAACTCATTGCCAAAATGAGTAAAGTCTCCCATTTCCAACAAATTCGCTGTTTGCATGATCCGCTCGTTCATTGAATCTACAAGTTGCACCATTTCAATCAATTTCTCAATCTCCAATATTTTCTGCAGTTCATAACATAAATAGATCTATTTCTAACAACCGACTCAGATTTCAATGTTGATTTCGCTGAAGTAAAACTTCAATATCTCCAGTCCTATATTTTGCAACTAATCACGTTTCTACATTCACCTGAACCTACAATTTCTCAATTTCTAACTTTATCAGCAAATGTAGTTCCATTTTTCTATCAAATACTGGAATTCCACAAATCTGTTACACTGAGCACTTCTCCACATTGACTGCAACTTCAATTTCTCCACTCCCTTCAGTTTTATCAAACCTAGCTGTCTGTATCTCTCAAAATGACAATTATTAGCAATTCAGCAAATTCAAGCATTTTCTCTATGAACAGATATAACTCATTCCCAAAATGAGTAAAATTCCCCATTTCCAACAAATTCGCTGTTTGCATAATTCGCTCATTCACTAAATCTAGAAGTTTCACCATTTCAATCAATTTCTCAAACTCTAATATTTTCTGCAGTCTAAGAACATAAATAAATGTATTTCTGACAACCTACTCATTTTTCAATGTTGATTTCGCTCAAGTAAGCCTTCAATATCTCCATTCCTATATTTTGCAACAAATCACGTTGCTACATTCTCCTGTACCTGCATTTTCTCAATTTCTTACTTTATTGGCAAATGTAGTTCTATTTATCTATCAAATACTCCAAATCCACAAATCTGTTAGACTAAGCACATTTGCAGCTTCTCCGCATTCACTGCAACTTCAATTTCTCCAAACCTTCAGTTTTAGCAAACCTAGCTGTCTGTATCTCTCAAAATGACAAATATTAGTTATTCAGCCTATTCAATCATTTTCTCTATCAGCAGATATAACTCATTCCCAAAATGAGTAAAATCTCCCATTTCCAACAAATTCGCTGTTTGCATGATCCGCTCCTTCACTGAATCTACAAGTTGCACCATTTCAATCAATTTCTCAATCTCCAATATTTTCTGCAGTCCATAACATAAATAGATCAATTACTGATAACCGACTGATTTTTCAATGTTGATTTCGCTGAAGTAAGCCTTCAATATCTCCATTCCTATATATTGAAACTAATCAGCATTCTACATTCACCTGAACCTACAATTTCTCAATTCCAAACTTTATCAGCAAATGTAGTTCTATTTATCTATCAAATACTGCAATTCCACAAATCTGTTAGACTGAGCACATTTGCAGCTTCTCCACATTCACAGCAACTTCAATTTCTCCACTCCCTTCAGTTTTAGCAAACCTAGCTGTCTGTATCTCTCAAAATGTCAATTATTAGCAATTCAGCAAATTCAAGCATTTTCTCTATCAACAGATATAACTCATTGCCAATATTTGCGAAATCTCACATTTCCAACAAAATCGCTGTTTGCATGATGCACTCGTTCACTGAATCTTCAAGTATCACAAATTCAATAAATTTCTCAATTTCCAATATTTTCTGCATTCCAACAACATAAATAATTCTATTTCTGACAACCGACTCAGATTTCAATGTTGATTTCGCCGAAGTAAGCCTTCAATATGTCCATACCTATATTTTGCAACTAATCACGTTTCTACATTCACCTGAACCTACAATTTCTCAATTTCTAACTTTATTAGCAAATGTAGCTCTATTTATCTATCAAATACTCCAAATCCACAAATCTGTTAGACTAAGCACATTTGCAGCTTCTCCACATTCACTGCAACTTCAATTTCTCCAAACCTTCAGTTTTATCAAACCTAGCTGTCTGTATCACACAAAATGACAATTATTAGCAATTCAGCAAATTCAAGCATTTTCTCTATCAACAGATATAACTCATTCCCAAAATTAGTATAATTCCCCATTTCCAACAAATTCGCTGTTTGCATAATTCGCTCGTTCACTAAATCTAGAAGTTTCACCATTTCAATCAATTTCTCAATCTCCATTATTTTCTGCAGTCCAACAACATAAATAAATGTATTTCTGACAACCTACTCATTATTCAGTGTTGATTTAGCTCAAATAAGCCTTCAATATCTCCATTCCTATATTTTGCAACAAATCACGTTACTACATTCTCCTGTACCAGCATTTTCTCAATTTCTTACTTTATTGGCAAATGTAGTTCTATTTATCTATCAAATACTCCAAATCCACAAATCTGTTAGACTAAGCACATTTGCAGCTTCTCTGCATTCACTGCAACTTCAATTTCTCCAAACCTTCAGTTTTAGCAAACCTAGCTGTCTGTATCTCTCAAAACGTCAAATATTAGTTATTCAGCAAATTCAATCATTTTCTCCATCAGCAGATATAACTCATTCCCAAAATTAGTAAAATTCCGCATTTCCAACAAATTCGCTGTTTGCATAATTCGCTCGTTCACTAAATCTAGAAGTTTCACCATTTCAATCAATTTCTCAATCTCCAATATTTTATGCAGTCGAACAACATAAATAAATGTATTTCTGACACCCTACTCATATTTCAATGTTAATTTCGCTGAAGTAAGCCTTCAATATCCCCATTCCTATTTTTTGCAGCTAATCACGTTTCTACATTCACCTGAACCTACAATTTCTCAAATTCTAACTTTATCAGCAAATGAAGTTCAATTTATCTATCAAATACTCCAAATCCACAAATCTGTTAGACTAAGCACATTTGCAGCTTCTCCGCATTCACTGCAACTTCAATTTCTCCAAACCTTCAGTTTTTGCAAACCTAGCTGTCTCTATCTCTCAAATAGACAAATATTAGTTATTCAGCAAGTTCAATCATTTTCTCTATCAGCAGATATAACTCATTCCCAAAATGGGTAAAATCTCCCAATTCCAACAAATTCGCTGTTTGCGTGATCCGCTCGTTCACTGAATCTACAAGTCTCACCATTTCAATCAATTTCTCAATCTCCAATATTTTCTGCAGTCCAACAACATAAATAAATGTATTTCTGACAACCTACTCATTTTTCAGTGTTGATTTCGCTGAAGTAAGACTTCAATATCTCCATTCCTATATATTGAAACTAATCAGCATTCTACATTAACCGGAACCTACAATTTCTCAATTCCAAACTTTATCAGCAAATGTAGTTCTATTTATCTATCAAATACTGCAATTACACAAATCTGTTAGACTGAGCACATTTGCAGCTTCTCCACATTCACAGCAACTTCAATTTCTCCACTCCCTTCAGTTTTAGCAAACCTAGCTGTCTGTATCTCTCAAACTGTCAATTATTAGCAATTCAGCAAATTCAAGCATTTTCTCTATCAACAGATATAACTCATTGCCAATATTAGCGAAATCTCACATTTCCAACAAAATCGCTGTTTGCATGATGCACTCGTTCACTGAATCTACAAGTCTCACCATTTCAATCAATTTCTCAATCTCCAATATTTTCTGCAGTCCAACAACATAAATAAATGTATTTCTGACAACCTACTCATTTTTCAGTGTTGATTTCGCTGAAGTAAGACTTCAATATCTCCATTCCTATATATTGAAACTAATCAGCATTCTACATTAACCGGAACCTACAATTTCTCAATTCCAAACTTTATCAGCAAATGTAGTTCTATTTATCTATCAAATACTGCAATTACACAAATCTGTTAGACTGAGCACATTTGCAGCTTCTCCACATTCACAGCAACTTCAATTTCTCCACTCCCTTCAGTTTTAGCAAACCTAGCTGTCTGTATCTCTCAAAATGTCAATTATTAGCAATTCAGCAAATTCAAGCATTTTCTCTATCAACAGATATAACTCATTGCCAATATTAGCGAAATCTCACATTTCCAACAAAATCGCTGTTTGCATGATGCACTCGTTCACTGAATCTTCAAGTATCACAAATTCAATAAATTTCTCAATTTCCAATATTTTCTGCATTCCAACAACATAAATAGATCTATTTCTGACAACCGACTCAGATTTCAATGTTGATTTCGCTGAGGTAAGCCTTCAATATCTCCATTCCTATATATTGAAACTAATCAGCATTCTACATTCACCTGAACCTACAATTTCTCAATTCCAAACTTTATCAGCAAATGTAGTTCTATTTATCTATCAAATACTGCAATTCCACAAATCTGTTGGACTGAGCACTTTTGCAGCTTCTCCACATTCACAGCAACTTCAATTTCTCCACTCCCTTCAGTTTTAGCAAACCTAGCTGTCTGTATGTCTCAAAATGTCAATTATTAGCTATTCAGCAAATTCAAGCATTTTCTCTATCAACAGATATAACTCATTGCCAATATTAGCGAAATCTCACATTTCCAACAAAATCGCTGTTTGCATGATGCACTCGTTCACTGAATCTTCAAGTATCACAAATTCAATAAATTTCTCAATTTCCAATATTTTCTGCATTCCAACAACATAAATAGATCTATTTCTGACAACCGACTCAGATTTCAATCTTGATTTCGCTGAGGTAAGCCTTCAAAATCTCCATTCCTGTATTTTGCAACTAATCACGTTTCTACATTCACCTGAACCTACAATTTCTCAATTTCTAACTTTATTAGCAAATGTAGCTCTATTTATCTATCAAATACTCCAAATCCACAAATCTGTTAGACTAAGCACATTTGCAGCTTCTCCACATTCACTGCAACTTCAATTTCTCCATTCCCTTCAGTTTTATCAAACCTAGCTGTCTGTATGTCTCAAAATGACAATTATTAGCAATTCAGCAAATTCAAGCATTTTCTCTATCAACAGATATAACTCAATCCCAAAATTAGTAAAATTCCCCATTTCCAACAAATTCGCTGTTTGTATAATTCGCTCGTTCACTAAATCTAGAAGTTTCACAATTTCAATCAATTTCTCAATCTCCAATATTTTCTGCAGTCCAACAACATAAATAAATGTATTTCTGACACCCGACTCATATTTCAATGTTGATTTCGCTGAAGTTAGCCTTCAATATCTCCATTCCTATATATTGCAACTAATCAGCATTCTACATTCGCCTGAACCTACAATTTCTCAGTTCCAAACTTTATCAGCAAATGTAGTTCTATTTATCTATCAAATACTGCAATTCCACAAATCTGTTAGACTGAGCACATTTGCAGCTTCTGCGCATTCACAGCAACTTCAATTTCTCCACTCTCTTCAGTTTTAGCAAACCTAGCTGTCTGTATTCTCAAAATGTCAGTTATTAGCAATTCAGCAAATTCAAGCATTTTCTCTATCAACAGATATAACTCATTGCCAAAATGAGTAAAGTCTCCCATTTCCAACAAATTCGCTGTTTGCATGATCCGCTCGTTCATTGAATCTACAAGTTGCACCATTTCAATCAATTTCTCAATCTCCAATATTTTCTGCAGTTCATAACATAAATAGATTTATTTCTAACAACCGACTCAGATTTCAATGTTGATTTCACTGAAGTAAGCCTTCAATATCTCCAGTCCTATATTTTGCAACTAATCACGTTTCTACATTCACCTGAACCTACAGTTTCTCAATTTCTAACTTTATCAGCAAATGTAGTTCTATTTTTCTATCAAATACTGGAATTCCACAAATCTGTTACACTGAGCACTTCTCCACATTGACTGCAACTTCAATTTCTCCAAACCTTCAGTTTTAGCAAACCTAGCTGTCTGTATCTCTCAAAACGTCAAATATTAGTTATTCAGCAAATTCAATCATTTTCTCTATCAGCAGATATAACTCATTCCCAAAATGGGTAAAATCTCCCAATTCCAACAAATTCGCTGTTTGCGTGATCCGCTCGTTCACTGAATCTACAAGTCTCACCATTTCAATCAATTTCTCAATCTCCAATATTTTCTGCAGTCCAACAACATAAATAAATGTATTTCTGACAACCTACTCATTTTTCAGTGTTGATTTAGCTCAAGTAAGCCTTCAATATCTCCATTCCTATATATTGCAACAAATCATGTTACTACATTCTCCTGTACCAGCATTTTCTCAATTTCTTACTTTATTGGCAAATGTAGTTCTATTTATCTATCAAATACTCCAAATCCACAAATCTGTTAGACTAAGCACATTTGCAGCTTCTCCGCATTCACTGCAACTTCAATTTCTCCATTCCCTTCAGTTTTAGCAAACCTAGCTGTCTGTATCTCTCAAAACGTCAAATATTAGTTATTCAGCAAATTCAATCATTTTCTCCATCAGCAGATATAACTCATTCCCAAAATTAGTAAAATACCCCATTTCCAACAAATTCGCTGTTTGCATAATTCGCTCGTTCACTAAATCTAGAAGTTTCACCATTTCAATCAATTTCTCAATCTCCAATATTTTATGCAGTCCAACAACATAAATAAATGTATTTCTGACACCCTACTCATATTTCAATGTTAATTTCGCTGAAGTAAGCCTTCAATATCTCCATTCCTATATTTTGCAACAAATCACGTTACTACATTCTCCTGCACCTGCATTTTCTCAATTTCTTACTTTATTGGCAAATGTAGTTCTATTTATCTATCAAATACTCCAAATCCACAAATCTGTTAGACGAAGCACATTTGCAGCTTCTCTGCATTCACTGCAACTTCAATTTCTCCAAACCTTCAGTTTTAGCAAACCTAGCTGTCTGTAGAGATCAAAACGTCAAATATTAGTTATTCAGCAAATTCAATCATTTTCTCCATCAGCAGATATAACTCATTCCCAAAATTAGTAAAATTCCGCATTTCCAACAAATTCGCTGTTTGCATAATTCGCTCGTTCACTAAATCTAGAAGTTTAACCATTTCAATCAATTTCTCAATCTCCAATATTTTATGCAGTCCAACAACATAAATAAATGTATTTCTGACACCCTACTCATATTTCAATGTTAATTTCGCTGAAGTAAGCCTTCAATATCCCCATTCCTATTTTTTGCAGCTAATCACGTTTCTACATTCACCTGAACCTACAATTTCTCAATTTCTAACTTTATCAGCAAATGAAGTTCAATTTATCTATCAAATACTCCAAATCCACAAATCTGTTAGACTAAGCACATTTGCAGCTTCTCCGCATTCACTGCAACTTCAATTTCTCCAAACCTTCAGTTTTTGCAAACCTAGCTGTCTCTATCTCTCAAATAGACAAATATTAGTTATTCAGCAAGTTCAAACATTTTCTCTATCAGCAGATATAACTCATTCCCAAAATGGGTAAAATCTCCCAATTCCAACAAATTCGCTGTTTGCGTGATCTGCTCGTTCACTCAATCTACAAGTCTCACCATTTCAATCAATTTCTCAATCTCCAATATTTTCTGCAGTCCAACAACATAAATAAATGTATTTCTGACAACCTACTCATTTTTCAGTGTTGATTTAGCTCAAGTAAGCCTTCAATATCTCCATTCCTATATATTGCAACAAATCATGTTACTACATTCTCCTGTACCAGCATTTTCTCAATTTCTTACTTTATTGGCAAATGTAGTTCTATTTATCTATCAAATACTCCAAATCCACAAATCTGTTAGACTAAGCACATTTGCAGCTTCTCCGCATTCACTGCAACTTCAATTTCTCCAAACCTTCAGTTTTTGCAAACCTAGCTGTCTGTATCTCTCAAATAGACAAATATTAGTTATTCAGCAAATTCAATCATTTTCTCTATCAGCAGATATAACTCATTCCCAAAATGGGTAAAATCTCCCAATTCCAACAAATTCGCTGTTTGCGTGATCCGCTCGTTCACTGAATCTACAAGTTTCACCATTTCAATCAATTTCTCAATCTCCAATATTTTCTGCAGTCCATAACATAAATAGATCTATTTCTGACAACCTACTCATTTTTCAATGTTGATTTCGCTGAATTAAGCCTTCAATATCTCCATTCCTATATATTGCAACTAATCATCATTCTACATTCACCTGAACCTACAATTTCTCAATTCCAAACTTTATCAGCAAAAGTAGTTCTATTTATCTATCAAATACTGCAATTCCACAAATCTGTTAGACTGAGCACATTTGCAGCTTCTCCACATTCACAGCAACTTCAATTTCTACACTCCCTTCAGTTTTAGCAAACCTAGCTGTCTGTATCTCTCAAAATGTCAATTATTAGCAATTCAGCAAATTCAAGCATTTTCTCTATCAACAGATATAACTCATTGCCAATATTAGCGAAATCTCACATTTCCAACAAAATCGCTGTTTGCATGATGCACTCGTTCACTGAATCTTCAAGTATCACAAATTCAATAAATTTCTCAATTTCCAATATTTTCTGCATTCCAACAACATAAATAGATCTATTTCTGACAACCGACTCAGAATTCAATGTTGATTTCGCTGAAGTAAGCCTTCACTATCTCCATTCCTATATATTGAAACTAATCAGCATTCTACATTCACCTGAACCTACAATTTCTCAATTCCAAACTTTATCAGCAAATGTAGTTCTATTTATCTATCAAATACTGCAATTCCAAAAATCTGTTAGACTGAGCACTTTTGCAGCTTCTCCGCATTCACAGCAACTTCAATATCTCCACTCCCTTCAGTTTTAGCAAACCTAGCTGTCTGTATCTCGCAAAATGTCAATTATTAGCAATTCAGCAATTTCAAGCATTATCTCTATCAACAGATATAACTCATTGCCAATATTAGCGAAATCTCACATTTCCAACAAAATCGCTGTTTGCATGATGCACTCGTTCACTGAATCTTCAAGTATCACAAATTCAATAAATTTCTCAATTTCCAATATTTTCTGCATTCCAACAACATAAATAGATCTATTTCTGACAACCGACTCAGATTTCAATGTTGATTTCGCTGAAGTAAGCCTTCAATATCTCCATTCCTATATTTTGCAACTAATCACGTTTCTACATTCACCTGAACCTACAATTTCTCAATTTCTAACTTTATTAGCAAATGTAGCTCTATTTATCTATCAAATACTCCAAATCCACAAATCTGTTAGACTAAGCACATTTGCAGCTTCTCCACATTCACTGCAACTTCAATTTCTCCATTCCCTTCAGTTTTATCAAACCTAGCTGTCTGTATCTCTCAAAATGACAATTATTAGCAATTCAGCAAATTCAAGCATTTTCTCTATCAACAGATATAACTCATTGCCAAAATGAGTCAAGTCTCCCATTTCCAACAAATTCGCTGCTTGCATGATCCGCTCGTTCATTGAATCTACAAGTTGCACCATTTCAATCAATTTCTCAATCTCCAATATTTTCTGCAGTTCATAACATAAATAGATCTATTTCTAACAACCGACTCAGATTTCAATGTTGATTTCGCTGAAGTAAGCCTTCAATATCTCCAGTCCTATATTCTGCAACTAATCACGTTTCTACATTCACCTGAACCTACAAGTTCTCAATTTCTAACTTCATCAGCAAATGTAGTTCTATTTTTCTATCAAATACTGGAATTCCACAAATCTGTTACACTGAGCACTTCTCCACATTGACTGCAACTTCAAATTCTCCACTCCGTTCAGTTTTATCAAACCTAGCTGTCTGTATGTCTCAAAATGACAATTATTAGCAATTCAGCAAATTCAAGCATTTTCTCTATGAACAGATATAACTCATTCCCAAAATTAGTAAAATTCCCCATTTCCAACAAATTCGCTGTTTGCTTAATTCGCTCGTTCACTAAATCTACAAGTTTCACCATTTCAATCAATTTCTCAATCTCCATTATTTTCTGCAGTCCAACAACATAAATAAATGTATTTCTGACAACCTACTCATTTTTCAATGTTGATTTAGCTCAAGTAAGCCTTCAATATCTCCATTCCTATATTTTGCAACAAATCACGTTACTACATTCTCCTGTACCTGCATTTTCTCAATTTCTTACTTTATTGGCAAATGTAGCTCTATTTATCTATCAAATACTCCAAATCCACAAATCTGTTAGACTAAGCACATTTGCAGCTTCTCTGCATTCACTGCAACTTCAATTTCTCCAAACCTTCAGTTTTAGAAAACCTAGCTGTCTGTATCTCTCAAAACGTCAAATATTAGTTATTCAGTAAATTCAATCATTTTCTCCATCAGCAGATATAACTCATTCCCAAAATTAGTAAAATTCCGCATTTCCAACAAATTCGCTGTTTGCATAATTCGCTCGTTCACTAAATCTAGAAGTTTCACCATTTCAATCAATTTCTCAATTTCCAATATTTTATGCAGTCCAACAACATAAATAAATGTATTTCTGACACCCTACTCATATTTCAATGTTAATTTCGCTGATGTAAGCCTTCAATATCCCCATTCCTATTTTTTGCAGCTAATCACGTTTCTACATTCACCTGAACCTACAATTACTCAATTTCTAACTTTATCAGCAAATGAAGTTCAATTTATCTATCAAAAACTCCAAATCCACAAATCTGTTAGACTAAGCACATTTGCAGCTTCTCCGCATTCACTGCAACTTCAATTTCTCCAAACCTTCAGTTTTTGCAAACCTAGCTGTCTGTATCTCTCAAATAGACAAATATTAGTTATTCAGCAAATTCAATCATTTTCTCTATCAGCAGATATAACTCATTCCCAAAATGGGTAAAATCTCCCAATTCCAACAAATTCGCTGTTTGCGTGATCCGCTCGTTCACTGAATCTACAAGTTTCACCATTTCAATCAATTTCTCAATCTCCAATATTTTCTGCAGTCCATAACATAAATAGATCTATTTCTGACAACCTACTCATTTTTCAATGTTGATTTCGCTGAATTAAGCCTTCAATATCTCCATTCCTATATATTGCAACTAATCATCATTCTACATTCACCTGAACCTACAATTTCTCAATTCCAAACTTTATCAGCAAATGTAGTTCTATTTATCTATCAAATACTGCAATTCCACAAATCTGTTAGACTGAGCACATTTGCAGCTTCTCCACATTCACAGCAACTTCAATTTCTACACTCCCTTCAGTTTTAGCAAACCTAGCTGTCTGTATGTCTCAAAATGTCAATTATTAGCAATTCAGCAAAATCAAGCATTTTCTCTATCAACAGATATAACTCATTGCCAATATTAGCGAAATCTCACATTTCCAACAAAATCGCTGTTTGCATGATGCACTCGTTCGCTGAATCTTCAAGTATCACAAATTCAATAAATTTCTCAATTTCCAATATTTTCTGCATTCCAACAACATAAATAGATCTATTTCTGAAAACCGACTCAGAATTCAATGTTGATTTCGCTGAAGTAAGCCTTCACTATCTCCATTCCTATATATTGAAACTAATCAGCATTCTACATTCACCTGAACCTACAATTTCTCAATTCCAAACTTTATCAGCAAATGTAGTTCTATTTATCTATCAAATACTGCAATTCCACCAATCTGTTAGACTGAGCACATTTGCAGCTTCTCCACATTCACAGCAACTTCAATTTCTCCACTCCCTTCAGTTTTAGCAAACCTAGCTGTCTGTATCTCTCAAAATGTCAATTATTAGCAATTCAGCAAATTCAAGCATTTTCTCTATCAACAGATATAACTCATTGCCAATATTAGCGAAATCTCACATTTCCAACAAAATCGCTGTTTGCATGATGCACTCGTTCACTGAATCTTCAAGTATCACAAATTCAATCAATTTCTCAATCTCCAATATTTTCTGCAGTCCATAACATAAATAGATCTATTTCTGACAACCGACTCAGATTTCAATGTTGATTTCGCTGAAGTAAGCCTTCAATATCTCCATTCCTATATTTTGCAACTATTCACCTTTCTACATTCACCTGAACCTACAATTTCTCAATTTCTAACTTTATCAGCAAATGTAGTTCTATTTCTCTATCAAATACTGCAATTCCACAAATCTGTTCGACTGAGCACATTTGCAGCTTCTCCACATTGACTGCAACTTCAATTTCTCCATTCCCTTCAGTTTTATCAAACCTAGCTGTCTGTATCTCTCAAAATGACAATTATTAGCAATTCAGCAAATTCAAGCATTTTCTCTATCAGCAGATATAACTCAATCCCAAAATTAGTGAAATTCCCCATTTCCAACAAATTCGCTGTTTGCATAATTCGCTCGTTCACTAAATCTAGAAGTTTCACAATTTCAATCAATTTCTCAATCTCCAATATTTTCTGCAGTCCAACAACATAAATAAATGTATTTCTGACACCCGACTCATATTTCAATGTTGATTTCGCTGAAGTAAGCCTTCAATATCTCCATTCCTATATATTGCAACTAATCAGCATTCTACATTCACCTGAACCTACAATTTCTCAATTCCAAACTTTATCAGCAAATGTAGTTCTATTTATCTATCAAATGCTGCAATTCCACAAATCTGTTAGACTGAGCACATTTGCAGCTTCTCCACATTCACAGCAACTTCAATTTCTCCACTCCCTTCAGTTTTAGCAAACCTAGCTGTCTGTATGTCTCAAAATGTCAGTTATTAGCAATTCAGCAAATTCAAGCATTTTCTCTATCAACAGATATAACTCATTGCCAAAATGAGTAAAGTCTCCCATTTCCAACAAATTCGCTGTTTGCATGATCCGCTCGTTCATTGAATCTACAAGTTGCACCATTTCAATCAATTTCTCAATCTCCAATATTTTCTGCAGTTCATAACATAAATAGATCTATTTCTAACAACCGACTCAGATTTCAATGTTGATTTCGCTGAAGTAAGCCTTCAATATCTCCAGTCCTATATTTTGCAACTAATCACGTTTCTACATTCACCTGAACCTACAATTTCTCAATTTCTAACTTTATCAGCAAATGTAGTTCCATTATTCTATCAAATACTGGAATTCCACAAATCTGTTACACTGAGCACTTCTCCACATTGACTGCAACTTCAATTTCTCCACTCCCTTCAGTTTTATCAAACCTAGCTGTCTGTATCTCTCAAAATGACAATTATTAGCAATTCAGCAAATTCAAGCATTTTCTCTATCAACAGATATAACTCATTCCCAAAATTAGTAAAATTCCCCATTTCCAACAAATTCGCTGTTTGCATAATTCGCTCAATGACTAAATCTAGAAGTTTCACCATTTCAATCAATTTCTCAAACTCTATATTTTCTGCAGTCTAAGAACATAAATAAATGTATTTCTGACAACCTACTCATTTTTCAATGTTGATTTCGCTCAAGTAAGCCTTCAATATCTCCATTCCTATATTTTGCAACAAATCACGTTGCTACATTCTCCTGTACCTGCATTTTCTCAATTTCTTACTTTATTGGCAAATGTAGTTCTATTTATCTATCAAATACTCCAAATCCACAAATCTGTTAGACTAAGCACATTTGCAGCTTCTCCGCATTCACTGCAACTTCAATTTCTCCAAACCTTCAGTTTTAGCAAACCTAGCTGTCTGTATCTCTCAAAATGACAAATATTAGTTATTCAGCAAATTCAATCATTTTCTCTATCAGCAGATATAACTCATTCCCAAAATGAGTAAAATCTCCCATTCCCAACAAATTCGCTGTTTGCATGATCCGCTCCTTCAGTGAATCTACAAGTTGCACCATTTCAATCAATTTCTCAATCTCCAATATTTTCTGCAGTCCATAACATAAATAGATCAATTACTGATAACCGACTGATTTTTCAATGTTGATTTCGCTGAAGTAAGCCATCAATATCTCCATTCCTATATTTTGCAAATAATCAGCATTCTACATTCACCTGAACCTACAATTTCTCAATTCCAAACTTTATCAGCAAATGTAGTTCTATTTATCTATCAAATACTGCAATTCCACAAATCTGATAGACTGAGCACATTTGCAGCTTCTCCACATTCACAGCAACTTCAATTTCTCCACTCCCTTCAGTTCTAGCCAACCTAGCTGTCTGTATCTCTCAAAATGTCAATTATTAGCAATTCAGCAAATTCAAGCATTTTCTCTATCAACAGATATAACTCATTCCTAAAATTAGTAAAATTCCCCATTTCCAACAAATTCGCTGTTTGCATAATTCGCACGTTCACTAAATCTAGAAGTTTCACAATTTCAATCAATTTCTCAATCTCCAGTATTTTCTGCAGTCCAACAACATAAATAAATGTATTTCTGACACACTACTCATATTTCAATGTTGATTTCGCTGAAGTAAGCCTTCAATATCTCCATTCCTATTTATTGCAGCTAATCACGTTTCTACATTCACCTGAACCTACAATTTCTCATTTTCTAACTTTATCAGCAAATGTAGTTCTATTTCTCTATCAAATACTGCAATTCCACAAATCTGTTCGACTGAGCACATTTGCAGTTTCTCCACATTGACTGCAACTTCAATTTCTCCATTCCCTTCAGTTTTATCAAACCTAGCTGTCTGTATCTCTCAAAATGACAATTATTAGCAATTCAGCAAATTCAAGCATTTTCTCTATCAGCAGATATAACTCAATCCCAAAATTAGTAAAATTCCCCATTTCCAACAAATTCGCTGTTTGCATAATTCGCTCGTTCACTAAATCTAGAAGTTTCACAATTTCAATCAATTTCTCAATCTCCAATATTTTCTGCAGTCCAACAACATAAATAAATGTATTTCTGACAGCCTACTCATATTTCAATGTTGATTTCGCTGAAGTAAGCCTTCAATATCTCCATTCCTATACACTGCAACTAATCAGCATTCTACATTCACCTGAACCTACAATTTCTCAATTCCAAACTTTATCAGCAAATGTAGTTCTATTTATCTATCAAATACTGCAATTCCACAAATCTGTTAGACTGAGCACATTTGCAGCTTCTCCACATTCACAGCAAATTCAATTTCTCCACTCCCTTCAGTTTTAGCAAACCTAGCTGTCTGTATCTCTCAAAATGTCAGTTATTAGCAATTCAGCAAATTCAAGCATTTTCTCTATCAACAGATATAACTCATTGCCAAAATGAGTAAAGTCTCCCATTTCCAACAAATTCGCTGTTTGCATGATCCGCTCGTTCATTGAATCTACAAGTTGCACCATTTCAATCAATTTCTCAATCTCCAATATTTTCTGCAGTTCATAACATAAATAGATCTATTTCTAACAACCGACTCAGATTTCAATGTTGATTTCGCTGAAGTAAAACTTCAATATCTCCAGTCCTATATTTTGCAACTAATCACGTTTCTACATTCACCTGAACCTACAATTTCTCAATTTCTAACTTTATCGCAAATGTAGTTCCATTTTTCTATCAAATACTGGAATTCCACAAATCTGTTAGACTGAGCGCTTCTCCACATTGACTGCAACTTCAATTTCTCCACTCCCTTCAGTTTTATCAAACCTAGCTGTCTGTATCTCTCAAAATGACAATTATTAGCAATTCAGCAAATTCAAGCATTTTCTCTATGAACAGATATAACTCATTCCCAAAATTAGTAAAATTCCCCATTTCCAACAAATTCGCTGTTTGCATAATTCGCTCATTCACTAAATCTAGAAGTTTCACCATTTCAATCAATTTCTCAAACTCTAATATTTTCTGCAGTCTAAGAACATAAATAAATGTATTTCTGACAATCTACTCATTTTTCAATGTTGATTTCGCTCAAGTAAGCCTTCAATATCTCCATTCCTATATTTTGCATCAAATCACGTTGCTACATTCTCCTGTACCTGCATTTTCTCAATTTCTTACTTTATTGGCAAATGTAGTTCTATTTATCTTTCAAATACTCCAAATCCACAAATATGTTAGACTAAGCACATTTGCAGCTTCTCCGCATTCACTGCAACTTCAATTTCTCCAAACCTTCAGTTTTAGCAAACCTAGCTGTCTGTATCTCTCAAAATGACAAATATTAGTTATTCAGCAAATTCAATCATTTTCTCTATCAGCAGATATAACTCATTCCCAAAATGAGTAAAATCTCCCATTTCCAACAAATTCGCTGTTTGCATGATCCGCTCCTTCACTGAATCTACAAGTTGCACCATTTCAATCAATTTCTCAATCTCCAATATTTTCTGCAGTCCATAACATAAATAGATCAATTACTGATAACCGACTGATTTTTCAATGTTGATTTCGCTGAAGTAAGCCTTCAATATCTCCATTCCTATATTTTGCAAATAATCAGCATTCTACATTCACCTGAACCTACAATTTCTCAATTCCAAACTTTATCAGCAAATGTAGTTCTATTTATCTATCAAGTACTGCAATTCCACAAATCTGATAGACTGAGCACATTTGCAGCTTCTCCACATTCACAGCAACTTCAATTTCTCCACTCCCTTCAGTTCTAGCCAACCTAGCTGTCTGTATCTCTCAAAATGTCAATTATTAGCAATTCAGCAAATTCAAGCATTTTATCTATCAACAGATATAACTCATTCCCAAAATTAACGAAATCTCACATTTCCAACAAAATTGCTGTTTGCATGATGCACTCGTTCACTGAATCTTCAAGTTTCACCAATTCAATAAATTTCTCAATTTCCAATATTTTCTGCAGTCCAACAACATAAATAAATGTATATCCGACAACCTACTCATTTTTCAACGTTGATTTTGCCGAAGTAAGGCTTCAATATCTCCATTCCTATATTTTGCAACTAATCACGTTTCTACATTCACCTGAACCTACAATTTCTCAATTTCTCACTTAATCAGCAAATGTAGTTCTATTTTTCTATCAAATACTGCAATTCCACAAATCTGTTAGACTGAGAACATTTGCAGCTTCTACGTATTCACTGCAACGTCAATTTCGCCGTTCCCTTCAGTTTTAGCAAACCTAGCTGTCTGTATCTCTCAAAATGTCAAATATTAGTTGTTCAGCAAATTCCAACATTTTCTCTGTCAACAGATATAACTCATTCCCAAAATTAGTAAAATTCCCATTTTCCAACAAATTTGCTGTTTGCATGATTCGCTCGTTCACTAAATCTAGAAGTTTCACCATTTCAATCAATTTCTCAAACTCTAATATTTTCTGCAGTCTAAGAACGTAAATAAATGTATTTCTGACAACCTACGCATTTTTCAATGTTGATTTCGCTGTAGTAAGCCTTCAATATCTGCATTCCTATATTTTGCAACAAAGCACGTTTCTAAATTCTCCTGTACCTGCAATTTCTCAATTTCTAATTTTATCAGCAAATATAGTTCTATTTATCTATCAAATACTCCAAATCCACAAATCTGTTAGACTAAGCACATTTGCAGCTTCTCCGCTTTCACTGCAACTTCAATTTCTCCATTCCCTTCAGTTTTATCAAACCTAGCTGTCTGTATCTCTCAAAATGACAATTATTAGCAATTGAGCAAATTCAAGCATTTTCTCTATGAAAAGATATAACTCATTCACAAAATTAGTAAAATTCCCCATTTCCAACACATTCGCTGTTTGCATGATTCGCTCGTTCACTAAATCTAGAAGTTTCACCACTTCAATCAATTTGTCAATCTCCAACATTTTCTGCAGTCCAACAACATAAATAAATGTATTTCTGACAACCTACTCATTTTTCAATGTTGATTTCGCTCCAATAAGACTTCAATATCTCCATTCCTATATCTTGCAACAAATCACGTTTCTACATTCTCCTGTACCTTCAATTTATCAATTTCTAACTTTATTAGCAAAAGTAGTTCTATTTATCTATCAAATACTCCAAATCCACAAATCTGTTAGACTAAGCACATTTGCAGCTTCTCCGCATTCACTGCAACTTCAATTTCTCCAAACCTTCAGTATTAGCAAACCTAGCTGTCTGTATCTCTCAAAATGTCAAATATTAGTTATTCAGCAAATTCAATCATTTTCTCCATCAGCAGATATAACTCATTCCCAAAATGAGTAAAATCTCCCATTTCCAACAAATACGCTGTTTGCATGATCCGCTCGTTCCCTGAATCTACAAGTTTCACCATTTCAATCAATTTCTCAATCTCCAATACTTTCTGCAGTCCAACAGCATAAATAGATCTATTTCTGACAACCAACTCAGATTTCAATGTTGATTTCGCTGAAGTAAGCCTTCAATATCTCCATTCCTATATATTGCAACTAATCAGCATTCTACATTCACCTGAACCTACAATTTCTCAATTCCAAACTTTATCAGCAAATGTAGTTCTATTTTTCTATCAAATACTGCAATTCCACAAATCTGTTAGACTGAGCACATTTGCAGCTTCTCCACATTCACTGCAACTTCAATTTCTCCATTCCCTTCAGTTTTAGCAAACCTAGCTGTCTGTATCTCTCAAAATGACAATTATTAGCAATTCAGCAAATTCAAGCATTTTCTCTATCAACAGATATAACTCATTCCCAAAATTAGTAAAATTCCCCATTTCCAACAAATTCGCTGTTTGCATATTTCGCACGTTCACTAAATCTAGAAGTTTCACCATTTCAATCAATTTCTCAATCTCCAATATTTTCTGCAGTCCAACAACATAAATAAATGTATTTCTGACACCCTACTCATATTTCAATGTTGATTTCGCTGAAGTAAGCCTTCAATATCTCCATTCCTATTTATTGCAGCTAATCACGTTTCTACATTCACCTGAACCTACAATTTCTCATTTTCTAACTTTATCAGCAAATGAAGTTCAATTTATCTATCAAATACTCCAAATCCACAAATCTGTTAGACTAAGCACTTTTGCAGCTTCTCCGCATTCACTGCAACTTCAATTTCTCCAAACCTTCAGCTTTAGCAAACCTAGCTGTCTGTATCTCTCAAAAAGACAAATATTAGTTATTCAGCAAATTCAATCATTTTCTCCATCAGCAGATATAACTCATTCCCAAAATGGGTAAAATCTCCCATTTCCAACAAATTCGCTATTTGCGTCATCTGCTCGATCACTGAATCTACAAGTTTCACAATTTCAATCAATTTCTCAATCTCCAATATTTTCTGCAGTCCATAACATAAATAGATCTATTTCTGACAACCGACTCATTTTTCAATGTTGATTTCGCTGAAGTAAGCCTTCAATATCTCCATTCCTATATATTGCAACTAATCAGCATTCTACATTCACCTGAACCTGCAATTTCTCAATTCCAAACATTATCAGCAAATGTAGTTCTATTTATCGATCAAATACTGCAATTCCACAAATCTGTTAGACTGAGCACATTTGCAAATCTCCACATTCACAGCAGCTTCAATTTCTCCACTCCCTTCAGTTTTAGCAAACCTAGCTGTCGGTATCTCTCAAAATGACAAATATTAGTTATTCAGCAAATTCAATCATTTTCTCTATCAGCAGATATAACTCATTCCCAAAATGAGTAAATTCTCCCATTTCCAACAAATTCGCTGTTTGCATGATCCGCTCGTTCATTGAATCTACAAGTTTCACCATTTCAATCAATTTCTCAATCTCCAATATTTTCTGCTGTCCAACAACATAAATAGATCTATTTCTGACAACCAACTCAGATTTCAATGTTGATTTCGCTGAAGTAAGCCTTCAATATCTCCATTCCTATATTTTGCAACTAATCACGTTTCTACATTCACCTGAACCTACAATTTCTCAATTTCTAACTTTATCAGCAAACGTAGATCTATTTTTCTATCAAATACTGGAATTCCACAATTCTGTTACACTGAGCACTTCTCCACATTGACTGCAACTTCAATTTCTCCACTCCCTTCAGTTTTATCAAACCTAGCTGTCTGTATCTCTCAAAATGACAATTATTAGCAATTCAGCAAATTCAAGCATTTTCTCTATGAACAGATATAACTCATTCCCAAAATTAGTAAAATTCCCCATTTCCAACAAATTCGCTGTTTGCATAATTCGCTCGTTCACTAAATCTAGAAGTTTCACCATTACAGTCAATTTCTCAATCTCCATTATTTTCTGCAGTCCAACAACATAAATAAATGTATTTCTGACAACCTACTCTTTTTTCAATGTTGATTTCGCTGAAGTAAGCCTTCAATATCTCCATTCCTATATTTTGCAACAAATCACGTTACTACGTTCTCCTGTACCTGCATTTTCTCAATTTCTTACTTTATTGGCAAATGTAGTTCTATTTATCTATCAAATACTCCAAATCCACAAATCTGTTAGACTAAGCACATTTGCAGCTTCTCCGCATTCACTGCAACTTCAATTTCTCCAAACCTTCAGTTTTAGCAAACCCAGCTGCCTGTATCTCTCAAAATGACAAATATTAGTTATTCAGCAAATTCAATCATTTTCTCTATCAGCAGATATAACACATTCCCTAAATGAGTAAAATCTCCCATTTCCAACAAATTCGCTGCTTGCATCTTCCGCTCCTTCACGGAATCTACAAGTTGCACCATTTCAATCAATTTCTCAATCTCCAATATTTTCTGCAGTCCATAACATAAATAGATCAATTACTGATAATCTACTCATTTTTCAATGTTGATTTCGCTGAAGTAAGCCTTCAATATCTCCATTCCTATATTTTGCAAATAATCAGCATTCTACATTCACCTGAACCTACAATTTCTCAATTCCAAACTTTATCAGCAAATGTAGTTCTATTTATCTATCAAATACTGCAATTCCACAAATCTGATAGACTGAGCACATTTGCAGCTTCTCCACATTCACAGCAACTTCAATTTCTCCACTCCCTTCAGTTCTAGCCAACCTAGCTGTCTGTATCTCTCAAAATGACAATTATTAGCAATTCAGCAAATTCAAGCATTTTCTCTATCAACAGATATAACTCATTCCCAAAATTAACGAAATCTCAGATTTCCAACAAAATCGCTGTTTGCATGATGCACTCGTTCACTGAATCTTCAAGTTTCACCAATTCAATATATTTCTCAATTTCCAATATTTTCTGCAGTCCAACAACATAATTAAATGTATATCTGACAACCTACTCATTTTTCAACGTTGATTTTGCCGAAGAAAGGCTTCAATATCTCCATTCCTATATTTTGCAACTAATCACGTTTCTACATTCACCTGAACCTACAATTTCTCAATTTCTCACTTAATCAGCAAATGTAGTTCTATTTTTCTATCAAATACTGCAATTCCACAAATCTGTTAGACTGAGAACATTTGCAGCTTCTCCGCATTCACTGCAACTTCAATTTCGCCATTCCCTTCAGTTTTAGCAAACCTAGCTGTCTGTATCTCTCAAAATGTCAAATATTAGTTGTTCAGCAAAGTCAAACATTTTCTCTATCAACAGATATAACTCATTCCCAAAATTAGTAAAATTCCCCATTTCCAACAAATTTGCTGTTTGCATGATTCGCTCGTTCACTAAATCTAGAAGTTTCACCATTTCAAACAATTTCTCAAACTCTAATATTTTCTGCAGTCTAAGAACATAAATAAATGTATTTCTGACAACCTACGCAATTTTCAATGTTGATTTCGCTGAAATAAGCCTTCAATATCTCCATTCCTATATTTTGCAACAAATCACGTTTCTAAATTCTCCTGTACCTGCAATTTCTCAATTTCTAATTTTATCAGCAAATATAGTTCTATTTATCTATCAAATACTCCAAATCCACAAATCTGTTAGACTAAGCACATTTGCAGCTTCTCCGCTTTCACTGCAACTTCAATTTCTCCAAACCTTCAGTTTTAGCACACCTAGCTGTCGGTATCTCTCAAAATGACAAATATTAGTTATTCAGCAAATTCAATCATTTTCTCTATCAGCAGATATAACTCATTCCCAAAATGAGTAAAATTCCCCATTTCCAACAAATTCGCTGTTTGCATAATTCGCACGTTCACTAAATCTAGAAGTTTCACCATTTCAATCAATTTCTCAATCTCCAATATTTTCTGCAGTCCAACAACATAAATAAATGTATTTCTGACACCCTACTCATATTTCAATGTTAATTTCGCTGAAGTAAACCTTCAATATCCCCATTCCAATTTTTTGCAGCTAATCACGTTTCTACATTCACCTGAACCTACAATTTCTCAATTTCTAACTTTATCAGCAAATGAAGTTCAATTTATCTAAAACTCCAAATCCACAAATCTGTTAGACTAAGCACATTTGCAGGTTCTCCGGATTCACTGCAACTTCAATTTCTCCAAACCTTCAGTTTTAGCAAACCTAGCTGTCTGTATCTCTCAAATAGACAAATATTAGTTATTCAGCAAATTCAATCATTTTCTCTATCAGCAGATATAACTCATTCCCAAAATGGGTAAAATCTCCCAATTCCAACAAATTCGCTGTTTGCGTGATCCGCTCGTTCACTGAATCTACAAGTTTCACCATTTCAATCAATTTCTCAATCTCCAATATTTTCTGCAGTCCATAACATAAATAGATCTATTTCTGACAACCTACTCATTTTTCAATGTTGATTTCGCTGAAGTAAGCCTTCAATATCTCCATTCCTATATATTGCAACTAATCAGCGTTCTACATTCACCTGAACCTACAATTTCTCAATTCCAAACTTTATCAGCAAATGTAGTTCTATTTATCTATCAAATACTGCAATTCCACAAATCTGTTAGACTGAGCACATTTGCAGCTTCTCCACATTCACAGCAACTTCAATTTCTCCACTCCCTTCAGTTTTAGCAAACCTAGCTGTCTGTATCTCTCAAAATGTCAATTATTAGCAATTCAGCAAATTCAAGCAATTTCTCTATCAACAGATATAACTCATTGCCAAAATTAGCGAAATCTCCCATTTCCAACAAAATCGCTCTTTGCATGATGCACTCGTTCAATGAATCTTCAAGTATCACAAATTCAATAAATTTCACAATTTCCAATATTTTCTGCATTCCAACAACATAAATAGATCTATTCCTGACAACCGACTCAGATTTCAATGTTGATTTCGCTGAAGTAAGCCTTCAATATCTTCATTCCTTTATTTTGCAACTAATCACGTTTCTACATTCACCTGAACCTACAATTTCTCAATTTCTAACTTTATTAGCAAAAGTAGTTCTATTTATCTATCAAATACTCCAAATCCACAAATCTGTTAGACTAAGCACATTTGCAGCTTCTCCGCATTCACTGCAACTTCAATTTCTCCAAACCTTCAGTATTAGCAAACCTAGCTGTCTGTATCTCTCAAAATGTCAAATATTAGTTATTCAGCAAATTCAATCATTTTCTCCATCAGCAGATATAACTCATTCCCAAAATGAGTAAAATCTCCCATTTCCAACAAATACGCTGTTTGCATGATCCGCTCGTTCCCTGAATCTACAAGTTTCACCATTTCAATCAATTTCTCAATCTCCAATACTTTCTGCAGTCCAACAGCATAAATAGATCTATTTCTGACAACCAACTCAGATTTCAATGTTGATTTCGCTGAAGTAAGCCTTCAATATCTCCATTCCTATATATTGCAACTAATCAGCATTCTACATTCACCTGAACCTACAATTTCTCAATTCCAAACTTTATCAGCAAATGTAGTTCTATTTTTCTATCAAATACTGCAATTCCACAAATCTGTTAGACTGAGCACATTTGCAGCTTCTCCACATTCACTGCAACTTCAATTTCTCCATTCCCTTCAGTTTTAGCAAACCTAGCTGTCTGTATCTCTCAAAATGACAATTATTAGCAATTCAGCAAATTCAAGCATTTTCTCTATCAACAGATATAACTCATTCCCAAAATTAGTAAAATTCCCCATTTCCAACAAATTCGCTGTTTGCATATTTCGCACGTTCACTAAATCTAGAAGTTTCACCATTTCAATCAATTTCTCAATCTCCAATATTTTCTGCAGTCCAACAACATAAATAAATGTATTTCTGACACCCTACTCATATTTCAATGTTGATTTCGCTGAAGTAAGCCTTCAATATCTCCATTCCTATTTATTGCAGCTAATCACGTTTCTACATTCACCTGAACCTACAATTTCTCATTTTCTAACTTTATCAGCAAATGAAGTTCAATTTATCTATCAAATACTCCAAATCCACAAATCTGTTAGACTAAGCACTTTTGCAGCTTCTCCGCATTCACTGCAACTTCAATTTCTCCAAACCTTCAGCTTTAGCAAACCTAGCTGTCTGTATCTCTCAAAAAGACAAATATTAGTTATTCAGCAAATTCAATCATTTTCTCCATCAGCAGATATAACTCATTCCCAAAATGGGTAAAATCTCCCATTTCCAACAAATTCGCTATTTGCGTCATCTGCTCGATCACTGAATCTACAAGTTTCACAATTTCAATCAATTTCTCAATCTCCAATATTTTCTGCAGTCCATAACATAAATAGATCTATTTCTGACAACCGACTCATTTTTCAATGTTGATTTCGCTGAAGTAAGCCTTCAATATCTCCATTCCTATATATTGCAACTAATCAGCATTCTACATTCACCTGAACCTGCAATTTCTCAATTCCAAACATTATCAGCAAATGTAGTTCTATTTATCGATCAAATACTGCAATTCCACAAATCTGTTAGACTGAGCACATTTGCAAATCTCCACATTCACAGCAGCTTCAATTTCTCCACTCCCTTCAGTTTTAGCAAACCTAGCTGTCGGTATCTCTCAAAATGACAAATATTAGTTATTCAGCAAATTCAATCATTTTCTCTATCAGCAGATATAACTCATTCCCAAAATGAGTAAATTCTCCCATTTCCAACAAATTCGCTGTTTGCATGATCCGCTCGTTCATTGAATCTACAAGTTTCACCATTTCAATCAATTTCTCAATCTCCAATATTTTCTGCTGTCCAACAACATAAATAGATCTATTTCTGACAACCAACTCAGATTTCAATGTTGATTTCGCTGAAGTAAGCCTTCAATATCTCCATTCCTATATTTTGCAACTAATCACGTTTCTACATTCACCTGAACCTACAATTTCTCAATTTCTAACTTTATCAGCAAACGTAGATCTATTTTTCTATCAAATACTGGAATTCCACAATTCTGTTACACTGAGCACTTCTCCACATTGACTGCAACTTCAATTTCTCCACTCCCTTCAGTTTTATCAAACCTAGCTGTCTGTATCTCTCAAAATGACAATTATTAGCAATTCAGCAAATTCAAGCATTTTCTCTATGAACAGATATAACTCATTCCCAAAATTAGTAAAATTCCCCATTTCCAACAAATTCGCTGTTTGCATAATTCGCTCGTTCACTAAATCTAGAAGTTTCACCATTACAGTCAATTTCTCAATCTCCATTATTTTCTGCAGTCCAACAACATAAATAAATGTATTTCTGACAACCTACTCTTTTTTCAATGTTGATTTCGCTGAAGTAAGCCTTCAATATCTCCATTCCTATATTTTGCAACAAATCACGTTACTACGTTCTCCTGTACCTGCATTTTCTCAATTTCTTACTTTATTGGCAAATGTAGTTCTATTTATCTATCAAATACTCCAAATCCACAAATCTGTTAGACTAAGCACATTTGCAGCTTCTCCGCATTCACTGCAACTTCAATTTCTCCAAACCTTCAGTTTTAGCAAACCCAGCTGCCTGTATCTCTCAAAATGACAAATATTAGTTATTCAGCAAATTCAATCATTTTCTCTATCAGCAGATATAACACATTCCCAAAATGAGTAAAATCTCCCATTTCCAACAAATTCGCTGCTTGCATCTTCCGCTCCTTCACGGAATCTACAAGTTGCACCATTTCAATCAATTTCTCAATCTCCAATATTTTCTGCAGTCCATAACATAAATAGATCAATTACTGATAATCTACTCATTTTTCAATGTTGATTTCGCTGAAGTAAGCCTTCAATATCTCCATTCCTATATTTTGCAAATAATCAGCATTCTACATTCACCTGAACCTACAATTTCTCAATTCCAAACTTTATCAGCAAATGTAGTTCTATTTATCTATCAAATACTGCAATTCCACAAATCTGATAGACTGAGCACATTTGCAGCTTCTCCACATTCACAGCAACTTCAATTTCTCCACTCCCTTCAGTTCTAGCCAACCTAGCTGTCTGTATCTCTCAAAATGACAATTATTAGCAATTCAGCAAATTCAAGCATTTTCTCTATCAACAGATATAACTCATTCCCAAAATTAACGAAATCTCAGATTTCCAACAAAATCGCTGTTTGCATGATGCACTCGTTCACTGAATCTTCAAGTTTCACCAATTCAATATATTTCTCAATTTCCAATATTTTCTGCAGTCCAACAACATAAATAAATGTATATCTGACAACCTACTCATTTTTCAACGTTGATTTTGCCGAAGAAAGGCTTCAATATCTCCATTCCTATATTTTGCAACTAATCACGTTTCTACATTCACCTGAACCTACAATTTCTCAATTTCTCACTTAATCAGCAAATGTAGTTCTATTTTTCTATCAAATACTGCAATTCCACAAATCTGTTAGACTGAGAACATTTGCAGCTTCTCCGCATTCACTGCAACTTCAATTTCGCCATTCCCTTCAGTTTTAGCAAACCTAGCTGTCTGTATCTCTCAAAATGTCAAATATTAGTTGTTCAGCAAAGTCAAACATTTTCTCTATCAACAGATATAACTCATTCCCAAAATTAGTAAAATTCCCCATTTCCAACAAATTTGCTGTTTGCATGATTCGCTCGTTCACTAAATCTAGAAGTTTCACCATTTCAAACAATTTCTCAAACTCTAATATTTTCTGCAGTCTAAGAACATAAATAAATGTATTTCTGACAACCTACGCAATTTTCAATGTTGATTTCGCTGAAATAAGCCTTCAATATCTCCATTCCTATATTTTGCAACAAATCACGTTTCTAAATTCTCCTGTACCTGCAATTTCTCAATTTCTAATTTTATCAGCAAATATAGTTCTATTTATCTATCAAATACTCCAAATCCACAAATCTGTTAGACTAAGCACATTTGCAGCTTCTCCGCTTTCACTGCAACTTCAATTTCTCCAAACCTTCAGTTTTAGCACACCTAGCTGTCGGTATCTCTCAAAATGACAAATATTAGTTATTCAGCAAATTCAATCATTTTCTCTATCAGCAGATATAACTCATTCCCAAAATGAGTAAAATTCCCCATTTCCAACAAATTCGCTGTTTGCATAATTCGCACGTTCACTAAATCTAGAAGTTTCACCATTTCAATCAATTTCTCAATCTCCAATATTTTCTGCAGTCCAACAACATAAATAAATGTATTTCTGACACCCTACTCATATTTCAATGTTAATTTCGCTGAAGTAAACCTTCAATATCCCCATTCCAATTTTTTGCAGCTAATCACGTTTCTACATTCACCTGAACCTACAATTTCTCAATTTCTAACTTTATCAGCAAATGAAGTTCAATTTATCTAAAACTCCAAATCCACAAATCTGTTAGACTAAGCACATTTGCAGGTTCTCCGGATTCACTGCAACTTCAATTTCTCCAAACCTTCAGTTTTAGCAAACCTAGCTGTCTGTATCTCTCAAATAGACAAATATTAGTTATTCAGCAAATTCAATCATTTTCTCTATCAGCAGATATAACTCATTCCCAAAATGGGTAAAATCTCCCAATTCCAACAAATTCGCTGTTTGCGTGATCCGCTCGTTCACTGAATCTACAAGTTTCACCATTTCAATCAATTTCTCAATCTCCAATATTTTCTGCAGTCCATAACATAAATAGATCTATTTCTGACAACCTACTCATTTTTCAATGTTGATTTCGCTGAAGTAAGCCTTCAATATCTCCATTCCTATATATTGCAACTAATCAGCGTTCTACATTCACCTGAACCTACAATTTCTCAATTCCAAACTTTATCAGCAAATGTAGTTCTATTTATCTATCAAATACTGCAATTCCACAAATCTGTTAGACTGAGCACATTTGCAGCTTCTCCACATTCACAGCAACTTCAATTTCTCCACTCCCTTCAGTTTTAGCAAACCTAGCTGTCTGTATCTCTCAAAATGTCAATTATTAGCAATTCAGCAAATTCAAGCAATTTCTCTATCAACAGATATAACTCATTGCCAAAATTAGCGAAATCTCCCATTTCCAACAAAATCGCTCTTTGCATGATGCACTCGTTCAATGAATCTTCAAGTATCACAAATTCAATAAATTTCACAATTTCCAATATTTTCTGCATTCCAACAACATAAATAGATCTATTCCTGACAACCGACTCAGATTTCAATGTTGATTTCGCTGAAGTAAGCCTTCAATATCTTCATTCCTTTATTTTGCAACTAATCACGTTTCTACATTCACCTGAACCTACAATTTCTCAATTTCTAACTTTATTAGCAAATGTAGCTATATTTATCTATCAAATACGCCAAATGCACAAATCTGTTAGATTAAGAACATTTGCAGCTTCTCCGCATTCACTACAACTTCAATTTCTCCAAACCTTCAGTATTAGCAAACCTAGCTGTCTGTATCTCTCAAAATGGCAAATAATAGTTATTCAGCAAATGCAATCATTTTCTCCATCAGCAGATATAACTCATTCCCAAAATGAGAAAAATCTCCCATTTCCAACAAATTCGCTGTTTGCATGATCCGCTCGTTCACTGAATCTACAAGTTTCCCCATTTCAATCAATTTCTCAATCTCCAATATTTTCTGCAGTCCAATAACATAAATGGATCTATTTCTGACAACGGACTCAGATTTCAATGTTGATTTCGCTGAAGTAAGCCTTCAATATCTCCTTTCCTATATTTTGCAACTAATCACCTTTCTACATTCACCTGAACCTACAATTTCTCAATTTCTAACTTCATCAGCAAATTTAGTTCTATTTTTCAATCAAATACTGCAATTCCACAAATCTGCTCGACTGAGCACATTTGCAGCTTCTCCACATTCACTGCAACTTCAATTTCTCCATTCCCTTCAGTTTTATCAAACCTAGCTGTCTGTATCTCTCAAAATGACAATTATTAGCAATTCAGCAAATTCAAGCATTTTCTCTATCAACAGATATAACTCAATCCCAAAATTAGTAAAATACCCCATTTCCAACAAATTCGCTGTTTGCATAATTCGCTCGTTCACTAAATCTAGAAGTTTCACCATTTCAATCAATTTCTCAATCTCCAATATTTTCTGCAGTCCAACAACATAAATAAATGTATTTCTGACACCCTACTCATATTTCAATGTTGATTTCGCTGAAGTAAGCCTTCAATATCTCCATTCCAATTTTTTGCAGCTAATCACGTTTCTACATTCACCTGAACCTACAATTTCTCAATTTCTAACTTTATCAGCAAATGAAGTTCAATTTATCTATCAAATACTCCAAATCCACAAATCTGTTAGACTAAGCACATTTGCAGCTTCTCCGCATTCACTGCAACTTCAATATCTCCAAACCTTCAGTTTTAGCAAACCTCGCTGTCTGTATCTCTCAAAAAGGCAAATATTAGTTATTCAGCAAATTCAATCATTTTCTCTATCAGCAGATATAACTCATTCCCAAAATGGGTACAATCTCCCATTTCCAACATAATACGCTGTTTGCGTGATCCGCTCGTTCATTGAATCTACAAGTTTCACCATTTCAATCAATTTCTCAATCTCCAATATTTTCTGCAGTCCTTAACATAAATAGATCTATTTCTGACAACCTACTCATTTTTCAATGTTGATTTCGCTGAAGTAAGCCTTCAATATCTCCATTCCTATATATTGCAACTAATCAGCGTTCTACATTCACCTGAACCTACAATTTCTCAATTCCAAACTTTATCAGCAAATGTAGTTCTATTTATCTATCAAATACTGCAATTCCACAAATCTGTTAGACTGAGCACATTTGCAGCTTCTCCACATTCACAGCAACTTCAATTTCTCCACTCCCTTCAGTTTTAGCAAACCTAGCTGTCTGTATCTCTCAAAATGTCAATTATTAGCAATTCAGCAAATTCAAGCAATTTCTCTATCAACAGATATAACTCATTGCCAAAATTAGCGAAATCTCCCATTTCCAACAAAATCGCTCTTTGCATGATGCACTCGTTCAATGAATCTTCAAGTATCACAAATTCAATAAATTTCACAATTTCCAATATTTTCTGCATTCCAACAACATAAATAGATCTATTCCTGACAACCGACTCAGATTTCAATGTTGATTTCGCTGAAGTAAGCCTTCAATATCTTCATTCCTTTATTTTGCAACTAATCACGTTTCTACAATCACCTGAACCTACAATTTCTCAATTTCTAACTTTATTAGCAAATGTAGCTATATTTATCTATCAAATACGCCAAATGCACAAATCTGTTAGATTAAGAACATTTGCAGCTTCTCCGCATTCACTACAACTTCAATTTCTCCAAACCTTCAGTATTAGCAAACCTAGCTGTCTGTATCTCTCAAAATGGCAAATAATAGTTATTCAGCAAATGCAATCATTTTCTCCATCAGCAGATATAACTCATTCCCAAAATGAGAAAAATCTCCCATTTCCAACAAATTCGCTGTTTGCATGATCCGCTCGTTCACTGAATCTACAAGTTTCCCCATTTCAATCAATTTCTCAATCTCCAATATTTTCTGCAGTCCAATAACATAAATGGATCTATTTCTGACAACGGACTCAGATTTCAATGTTGATTTCGCTGAAGTAAGCCTTCAATATCTCCTTTCCTATATTTTGCAACTAATCACCTTTCTACATTCACCTGAACCTACAATTTCTCAATTTCTAACTTCATCAGCAAATTTAGTTCTATTTTTCAATCAAATACTGCAATTCCACAAATCTGCTCGACTGAGCACATTTGCAGCTTCTCCACATTCACTGCAACTTCAATTTCTCCATTCCCTTCAGTTTTATCAAACCTAGCTGTCTGTATCTCTCAAAATGACAATTATTAGCAATTCAGCAAATTCAAGCATTTTCTCTATCAACAGATATAACTCAATCCCAAAATTAGTAAAATACCCCATTTCCAACAAATTCGCTGTTTGCATAATTCGCTCGTTCACTAAATCTAGAAGTTTCACCATTTCAATCAATTTCTCAATCTCCAATATTTTCTGCAGTCCAACAACATAAATAAATGTATTTCTGACACCCTACTCATATTTCAATGTTGATTTCGCTGAAGTAAGCCTTCAATATCTCCATTCCAATTTTTTGCAGCTAATCACGTTTCTACATTCACCTGAACCTACAATTTCTCAATTTCTAACTTTATCAGCAAATGAAGTTCAATTTATCTATCAAATACTCCAAATCCACAAATCTGTTAGACTAAGCACATTTGCAGCTTCTCCGCATTCACTGCAACTTCAATATCTCCAAACCTTCAGTTTTAGCAAACCTCGCTGTCTGTATCTCTCAAAAAGGCAAATATTAGTTATTCAGCAAATTCAATCATTTTCTCTATCAGCAGATATAACTCATTCCCAAAATGGGTACAATCTCCCATTTCCAACATAATACGCTGTTTGCGTGATCCGCTCGTTCATTGAATCTACAAGTTTCACCATTTCAATCAATTTCTCAATCTCCAATATTTTCTGCAGTCCTTAACATAAATAGATCTATTTCTGACAACCTACTCATTTTTCAATGTTGATTTCGCTGAAGTAAGCCTTCAATATCTCCACTCCTATATTTTGCAACTAATCACGTTTCTACATTCACCTGAACCTACAATTTCCCAATTTCTAACTTTATCAGCAAATGTAGATCTATTTTTCTATCAAATACTGCAATTCCACAAATCTGTTAGACTGAGCACATTTGCAGCTTCTCCACATTTACTGCAACTTCAATTTCTCCATTCCCTTCAGTTTTATCAAACCTAGCTGTCTGTATCTCTCAAAATGACAATTATTAGCAATTCAGCAAATTGAAGCATTTATCTATCAACAGATATAACTCATTCCCAAAATTAATAAAATTCAACATTTCCAACAAATTCGCTGTTTGCATGTTTCGCTCGTTCCCTAAATCTAGCAGTTTCACCATTTCAATCTATTTCTCAACCTCCAATATTTTCTGCTGTCCAACAACTTAAATAAATGTATTTCTGACAACCCACTCATTTTTCAATGTTGATTTCGCTCAAGAAAGCCTTCAATATCTGCATTCCTATATTTTGCAACAAATCACGTTTCTACATTCTCCTGTACCTGCAATTTCTCAAATTTCTAACTTTATCAGCAAATGTAGTTCTATTTAGCTATCAAATACTCCAAATCCACAAATCTGTTAGACTAACCACATTTGCAGCTTCTCCGCATTCCCTGCAACTTCAATTTCTCCAAACCTTCAGTTTTAGCAAACCTAGCTTTCTGTATCTCTCAAAATGTCAATTATTAGCAAATCAGCAAATTCAAGCTTTTTCTCTATCAACAGATATAACTCATTCCCAAAATTAGCGAAATCTCACATTTCCAACAAAATCGCTGTTTGCATGATGCAATCGTTCACTGAATCTTCAAGTTTCACCAATTCAATAAAATTCTCAATTTCCAATATTTTCTGAAGTCCAACAACATAAATAGATCTATTTCTAACAACCGACTCAGATTTCAATGTTGATTTCGCTGAAGTAAGCCTTCAATATCTCCAGTCCTATATTTTGCAACTAATCACGTTTCTACATTCACCTGAACCTACAATTTCTCAATTTCTAACTTTATCAGCAAATGTAGTTCTATTTTTCTATCTAATACTGCAATTCCACAAATCTGTTAGACTGAGCACATTTGCAGCTTCCCCAAATTCATTGCAACTTCAATTTCTCCATTCCCTTCAGTTTTATCAAACCTAGCTGTCTGTATCTCTCAAAATGTCAAATATTAGTTATTCAGCAAATGCAATCAATTTCTCCATCAGCAGATATAACTCATTCCCAAAATTAGTAAAATTCCCCATTTCCAACAAATGTGCTGTTTGCATGATTCGCTCGTTCACTAAATCTAGAAGTTTCACCATTTCAATCAATTTCTCAAACTATAATATTTTCTGCAGTCTAAGAACATAAATAAATGTATTTCTGACAACCTACGCATTTTTCAATGTTGATTTCGCTGAAGTAAGCCTTCAATATCTCCATTCCTATATTTTGCAACAAATCACGTTTCTAAATTCTCCTGTACCTGCAATTTCTCAATTTCTAATTTTATCAGCAAATATAGTTCTATTTATCTATCAAATACTCCAAATCCACAAATCTGTTAAACTAAGCACATTTGCAGCTTCTCCGCTTTCACTGCAACTTCAATTTCTCCAAACCTTCAGTTTTAGCAAACCTAGCTGTCTGTATCTCTCAAAATGACAAATATTAGTTATTCAGCAAATTCAATCATTTTCTCTATCAGCAGATATAACTCATTGCCAAAATGAGTAAAGTCTCCCATTTCCGATTAATTCGCTGTTTGCATGATCCGCTTGTTCATTGAATCTACAAGTTGCACCATTTCAATCAATTTCTCATCTCCAATATTTTCTGCAGTTCATAACATAAATAGATCTATTTCTAACAACCGACTCAGATTTCAATGTTGATTTCGCTGAAGTAAGCCTTCAATATCTCCAGTCCTATATTTTGCAACTAATCACGTTTCTACATTCACCTGAACCTACAATTTCTCAATTTCTAACTTTATCAGCAAATGTAGTTCTATTTTTCTATGAAATACTGGAATTCCACAAATCTGTTACACTGAGCACTTCTCCACATTGACTGCAACTTCAATTTCTCCAAACCTTCAGTTTTAGCAAACCTAGCTGTCTGTATCTCTCAAAATGACAATTATTAGCAATTCAGCAAATTCAAGCATTTTCTCTATCAACAGATATAACTCATTCCCAAAATTAGTAAAATTCCCCATTTCCAACAAATTCGCTGTTTGCATAATTCGCTCGTTCACTAAATCTAGAAGTTTCACCATTTCAATCAATTTCTCAATCTCCATTATTTTCTGCAGTCCAACAACATAAATAAATGTATTTCTGACAACCTACTCATTTTTCAATGTTGATTTAGCTCAAGTAAGCCTTCAATATCTCCATTCCTATATTTTGCAACAAATCACGTTACTACATTCTCCTGTACCAGCATTTTCTCAATTTCTTACTTTATTGGCAAATGTAGTTCTATTTATCTATCAAATACTCCAAATCCACAAATCTGTTAGACTAAGCACATTTGCAGCTTCTCCGCATTCACTGCAACTTCAATTTCTCCAAACCTTCAGTTTTAGCAAACCTAGCTGTCTGTATCTCTCAAAACGTCAAATATTAGTTATTCAACAAATTCAATCATTTTCTCCATCAGCAGATATAACTCATTCCCAAAATTAGTAAAATTCCGCATTTCCAACAAATTCGCTGTTTGCATAATTCGCTCGTTCACTAAATCTAGAAGTTTCACCATTTCAATCAATTTCTCAATCTCCAATATTTTATGCAGTCCAACAACATAAATAAATGTATTTCTGACACCCTACTCATATTTCAATGTTAATTTCGCTGAAGTAAGCCTTCAATATCCCCATTCCTATTTTTTGCAGCTAATCACGTTTCTACATTCACCTGAACCTACAATTTCTCAAATTCTAACTTTATCAGCAAATGAAGTTCAATTTATCTATCAAATACTCCAAATCCACAAATCTGTTAGACTAAGCACATTTGCAGCTTCTCCGCGTTCACTGCAACTTCAATTTCTCCAAACCTTCAGTTTTTGCAAACCTAGCTGTCTCTATCTCTCAAATAGACAAATATTAGTTATTCAGCAAGTTCAATCATTTTCTCTATCAGCAGATATAACTCATTCCCAAAATGGGTAAAATCTCCCAATTCCAACAAATTCGCTGTTTGCGTGATCCGCTCGTTCACTGAATCTACAAGTTTCACCATTTCAATCAATTTCTCAATCTCAAATATTTTCTGCATTCCATAACATAAATAGATCTATTTCTGACAACCTACTCATTTTTCAATGTTGATTTCGCTGAAGTAAGCCTTCAATATCTCCATTCCTATATATTGAAACTAATCAGCATTCTACATTCACCTGAACCTACAATTTCTCAATTCCAAACTTTATCAGCAAATGTAGTTCTATTTATCTATCAAATACTGCAATTACACAAATCTGTTAGACTGAGCACATTTGCAGCTTCTCCGCATTCACAGCAACTTCAATTTCTCCACGCCCTTCAGTTTTATCAAACCTAGCTGTCTGTATCTCTCAAAATGTCAATTATTAGCAATTCAGCAAATTCAAGCATTTTCTCTATCAACAGATATAACTCATTGCCAATATTAGCGAAATCTCACATTTCCAACAAAATCGCTGTTTGCATGATGCACTCGTTCACTGAATCTTCAAGTATCACAAATTCAATAAATTTCTCAATTTCCAATATTTTCTGCATTCCAACAACATAAATAGATCTATTTCTGACAACCGACTCAGATTTCAATGTTGATTTCGCCGAAGTAAGCCTTCAATATCTCCATTCCTATATTTTGCAACTAATCACGTTTCTACATTCACCTGAACCTACAATTTCTCAATTTCTAACTTTATTAGCAAATGTAGCTCTATTTATCTATCAAATACTCCAAATCCACGAATCTGTTAGACTAAGCACATTTGCAGCTTCTCCACATTCACTGCAACTTCAATTTCTCCATTCCCTTCAGTTTTAGCAAACCTAGCTGTCTGTATCTCTCAAAATGACAATTATTAGCAATTCAGCAAATTCAAGCATTTTCTCTATCAACAGATATAACTCATTGCCAAAATGAGTAAACTCTCCCATTTCCAACAAATTCGCTGTTTGCATGATCCGCTCGTTCATTGAATCTACAAGTTGCACCATTTCAATCAATTTCTCAATCTCCAATATTTTCTGCAGTTCATAACATAAATAGATCTAATTCTAACAACCGACTCAGATTTCAATGTTGATTTCGCTGAAGTAAGCTTTCAATATCTCCAGTCCTATATTTTGCAACTAATCACGTTTCTACATTCACCTGAACCTACAATTTCTCAATTTCTAACTTTATCAGCAAATGTAGTTCTATTTTTCTATCAAGTACTGGAATTCCACAAATCTGTTACACTGAGCACTTCTCCACATTGACTGAAACTTCAATTTCTCCACTCCCTTCAGTTTTATCAAACCTAGCTGTCTGTATCTCTCAAAATGACAATTATTAGCAATTCAGCAAATTCAAGCATTTTCTCTATCAACAGATATAACTCATTCCCAAAATTAGTAAAATTCCCCATTTCCATCAAATTCGCTGTTTGCATAATTCGCTCGTTCACTAAATCTAGAAGTTTCACCATTTCAATCAATTTCTCAGTCTCCATTATTTTCTGCAGTCCAACAACATAAATAAATGTATTTCTGACAACCTACTCATTTTTCAATGTTGATTTAGCTCAAGTAAGCCTTCAATATCTCCATTCCTATATTTTGCAACAAATCACGTTACTACATTCTCCTGTACCAGCATTTTCTCAATTTCTTACTTTATTGGCAAATGTAGTTCTATTTATCTATCAAATACTCCAAATCCACAAATCTGTTAGACTAAGCACATTTGCAGCTTCTCCGCTTTCACTGCAACTTCAATTTCTCCAAACCTTCAGTTTTAGCAAACCTAGCTGTCTGTATCTCTCAAAATGACAAATATTAGTTATTCAGCAAATTCAATCATTTTCTCTATCAGCAGATATAACTCATTCCCAAAATGAGTAAAATCTCCCATTTCCAACAAATTCGCTGTTTGCATGATCCGCTCGTACCCTGAATCTACAAGTTTCACCATTTCAATCAATTTTTCAATCTCCAATACTTTCTGCTGTCCAACAACATAAATAGATCTATTTCTGACAACCAACTCAGATTTCAATGTTGATTTCGCTGAAGTAAGCCTTCAATATCTACATTCCTATATTTTGTAACTAATCACGTTTCTACATTCACCTGAACCTACAATTTCTCAATTTCTAACTTTATCAGCAAATGTAGTTTTATTTTTCTATCAAATACTGCAATTCCACAAATCTGTTAGACTGAGCACATTTGCAGCTTCTCCACATTCATTGCAACTTCAATTTCTCCATTCCCTTCAGTTTTATCAAACCTAGCTGTCTGTATCTCTCAAAATGACAATTATTAGCAATTGAGCAAATTCAAGCATTTTATCTATGAACAGATATAACTCATTCCCAAAATTAGTAAAATTCCCCATTTCCAACACATTCGCTGTTTGCATGATTCGCTCGTTCACTAAATCTAGAAGTTTCACCATTTCAATCAATTTCTCAATCTCCAACATTTTCTGCAGTCCAACAACATAAATAAATGTATTCCTGACAACCAACTCAGATTTCAAGGTTGATTTCGCTGAAGTAAGCCTTCAATATCTCCATTCCTATATTTTGTAACTAATCACGTTTCTACATTCACCTGAACCTACAATTTCTCAATTCCAAACTTTATCAGCAAATGTAGTTCTATTTATCTATCAAATACTGCAATTCCACAAATCTGTTAGACTGAGCACATTTGCAGCTTCTCAACATTCACAGCAACTTCAATTTCTCCACTCCCTTCAGTTTTATCAAATTTAGCTGTCTGTATCTCTCAAAATGACAATTATTAGCAATTCAGCAAATTCAAGCATTTTCTCTATCAACAGATATAACTCATTGCCAAAATGAGTAAAGTCTCCCATTTCCAATTAATTCGCTGTTTGCATGATCCGCTTGTTCATTGAATCTACAAGTTGCACCATTTCAATCAATTTCTCATCTCCAATATTTTCTGCAGTTCATAACATAAATAGATCTATTTCTAACAACCGACTCAGATTTCAATGTTGATTTCGCTGAAGTAAGCCTTCAATATCTCCAGTCCTATATTTTGCAACTAATCACGTTTCTACATTCACCTGAACCTACAATTTCTCAATTTCTAACTTTATCAGCAAATGTAGTTCTATTTTTCTATGAAATACTGGAATTCCACAAATCTGTTACACTGAGCACTTCTCCACATTGACTGCAACTTCAATTTCTCCAAACCTTCAGTTTTAGCAAACCTAGCTGTCTGTATCTCTCAAAATGACAATTATTAGCAATTCAGCAAATTCAAGCATTTTCTCTATCAACAGATATAACTCATTCCCAAAATTAGTAAAATTCCCCATTTCCAACAAATTCGCTGTTTGCATAATTCGCTCGTTCACTAAATCTACAAGTTTCACCATTTCAATCAATTTCTCAATCTCCATTATTTTCTGCAGTCCAACAACATAAATAAATGTATTTCTGACAACCTACTCATTTTTCAATGTTGATTTAGCTCAAGTAAGCCTTCAATATCTCCATTCCTATATTTTGCAACAAATCACGTTACTACATTCTCCTGTACCAGCATTTTCTCAATTTCTTACTTTATTGGCAAATGTAGTTCTATTTATCTATCAAATACTCCAAATCCACAAATCTGTTAGACTAAGCACATTTGCAGCTTCTCCGCATTCACTGCAACTTCAATTTCTCCAAACCTTCAGTTTTAGCAAACCTAGCTGTCTGTATCTCTCAAAACGTCAAATATTAGTTATTCAGCAAATTCAATCATTTTCTCCATCAGCAGATATAACTCATTCCCAAAATTAGTAAAATTCCGCATTTCCAACAAATTCGCTGTTTGCATAATTCGCTCGTTCACTAAATCTAGAAGTTTCACCATTTCAATCAATTTCTCAATCTCCAATATTTTATGCAGTCCAACAACATAAATAAATGTATTTCTGACACCCTACTCATATTTCAATGTTAATTTCGCTGAAGTAAGCCTTCAATATCCCCATTCCTATTTTTTGCAGCTAATCACGTTTCTACATTCACCTGAACCTACAATTTCTCAATTTCTAACTTTATCAGCAAATGAAGTTCAATTTATCTATCAAATACTCCAAATCCACAAATCTGTTAGACTAAGCACATTTGCAGCTTCTCCGCGTTCACTGCAACTTCAATTTCTCCAAACCTTCAGTTTTTGCAAACCTAGCTGTCTGTATCTCTCAAATAGACAAATATTAGTTATTCAGCAAATTCAATCATTTTCTCTATCAGCAGATATAACTCATTCCCAAAATGGGTAAAATCTCCCAATTCCAACAAATTCGCTGTTTGCGTGATCCGCTCGTTCACTGAATCTACAAGTTTCACCATTTCAATCAATTTCTCAATCTCCAATATTTTCTGCAGTCCATAACATAAATAGATCTATTTCTGACAACCTACTCATTTTTCAATGTTGATTTCGCTGAAGTAAGCCTTCAATATCTCCATTCCTATATATTGAAACTAATCAGCATTCTACATTCACCTGAACCTACAATTTCTCAATTCCAAACTTTATCAGCAAATGTAGTTCTATTTATCTATCAAATACTGCAATTACACAAATCTGTTAGACTGAGCACATTTGCAGCTTCTCCACATTGACAGCAACTTCAATTTCTCCACGCCCTTCAGTTTTATCAAACCTAGCTGTCTGTATCTCTCAAAATGTCAATTATTAGCAATTCAGCAAATTCAAGCATTTTCTCTATCAACAGATATAACTCATTGCCAAAATTAGCGAAATCTCACATTTCCAACAAAATCGCTGTTTGCATGATGCACTCGTTCACTGAATCTTCAAGTATCACAAATTCAATAAATTTCTCAATTTCCAATATTTTCTGCATTCCAACAACATAAATAGATCTATTTCTGACAACCGACTCAGATTTCAATGTTGATTTCGCTGAAGTAAGCCTTCAATATCTCCATTCCTATATATTGAAACTAATCAGCATTCTACATTCACCTGAACCTACAATTTCTCAATTCCAAACTTTATTAGCAAATGTAGTTCTATTTATCAACAAATACTGCAATTCCACAAATCTGTTAGACTGAGCACATTTGCAGCTTCACCACATTCACAGCAACTTCAATTCCTCCACTCCCTTCTGTTTTATCAAACCTAGCTGTCTGTATCTCTCAAAATGTCAATTATTAGCAATTCAGCAAATTCAAGCATTTTCTCTATCAACAGATATAACTCATTGCCAATATTAGCGAAATCTCACATTTCCAACAAAATCGCTGTTTGCATGATGCACTCGTTCACTGAATCTTCAAGTATCACAAATTCAATAAATTTCTCAATTTCCAATATTTTCTGCATTCCAACAACATAAATAGATCTATTTCTGACAACCGACTCAGATTTCAATGTTGATTTCGCTGAAGTAAGCCTTCAAAATCTCCATTCCTATATTTTGCAACTAATCACGTTTCTACATTCACCTGAACCTACAATTTCTCAATTTCTAACTTTATTAGCAAATGTAGCTCTATTTATCTATCAAATACTCCAAATCCACAAATCTGTTAGACTAAGCACATTTGCAGCTTCTCCACATTCACTGCAACTTCAATTTCTCCATTCCCTTCAGTTTTATCAAACCTAGCTGTCTGTATCTCTCAAAATGACAATTATTAGCAATTCAGCAAATTCAAGCATTTTCTCTATCAACAGATATAACTCATTCCCAAAATTAGTAAAATTCCCCATTTCCAACAAATTCGCTGTTTGCATAATTCGCTCGTTCACTAAATCTAGAAGTTTCACAATTTCAATCAATTTCTCAATCTCCAATATTTTCTGCAGTCCAACAACATAAATAAATGTATTTCTGACACCCTACTCATATTTCAATGTTGATTTCGCTGAAGTAAGCCTTCAATATCTCCATTCCTATATATTGCAACTAATCAGCATTCTACATTCACCTGAACCTACAATTTCTCAGTTCCAAACTTTATCAGCAAATGTAGTTCTATTTATCTATCAAATACTGCAATTCCACAAGTCTGTTAGACTGAGCACATTTGCAGATTCTCCACATTCACAGCAACTTCAATTTCTCCATTCCCTTCAGTTTTATCAAACCTAGCTGTCTGTATCTCTCAAAATGACAATTATTAGCAATTCAGCAAATTCAAGCATTCTCTCTATGAACAGATATAACTCATTCCCAAAATTAGTAAAATTCCCCATTTCCAACACATTCGCTGTTTGCATGATTCCCTCGTTCACTAAATCTAAAAGTTTCACCATTTCAATCAATTTCTCAATCTCCAACATTTTCTGCAGTCCAACAACATAAATAAATGTATTCCTGACAACCTACTCATTTTTCAATGTTGATTTAGCTCAAGTAAGCCTTCAATATCTCCATTCCTATATTTTGCAACAAATCACGTTACTACATTCTCCTGCACCTGCATTTTCTCAATTTCTTACTTTATTGGCAAATGTAGTTCTATTTATCTATCAAATACTCCAAATCCACAAATCTGTTAGACTAAGCACATTTGCAGCTTCTCTGCATTCACTGCAACTTCAATTTCTCCAAACCTTCAGTTTTAGCAAACCTAGCTGTCTGTATCTCTCAAAACGTCAAATATTAGTTATTCAGCAAATTCAATCATTTTCTCCATCAGCAGATATAACTCATTCCCAAAATTAGTAAAATTCCGCATTTCCAACAAATTCGCTGTTTCCATAATTCGCTCGTTCACTAAATCTAGAAGTTTCACCATTTCAATCAATTTCTCAATCTCCAATATTTTATGCAGTCCAACAACATAAATAAATGTATTTCTGACACCCTACTCATATTTCAATGTTAATTTTGCTGAAGTAAGCCTTCAATATCCACATTCCTATTTTTTGCAGCTAATCACGTTTCTACATTCACCTGAACCTACAATTTCTCAATTTCTAACTTTATCAGCAAATGTAGTTCTATTTATCTATCAAATACTCCAAATCCACAAATCTGTTAGACTAAGCACATTTGCAGCTTCTCCGCATTCACTGCAACTTCAATTTCTCCAAACCTTCAGTTTTTGCAAACCTTGCTGTCTCTATCTCTCAAATAGACAAATATTAGTTATTCAGCAAGTTCAATCATTTTCTCTATCAGCAGATATAACTCATTCCCAAAATGGGTAAAATCTCCCAATTCCAACAAATTCGCTGTTTGCGTGATCCGCTCGTTCACTGAATCTACAAGTTTCACCATTTCAATCAATTTCTCAATCTCCAATATTTTCTGCAGTCCATAACATAAATAGATCTATTTCTGACAACCTACTCATTTTTCAATGATGATTTCGCTGAAGTAAGCCTTCAATATCTCCATTCCTATATATTGAAACTAATCAGCATTCTACAATAACCGGAACCTACAATTTCTCAATTCCAAACTTTATCAGCAAATGTAGTTCTATTTATCTATCAAATACTGCAATTCCACAAATCTGTTAGACTGAGCACATTTGCAGCTTCTCCACATTCACAGCAACTTCAATTTCTCCACTCCCTTCAGTTTTAGCAAACCTAGCTGTCTGTATCTCTCAAAATGTCAATTATTAGCAATTCAGCAAATTCAAGCATTTTCTCTATCAACAGATATAACTCATTGCCAATATTAGCGAAATCTCACATTTCCAACAAAATCGCTGTTTGCATGATGCACTCGTTCACTGAATCTTCAAGTATCACAAATTCAATAAATTTCTCAATTTCCAATATTTTCTGCATTCCAACAACATAAATAGATCTATTTCTGACAACCGACTCAGATTTCAATGTTGATTTCGCTGAAGTAACCTTCAATATCTCCATTCCTATATATTGAAACTAATCAGCATTCTACATTCACCTGAACCTACAATTTCTCAATTCCAAACTTTATCAGCAAATGTAGTTCTATTTATCTATCAAATACTGCAATTCCACAAATCTGTTGGACTGAGCACTTTTGCAGCTTCTCCACATTCACAGCATCTTCAATTTCTCCACTCCCTTCAGTTTTATCAAACCTAGCTGTCTGTATCTCTCAAAATGTCAATTATTAGCAATTCAGCAAATTCAAGCATTTTCTCTATCAACAGATATAACTCATTGCCAATATTAGCGAAATCTCACATTTCCAACAAAATCGCTGTTTGCATGATGCACTCGTTCACTGAATCTTCAAGTATCACTAATTCAATAAATTTCTCAATTTCCAATATTTTCTGCATTCCAACAACATAAATAGATCTATTTCTGACAACCGACTCAGATTTCAATGTTGATTTCGCTGACGTAAGCCATCAAAATCTCCATTCCTATATTTTGCAACTAATCACGTTTCTACATTCACCTGAACCTACAATTTCTCAATTTCTAACTTTATTAGCAAATGTAGCTCTATTTATCTATCAAATACTCCAAATCCACAAATCTGTTAGACTAAGCACATTTGCAGCTTCTCCACATTCACTGCAACTTCAATTTCTCCATTCCCTTCAGTTTTAGCAAACCTAGCTGTCTGTATCTCTCAAAATGACAATTATTAGCAATTCAGCAAATTCAAGCATTTTCTCTATCAACAGGTATAACTCAATCCCAAAATTAGTAAAATTCCCCATTTCCAACAAATTCGCTGTTTGTATAATTCGCTCGTTCACTAAATCTAGAAGTTTCACAATTTCAATCAATTTCTCAATCTCCAATATTTTCTGCAGTCCAACAACATAAATAAATGTATTTCTGACACCCGACTCATATTTCAATGTTGATTTCGCTGAAGTAAGCCTTCAATATCTCCATTCCTATATATTGCAACTAATCAGCATTCTACATTCGCCTGAACCTACAATTTCACAGTTCCAAACTTTATCAGCAAATGTAGTTCTATTTATCTATCAAATACTGCAATTCCACAAATCTGTTAGACTGAGCACATTTGCAGCTTCTGCGCATTCACAGCAACTTCAATTTCTCCACTCTCTTCAGTTTTAGCAAACCTAGCTGTCTGTATTCTCAAAATGTCAGTTATTAGCAATTCAGCAAATTCAAGCATTTTCTCTATCAACAGATATAACTCATTGCCAAAATGAGTAAAGTCTCCCATTTCCAACAAATTCGCTGTTTGCATGATCCGCTCGTTCATTGAATCTACAAGTTGCACCATTTCAATCAATTTCTCAATCTCCAATATTTTCTGCAGTTCATAACATAAATAGATCCATTTCTAACAACCGACTCAGATTTCAATGTTGATTTCGCTGAAGTAAGCCTTCAATATCTCCAGTCCTATATTCTGCAACTAATCACGTTTCTACATTCACCTGAACCTACAAGTTCTCAATTTCTAACTTTATCAGCAAATGTAGTTCTATTTTGCTATCAAATACTGGAATTCCACAAATCTGTTACACTGAGCACTTCTCCACATTGACTGCAACTTCAATTTCTCCACTCCCTTCAGTTTTATCAAACCTAGCTGTCTGTATCTCTCAAAATGACAATTATTAGCAATTCAGCAAATTCAAGCATTTTCTCTATCAACAGATATAACTCATTCCCAAAATGAGTAAAATTCCCCATTTCCAACAAATTCGCTGTTTGCATAATTCGCTCGTTCACTAAATCTAGAAGTTTCACCATTTCAATCAATTTCTCAATCTCCATTATTTTCTGCAGTCCAACAACATAAATAAATGTATTTCTGACAACCTACTCATTTTTCAATGTTGATTTAGCTCAAGTAAGCCTTCAATATCTCCATTTCTATATTTTGCAACAAATCACGTTACTACATTCTCCTGCACCTGCATTTTCTCAATTTCTTACTTTATTGGCAAATGTAGTTCTATTTATCTATCAAATATTCCAAATCCACAAATCTGTTAGACGAAGCACATTTGCAGCTTCTCTGCATTCACTGCAACTTCAATTTCTCCAAACCTTCAGTTTTAGCAAACCTAGCTGTCTGTATCTCTCAAAACGTCAAATATTAGTTATTCAGCAAATTCAATCATTTTCTCCATCAGCAGATATAACTCATTCCCAAAATTAGTAAAATTCCGCATTTCCAACAAATTCGCTGTTTGCATAATTCGCTCGTTCACTAAATCTAGAAGTTTCACCATTTCAATCAATTTCTCAATCTCCAATATTTTATGCAGTCCAACAACATAAATAAATGTATTTCTGACACCCTACTCATATTTCAATGTTAATTTCGCTGAAGTAAGCCTTCAATATCCCCATTCCTATTTTTTGCAGCTAATCACGTTTCTACATTCACCTGAACCTACAATTTCTCAATTTCTAACTTTATCAGCAAATGAAGTTCAATTTATCTATCAAATACTCCAAATCCACAAATCTGTTAGACTAAGCACATTTGCAGCTTCTCCGCATTCACTGCAACTTCAATTTCTCCAAACCTTCAGTTTTTGCAAACCTAGCTGTCTCTATCTCTCAAATAGACAAATATTAGTTATTCAGCAAGTTCAATCATTTTCTCTATCAGCAGATATAACTCATTCCCAAAGTGGGTAAAATCTCCCAATTCCAACAAATTCGCTGTTTGCGTGATCCGCTCGTTCACTGAATCTACAAGTCTCACCATTTCAATCAATTTCTCAATCTCCAATATTTTCTGCAGTCCAACAACATAAATAAATGTATTTCTGACAACCTACTCATTTTTCAGTGTTGATTTAGCTCAAGTAAGCCTTCAATATCTCCATTCCTATATATTGCAACAAATCACGTTACTACATTCTCCTGTACCAGCATTTTCTCAATTTCTTACTTTATTGGCAAATGTAGTTCTATTTATCTATCAAATACTCCAAATCCACAAATCTGTTAGACTAAGCACATTTGCAGCTTCTCCGCATTCACTGCAACTTCAATTTCTCCAAACCTTCAGTTTTAGCAAACCTCGCTGTCTGTATCTCTCAAAAAGGCAAATATTAGTTATTCAGCAAATTCAATCATTTTCTCTATCAGCAGATATAACTCATTCCCAAAATGGGTAAAATCTCCCATTTCCAACATAATTCGCTGTTTGCATGATCCGCTCGTTCACTGAATCTACAAGTTTCACCATTTCAATCAATTTCTCAATCTCCAATATTTTCTGCAGTCCTTAACATAAATAGATCTATTTCTGACAACCTACTCATTTTTCAATGTTGATTTCGCTGAAGTAAGCCTTCAATATCTCCATTCCTATATATTGAAACTAATCACGTTTCTACATTCACCTGAGCCTACAATTTCCCAATTTCTAACTTTATCAGCAAATGTAGTTCTATTTTTCTATCAAATACTGCAATTCCACAAATCTGTTAGACTGAGCACATTTGCAGATTCTCCACATTCACTGCAACTTCAATTTCTCCATTCCCTTCACTTTTATCAAACCTAGCTGTCTGTATCTCTCAAAATGACAATTATTAGCAATTCAGCAAATTGAAGCATTTATCTATCAACAGATATAACTCATTCCCAAAATTAATAAAATTCAACATTTCCAACAAATTCGCCGTTTGCATGTTTCGCTCGTTCCCTAAATCTAGCAGTTTCACCATTTCAATCAATTTCTCAACCTCCAATATTTTCTGCTGTCCAACAACTTAAATAAATGTATTTCTGACAACCTACTCATTTTTCAATGTTGATTTCGCTCAAGAAAGCCTTCAATATCTGCATTCCTATATTTTGCAACAAAGCACGTTTCTACATTCTCCTGTACCTGCAATTTCTCAAATTTCTAACTTTATCAACAAATGTAGTTCTATTTAGCTATCAAATACTCCAAATCCACAAATCTGTTAGACTAACCACATTTGCAGCTTCTCCGCATTCCCTGCAACTTCAATTTCTCCAAACCTTCAGTTTTAGCAAACCTAGCTTTCTGTATCTCTCAAAATGTCAATTATTAGCAAATCAGCAAATTCAAGCTTTTTCTCTATCAACAGATATAACTCATTCCCAAAATTAGCGAAATCTCACATTTCCAACAAAATCGCTGTTTGCATGATGCAATCGTTCACTGAATCTTCAAGTTTCACCAATTCAATAAAATTCTCAATTTCCAACATTTTCTGAAGTCCAACAACATAAATAGATCTATTTCTAACAACCGACTCAGATTTCAATGTTGATTTCGCTGAAGTAAGCCTTCAATATCTCCAGTCCTATATTTTGCAACTAATCACGTTTCTACATTCACCTGAACCTACAATTTCTCAATTTCTAACTTTATCAGCAAATGTAGTTCTATTTTTCTATCTAATACTGCAATTCCACAAATCTGTTAGACTGAGCACATTTGCAGCTTCCCCAAATTCATTGCAACTTCAATTTCTCCATTTCCTTCAGTTTTATCAAACCTAGCTGTCTGTATCTCTCAAAATGACAATTATTAACAATTCAGCAAATTCAAGCATTTTCTCTATGAACAGATATAACTAATTCCCAAAATTAGTAAAATTCCCCATTTCCAACACATTCGCTGTTTGCATGATTCCCTCGTTCACTAAATCTAAAAGTTTCACCATTTCAATCAATTTCTCAATCTCCAACATTTTCTGCAGTCCAACAACATAAATAAATGTATTCCTGACAACCTACTCATTTTTCAATGTTGATTTCGCTCAAGTAAGCCTTCAATATCTCCATTCCTATATTTTGCAACAAATCACGTTTCTACATTCTCCTGTACCTTCAATTTATCAATTTCTAACTTTATTAGCAAATGTAGTTCTATTTATCTATCAAATACTCCAAATCCACAAATCTGTTAGACTAAGCACATTTGCAGCTTCTCCGCATTCACTGCAACTTCAATTTCTCAAAACCTTCAGTATTAGCAAACCTAGCTGTCTGTATCTCTCAAAATGTCAAATATTAGTTATTCAGCAAATGCAATCAATTTCTCCGTCAGCAGATATAACTCATTCCCAAAATGAGTAAAATCTCCCATTTCCAACAAATTCGCTGTTTGCATGATCCGTTCGTTCCCTGAATCTACAAGTTTCACCATTTCAATCAATTTCTCAATCTCCAATACTTTCTGCAGTCCAACAACACATATATGTCTATTCCTGACAACCGACTCAGATTTCAATGTTGATTTCGCTGAAGTAAGCCTTCAATATCTCCATTCCTATATATTGCAACTAATCAGCATTCTACATTCACCTGAACCTACAATTTCTCAATTCCAAACTTTATCAGCAAATGTAGTTCTATTTATCTATCAAATACTGCAATTCCACAAATCTGTTAGACTGAGCACATTTGCAGCTTCTCCACATTCACAGCAACTTCAATTTCTCCACTCCCTTCAGTTTTAGCAAACCTAGCTGTCTGTATCTCTCAAAATGTCAATTATTAGCAATTCAGCAAATTCAAGCATTTTCTCTATCAAATGATATAACTCATTCCCAAAATTAGCGAAATCTCACATTTCCAACAAAATCGCTGTTTGCATGATGCACTCGTTCACTGAATCTTCAAGTATCACTAATTCAATAAATTTCTCAATTTCCAATATTTTCTGCATTCCAACAACATAAATAGATCTATTTCTGACAACCGACTCAGATTTCAATGTTGATTTCGCTGACGTAAGCCATCAAAATCTCCATTCCTATATTTTGCAACTAATCACGTTTCTACATTCACCTGAACCTACAATTTCTCAATTTCTAACTTTATTAGCAAATGTAGCTCTATTTATCTATCAAATACTCCAAATCCACAAATCTGTTAGACTAAGCACATTTGCAGCTTCTCCACATTCACTGCAACTTCAATTTCTCCATTCCCTTCAGTTTTAGCAAACCTAGCTGTCTGTATCTCTCAAAATGACAATTATTAGCAATTCAGCAAATTCAAGCATTTTCTCTATCAACAGATATAACTCAATCCCAAAATTAGTAAAATTCCCCATTTCCAACAAATTCGCTGTTTGTATAATTCGCTCGTTCACTAAATCTAGAAGTTTCACAATTTCAATCAATTTCTCAATCTCCAATATTTTCTGCAGTCCAACAACATAAATAAATGTATTTCTGACACCCGACTCATATTTCAATGTTGATTTCGCTGAAGTAAGCCTTCAATATCTCCATTCCTATATATTGCAACTAATCAGCATTCTACATTCGCCTGAACCTACAATTTCACAGTTCCAAACTTTATCAGCAAATGTAGTTCTATTTATCTATCAAATACTGCAATTCCACAAATCTGTTAGACTGAGCACATTTGCAGCTTCTGCGCATTCACAGCAACTTCAATTTCTCCACTCTCTTCAGTTTTAGCAAACCTAGCTGTCTGTATTCTCAAAATGTCAGTTATTAGCAATTCAGCAAATTCAAGCATTTTCTCTATCAACAGATATAACTCATTGCCAAAATGAGTAAAGTCTCCCATTTCCAACAAATTCGCTGTTTGCATGATCCGCTCGTTCATTGAATCTACAAGTTGCACCATTTCAATCAATTTCTCAATCTCCAATATTTTCTGCAGTTCATAACATAAATAGATCCATTTCTAACAACCGACTCAGATTTCAATGTTGATTTCGCTGAAGTAAGCCTTCAATATCTCCAGTCCTATATTCTGCAACTAATCACGTTTCTACATTCACCTGAACCTACAAGTTCTCAATTTCTAACTTTATCAGCAAATGTAGTTCTATTTTGCTATCAAATACTGGAATTCCACAAATCTGTTACACTGAGCACTTCTCCACATTGACTGCAACTTCAATTTCTCCACTCCCTTCAGTTTTATCAAACCTAGCTGTCTGTATCTCTCAAAATGACAATTATTAGCAATTCAGCAAATTCAAGCATTTTCTCTATCAACAGATATAACTCATTCCCAAAATGAGTAAAATTTCCCATTTCCAACAAATTCGCTGTTTGCATAATTCGCTCGTTCACTAAATCTAGAAGTTTCACCATTTCAATCAATTTCTCAATCTCCATTATTTTCTGCAGTCCAACAACATAAATAAATGTATTTCTGACAACCTACTCATTTTTCAATGTTGATTTAGCTCAAGTAAGCCTTCAATATCTCCATTTCTATATTTTGCAACAAATCACGTTACTACATTCTCCTGCACCTGCATTTTCTCAATTTCTTACTTTATTGGCAAATGTAGTTCTATTTATCTATCAAATACTCCAAATCCACAAATCTGTTAGACGAAGCACATTTGCAGCTTCTCTGCATTCACTGCAACTTCAATTTCTCCAAACCTTCAGTTTTAGCAAACCTAGCTGTCTGTATCTCTCAAAACGTCAAATATTAGTTATTCAGCAAATTCAATCATTTTCTCCATCAGCAGATATAACTCATTCCCAAAATTAGTAAAATTCCGCATTTCCAACAAATTCGCTGTTTGCATAATTCGCTCGTTCACTAAATCTAGAAGTTTCACCATTTCAATCAATTTCTCAATCTCCAATATTTTATGCAGTCCAACAACATAAATAAATGTATTTCTGACACCCTACTCATATTTCAATGTTAATTTCGCTGAAGTAAGCCTTCAATATCCCCATTCCTATTTTTTGCAGCTAATCACGTTTCTACATTCACCTGAACCTACAATTTCTCAATTTCTAACTTTATCAGCAAATGAAGTTCAATTTATCTATCAAATACTCCAAATCCACAAATCTGTTAGACTAAGCACATTTGCAGCTTCTCCGCATTCACTGCAACTTCAATTTCTCCAAACCTTCAGTTTTTGCAAACCTAGCTGTCTCTATCTCTCAAATAGACAAATATTAGTTATTCAGCAAGTTCAATCATTTTCTCTATCAGCAGATATAACTCATTCCCAAAGTGGGTAAAATCTCCCAATTCCAACAAATTCGCTGTTTGCGTGATCCGCTCGTTCACTGAATCTACAAGTCTCACCATTTCAATCAATTTCTCAATCTCCAATATTTTCTGCAGTCCAACAACATAAATAAATGTATTTCTGACAACCTACTCATTTTTCAGTGTTGATTTAGCTCAAGTAAGCCTTCAATATCTCCATTCCTATATATTGCAACAAATCACGTTACTACATTCTCCTGTACCAGCATTTTCTCAATTTCTTACTTTATTGGCAAATGTAGTTCTATTTATCTATCAAGTACTCCAAATCCACAAATCTGTTAGACTAAGCACATTTGCAGCTTCTCCGCATTCACTGCAACTTCAATTTCTCCAAACCTTCAGTTTTAGCAAACCTCGCTGTCTGTATCTCTCAAAAAGGCAAATATTAGTTATTCAGCAAATTCAATCATTTTCTCTATCAGCAGATATAACTCATTCCCAAAATGGGTAAAATCTCCCATTTCCAACATAATTCGCTGTTTGCATGATCCGCTCGTTCACTGAATCTACAAGTTTCACCATTTCAATCAATTTCTCAATCTCCAATATTTTCTGCAGTCCTTAACATAAATAGATCTATTTCTGACAACCTACTCATTTTTCAATGTTGATTTCGCTGAAGTAAGCCTTCAATATCTCCATTCCTATATATTGAAACTAATCACGTTTCTACATTCACCTGAACCTACAATTTCCCAATTTCTAACTTTATCAGCAAATGTAGTTCTATTTTTCTATCAAATACTGCAATTCCACAAATCTGTTAGACTGAGCACATTTGCAGATTCTCCACATTCACTGCAACTTCAATTTCTCCATTCCCTTCACTTTTATCAAACCTAGCTGTCTGTATCTCTCAAAATGACAATTATTAGCAATTCAGCAAATTGAAGCATTTATCTATCAACAGATATAACTCATTCCCAAAATTAATAAAATTCAACATTTCCAACAAATTCGCCGTTTGCATGTTTCGCTCGTTCCCTAAATCTAGCAGTTTCACCATTTCAATCAATTTCTCAACCTCCAATATTTTCTGCTGTCCAACAACTTAAATAAATGTATTTCTGACAACCTACTCATTTTTCAATGTTGATTTCGCTCAAGAAAGCCTTCAATATCTGCATTCCTATATTTTGCAACAAAGCACGTTTCTACATTCTCCTGTACCTGCAATTTCTCAAATTTCTAACTTTATCAACAAATGTAGTTCTATTTAGCTATCAAATACTCCAAATCCACAAATCTGTTAGACTAACCACATTTGCAGCTTCTCCGCATTCCCTGCAACTTCAATTTCTCCAAACCTTCAGTTTTAGCAAACCTAGCTTTCTGTATCTCTCAAAATGTCAATTATTAGCAAATCAGCAAATTCAAGCTTTTTCTCTATCAACAGATATAACTCATTCCCAAAATTAGCGAAATCTCACATTTCCAACAAAATCGCTGTTTGCATGATGCAATCGTTCACTGAATCTTCAAGTTTCACCAATTCAATAAAATTCTCAATTTCCAATATTTTCTGAAGTCCAACAACATAAATAGATCTATTTCTAACAACCGACTCAGATTTCAATGTTGATTTCGCTGAAGTAAGCCTTCAATATCTCCAGTCCTATATTTTGCAACTAATCACGTTTCTACATTCACCTGAACCTACAATTTCTCAATTTCTAACTTTATCAGCAAATGTAGTTCTATTTTTCTATCTAATACTGCAATTCCACAAATCTGTTAGACTGAGCACATTTGCAGCTTCCCCAAATTCATTGCAACTTCAATTTCTCCATTTCCTTCAGTTTTATCAAACCTAGCTGTCTGTATCTCTCAAAATGACAATTATTAACAATTCAGCAAATTCAAGCATTTTCTCTATGAACAGATATAACTCATTCCCAAAATTAGTAAAATTCCCCATTTCCAACACATTCGCTGTTTGCATGATTCCCTCGTTCACTAAATCTAAAAGTTTCACCATTTCAATCAATTTCTCAATCTCCAACATTTTCTGCAGTCCAACAACATAAATAAATGTATTCCTGACAACCTACTCATTTTTCAATGTTGATTTCGCTCAAGTAAGCCTTCAATATCTCCATTCCTATATTTTGCAACAAATCACGTTTCTACATTCTCCTGTACCTTCAATTTATCAATTTCTAACTTTATTTGCAAATGTAGTTCTATTTATCTATCAAATACTCCAAATCCACAAATCTGTTAGACTAAGCACATTTGCAGCTTCTCCGCATTCACTGCAACTTCAATTTCTCCAAACCTTCAGTATTAGCAAACCTAGCTGTCTGTATCTCTCAAAATGTCAAATATTAGTTATTCAGGAAATGCAATCAATTTCTCCATCAGCAGATATAACTCATTCCCAAAATGAGTAAAATCTCCCATTTCCAACAAATTCGCTGTTTGCATGATCCGCTCGTTCCCTGAATCTACAAGTTTCACCATTTCAATCAATTTCTCAATCTCCAATACTTTCTGCAGTCCAACAACATATATAGGTCTATTCCTGACAACCGACTCAGATTTCAATGTTGATTTCGCTGAAGTAAGCCTTCAATATCTCCATTCCTATATATTGCAACTAATCAGCATTCTACATTCACCTGAACCTACAATTTCTCAATTCCAAACTTTATCAGCAAATGTAGTTCTATTTATCTATCAAATACTGCAATTCCACAAATCTGTTAGACTGAGCACATTTGCAGCTTCTCCACATTCACAGCAACTTCAATTTCTCCACTCCCTTCAGTTTTAGCAAACCTAGCTGTCTGTATCTCTCAAAATGTCAATTATTAGCAATTCAGCAAATTCAAGCATTTTCTCTATCAAATGATATAACTCATTCCCAAAATTAGCGAAATCTCACATTTCCAACAAAATCGCTGTTTGCATGATGCACTCGTTCACTGAATCTTCAAGTATCACTAATTCAATAAATTTCTCAATTTCCAATATTTTCTGCATTCCAACAACATAAATAGATCTATTTCTGACAACCGACTCAGATTTCAATGTTGATTTCGCTGAAGTAAGCCTTCAATATCTCCATTCCTATATTTTGCAACTAATCACGTTTCTACATTCACCTGAACCTACAATTTCTCAATTTCTAACTTTATTAGCAAATGCAGTTCTATTTTTCTATCAAATACTGCAATTTCAAAAATCTGTTAGACTGAGAACTGCAGCTTCTCCGCATTCACTGCAACTTCAATTTCGCCATTCCCTTCAGTTTTAGCAAACCTAGCTGTCTGTATCTCTCAAAATGTCAAATATTAGTTGTTCAGCAAATTCAAACATTTTCTCTATCAACAGATATAACTCATTCCCAAAATTAGTAAAATTCCCCATTTCCAACAAATTTGCTGTTTGCATGATTCGCTCGTTCACTAAATCTAGAAGTTTCACCATTTCAATCAATTTCTCAAACTCAAATATTTTCTGCAGTCTAAGAACATAAATAAATGTATTTCTGACAACCTACGCATTTTTCAATGTTGATTTCGCTGAAGTAAGCCTTCAATATCTCCATTCCTATATTTTGCAACAAATCACGTTTCTAAATTCTCCTGTACCTGCAATTTCTCAATTTCTAATTTTATCAGCAAATATAGTTCTATTTATCTATCAAATACTCCAAATCCACAAATCTGTTAGACTAAGCACATTTGCAGCTTCTCCGCTTTCTCTGCAACTTCAATTTCTCCAAACCTTCAGTTTTAGCAAACCTAGCTGTCTGTATCTCTCAAAATGACAAATATTAGTTATTCAGCAAATTCAATCATTTTCTCTATCAGCAGATATAACTCATTCCCAAAATGAGTAAAATCTCCCATTTCCAACAAATTCGCTGTTTGCATGATCCGCTCGTACCCTGAATCTACAAGTTTCACCATTTCAATCAATTTCTCAATCTCCAATGCTTTCTGCTGTCCAACAACATAAATAGATCTATTTCTGACAACCAACTCAGATTTCAATGTTGATTTCGCTGAAGTAAGCCTTCAATATCTCCATTCCTATATTTTGTAACTAATCACGTTTCTACATTCACCTGAACCTACAATTTCTCAATTTCTAACTTTATCAGCAAATGTAGTTCTATTTTTCTATCAAATACTGCAATTCCACAAATCTGTTAGACTGAGCACATTTGCAGCTTCTCCACATTCATTGCAACTTCAATTTCTCCATTCCCTTCAGTTTTATCACACCTAGCTGTCTGTATCTCTCAAAATGACAATTATTAGCAATTGAGCAAATTCAAGCATTTTCTCTATGAACAGAAATAACTCATTCCCAAAATTAGTAAAATTCCCCATTTCCAACACATTCGCTGTTTGCATGATTCGCTCGTTCACTAAATCTAGAAGTTTCACCATTTCAATCAATTTCTCAATCTCCAACATTTTCTGCAGTCCAACAACATAAATAAATGTATTCCTGACAACCTACTCATTTTTCAATGTTGATTTCGCTCAAGTAAGCCTTCAATATCTCCATTCCTATATTTTGCAACAAATCACGTTTCTACATTCTCCTGTACCTTCAATTTATCAATTTCTAACTTTATTAGCAAATGTAGTTCTATTTATCTATCAAATACTCCAAATCCACAAATCTGTTAGACTAAGCACATTTGCACCTTCTCCGCATTCACTGCAACTTCAACTTCTCCAAACCTTCAGTATTAGCAAACCTAGCTGTCTGTATCTCTCAAAATGTCAAATATTAGTTATTCAGCAAATTCAATCATTTTCTCCATCAGCAGATATAACTCATTCCCAAAATGAGTAAAATCTCCCATTTCCAACAAATTCGCTGTTTGCATGATCCGCTCGTACACTGAATCTACAAGTTTCACCATTTCAATCAATTTCTCAATCTCCAATACTTTCTGCAGTCCAACAACATAAATAGATCTATTTCTGACAACCAACTCAGATTTCAATGTTGATTTCGCTGAAGTAAGCCTTCAATATCTCCATTCCTATATTTTGTAACTAATCACGTTTCTACATTCACCTGAACCTACAATTTCTCAATTCCAAACTTTATCAGAAAATGTAGTTCTATTTATCTATCAAATACTGCAATTCCACAAATCTGTTAGACTGAGCACATTTGCAGCTTCTCCACATTCACAGCAACTTCAAATTCTCCACTCCCTTCAGTTTTAGCAAACCTAGCTGTCTGTATCTCTCAAAATGTCAATTATTAGCAATTCAGCAAATTCAAGCATTTTCTCTATCAACAGATATAACTCATTGCCAAAATTAGCGAAATCTCACATTTCCAACAAAATCGCTCTTTGCATGATGCACTCGTTCACTGAATCTTCAAGTATCACAAATTCAATAAATTTCTCAATTTCCAATATTTTCTGCATTCCAACAACATAAATAGATCTATTCCTGACAACCGACTCCGATTTCAATGTTGATTTCGCTGAAGTAAGCCTTCAATATCTCCATTTGTATTTTTTGCAGCTAATCACGTTTCTACATTCACCTGAACCTACAATTTCTCAATTTCTAACTTTATCAGCAAATGAAGTTCAATTTATCTATCAAATACTCCAAATCCACAAATCTGTTAGACTAAGCACATTTGCAGCTTCTCCGTATTCACTGCAACTTCAATTTCTCCATTCCCTTCAGTTTTAGCAAACCTAGCTGTCTGTATCTCTCAAAATGACAAATATTAGTTATTCAGCAAATTCAATCATTTTCTCTATCAGCAGATATAACTCATTCCCAAAATGAGTAAAATCTCCCATTTCCAACAAATTCGCTGTTTGCATGATCCGCTCGTACCCTGAATCTACAAGTTTCACCATTTCAATCAATTTCTCAATCTCCAATGCTTTCTGCTGTCCAACAACATAAATAGATCTATTTCTGACAACCAACTCAGATTTCAATGTTGATTTCGCTGAAGTAAGCCTTCAATATCTCCATTCCTATATTTTGTAACTAATCACGTTTCTACATTCACCTGAACCTACAATTTCTCAATTTCTAACTTTATCAGCAAATGTAGTTCTATTTTTCTATCAAATACTGCAATTCCACAAATCTGTTAGACTGAGCACATTTGCAGCTTCTCCACATTCATTGCAACTTCAATTTCTCCATTCCCTTCAGTTTTATCAAACCTAGCTGTCTGTATCTCTCAAAATGACAATTATTAGCAATTGAGCAAATTCAAGCATTTTCTCTATGAACAGATATAACTCATTCCCAAAATTAGTAAAATTCCCCATTTCCAACACATTCGCTGTTTGCATGATTCGCTCGTTCACTAAATCTAGAAGTTTCACCATTTCAATCAATTTCTCAATCTCCAACATTTTCTGCAGTCCAACAACATAAATAAATGTATTCCTGACAACCTACTCATTTTTCAATGTTGATTTCGCTCAAGTAAGCCTTCAATATCTCCATTCCTATATTTTGCAACAAATCACGTTTCTACATTCTCCTGTACCTTCAATTTATCAATTTCTAACTTTATTAGCAAATGTAGTTCTATTTATCTATCAAATACTCCAAATCCACAAATCTGTTAGACTAAGCACATTTGCACCTTCTCCGCATTCACTGCAACTTCAACTTCTCCAAACCTTCAGTATTAGCAAACCTAGCTGTCTGTATCTCTCAAAATGTCAAATATTAGTTATTCAGCAAATTCAATCATTTTCTCCATCAGCAGATATAACTCATTCCCAAAATGAGTAAAATCTCCCATTTCCAACAAATTCGCTGTTTGCATGATCCGCTCGTACACTGAATCTACAAGTTTCACCATTTCAATCAATTTCTCAATCTCCAATACTTTCTGCAGTCCAACAACATAAATAGATCTATTTCTGACAACCAACTCAGATTTCAATGTTGATTTCGCTGAAGTAAGCCTTCAATATCTCCATTCCTATATTTTGTAACTAATCACGTTTCTACATTCACCTGAACCTACAATTTCTCAATTCCAAACTTTATCAGAAAATGTAGTTCTATTTATCTATCAAATACTGCAATTCCACAAATCTGTTAGACTGAGCACATTTGCAGCTTCTCCACATTCACAGCAACTTCAAATTCTCCACTCCCTTCAGTTTTAGCAAACCTAGCTGTCTGTATCTCTCAAAATGTCAATTATTAGCAATTCAGCAAATTCAAGCATTTTCTCTATCAACAGATATAACTCATTGCCAAAATTAGCGAAATCTCACATTTCCAACAAAATCGCTCTTTGCATGATGCACTCGTTCACTGAATCTTCAAGTATCACAAATTCAATAAATTTCTCAATTTCCAATATTTTCTGCATTCCAACAACATAAATAGATCTATTCCTGACAACCGACTCAGATTTCAATGTTGATTTCGCTGAAGTAAGCCTTCAATATCTCCATTCCTATATTTTGCAACTAATCACGTTTCTACATTCACCTGAACCTACAATTTCTCAATTTCTAACTTTATTAGCAAATGTAGCTATATTTATCTATCAAATACTCCAAATGCACAAATCTGTTAGATTAAGCACATTTGCAGCTTCTCCGCATTCACTGCAACTTCAATTTCTCCAAACCTTCAGTATTAGCAAACCTAGCTGTCTGTATCTCTCAAAATGGCAAATAATAGTTATTCAGCAAATGCAATCATTTTCTCCATCAGCAGATATAACTCATTCCCAAAATGAGTAAAATCTCCCATTTCCAACAAATTCGCTGTTTGCATGATCCGCTCGTTCACTGAATCTACAAGTTTCACCATTTCAATCAATTTCTCAATCTCCAATATTTTCTGCAGTCCAATAACATAAATGGATCTATTTCTGACAACCGACTCAGATTTCAATGTTGATTTCGCTGAAGTAAGCCTTCAATATCTCCTTTCCTATATTTTGCAACTAATCACCTTTCTACATTCACCTGAACCTACAATTTCTCAATTTCTAACTTCATCAGCAAATTTAGTTCTATTTTTCTATCAAATACTGCAATTCCACAAATCTGTTCGACTGAGCACATTTGCAGCTTCTCCACATTAACTGCAACTTCAATTCCTCCATTCCCTTCACTTTTATCAAACCTAGCTGTCTGTATCTCTCAAAATGACAATTATTAGCAATTCAGCAAATTCAAGCATTTTCTCTATCAACAGATATAACTCAATCCCAAAATTAATAAAATTCCCCATTTCCAACAAATTCGCTGTTTGCATAATTCGCTCGTTCACTAAATCTAGAATTTTCACCGTTTCAATCAATTTCTCAATCTCCAATATTTTCTGCAGTCCAACAACATAAATAAATGTATTTCTGACACCCTACTCATATTTCAATGTTGATTTCGCTGAAGTAAGCCTTCAATATCTCCATTCCAATTTTTTGCAGCTAATCACGTTTCTACATTCACCTGAACCTACAATTTCTCAATTTCTAACTTTATCAGCAAATGAAGTTCAATTTATCTATCAAATACTCCAAATCCACAAATCTGTTAGACTAAGCACTTCTGCAGCTTCTCCGCATTCACTGCAACTTCAATTTCTCCAAACCTTCAGTATTAGCAAACCTAGCTGTCTGTATCTCTCAAAAAGGCAAATATTAGTTATTCAGCATATTCAATCATTTTCTCTATCAGCAGATATAACTCATTCCCAAAATGGGTAAAATCTCCCATTTCCAACATAATTCGCTGTTTGCGTGATCCGCTCGTTCACTGAATCTACAAGTTTCACCATTTCAATCAATTTCTCAATCTCCAATATTTTCTGCAGTCCATAACATAAATAGATCTATTTCTGACAACCTACTCATTTTTCAATGTTGATTTCGCTGAAGTAAGCCTTCAATATCTCCATTCCTATATATTGAAACTAATCAGCATTCTACATTCACCTGAACCTACAATTTCTCAATTCCAAACTTTATCAGCAAATGTAGTTCTATTTATCTATCAAATACTGCAATTCCACAAATCTGTTAGACTGAGCACATTTGCAGCTTCTCCGCATTCACAGCAACTTCAATTTCTCCACTCTCTTCAGTTTTAGCAAACCTAGCTGTCTGTATCTCTCAAAATGTCAGTTATTAGCAATTCAGCAAATTCAAGCATTTTCTCTATCAACAGATATAACTCATTGCCAAAATGAGTAAAGTCTCCCATTTCCAACAAATTTGCTGTTTGCATGATCCGCTCGTTCATTGAATCTACAAGTTTCACCATTTCAATCAATTTCTCAATCTCCAATATTTTCTGCTGTCCAACAACATAAATAGATCTATTTCTGACAACCGACTCAGATTTCAATGTTGATTTCGCTGAAGTAAGCCTTCAATATCTCCATTCCTATATTTTGCAACTAATCACGTTTCTACATTCACCTGAACCTACAATTTCTCAATTTCTAACTTTATCAGCAAATGTAGTTCTATTTTTCTATCAAATACTGCAATTCCACAAATCTGTTAGACTGAGCACATTTGCAGCTTCTCCACATTCATTGCAACTTCAATTTCTCCATTCCCTTCAGTTTTATCACACCTAGCTGTCTGTATCTCTCAAAATGACAATTATTAGCAATTGAGCAAATTCAAGCATTTTCTCTATGAACAGAAATAACTCATTCCCAAAATTAGTAAAATTCCCCATTTCCAACACATTCGCTGTTTGCATGATTCGCTCGTTCACTAAATCTAGAAGTTTCACCATTTCAATCAATTTCTCAATCTCCAACATTTTCTGCAGTCCAACAACATAAATAAATGTATTCCTGACAACCTACTCATTTTTCAATGTTGATTTCGCTCAAGTAAGCCTTCAATATCTCCATTCCTATATTTTGCAACAAATCACGTTTCTACATTCTCCTGTACCTTCAATTTATCAATTTCTAACTTTATTAGCAAATGTAGTTCTATTTATCTATCAAATACTCCAAATCCACAAATCTGTTAGACTAAGCACATTTGCACCTTCTCCGCATTCACTGCAACTTCAACTTCTCCAAACCTTCAGTATTAGCAAACCTAGCTGTCTGTATCTCTCAAAATGTCAAATATTAGTTATTCAGCAAATTCAATCATTTTCTCCATCAGCAGATATAACTCATTCCCAAAATGAGTAAAATCTCCCATTTCCAACAAATTCGCTGTTTGCATGATCCGCTCGTACACTGAATCTACAAGTTTCACCATTTCAATCAATTTCTCAATCTCCAATACTTTCTGCAGTCCAACAACATAAATAGATCTATTTCTGACAACCAACTCAGATTTCAATGTTGATTTCGCTGAAGTAAGCCTTCAATATCTCCATTCCTATATTTTGTAACTAATCACGTTTCTACATTCACCTGAACCTACAATTTCTCAATTCCAAACTTTATCAGAAAATGTAGTTCTATTTATCTATCAAATACTGCAATTCCACAAATCTGTTAGACTGAGCACATTTGCAGCTTCTCCACATTCACAGCAACTTCAAATTCTCCACTCCCTTCAGTTTTAGCAAACCTAGCTGTCTGTATCTCTCAAAATGTCAATTATTAGCAATTCAGCAAATTCAAGCATTTTCTCTATCAACAGATATAACTCATTGCCAAAATTAGCGAAATCTCACATTTCCAACAAAATCGCTCTTTGCATGATGCACTCGTTCACTGAATCTTCAAGTATCACAAATTCAATAAATTTCTCAATTTCCAATATTTTCTGCATTCCAACAACATAAATAGATCTATTCCTGACAACCGACTCCGATTTCAATGTTGATTTCGCTGAAGTAAGCCTTCAATATCTCCATTTGTATTTTTTGCAGCTAATCACGTTTCTACATTCACCTGAACCTACAATTTCTCAATTTCTAACTTTATCAGCAAATGAAGTTCAATTTATCTATCAAATACTCCAAATCCACAAATCTGTTAGACTAAGCACATTTGCAGCTTCTCCGTATTCACTGCAACTTCAATTTCTCCATTCCCTTCAGTTTTAGCAAACCTAGCTGTCTGTATCTCTCAAAATGACAAATATTAGTTATTCAGCAAATTCAATCATTTTCTCTATCAGCAGATATAACTCATTCCCAAAATGAGTAAAATCTCCCATTTCCAACAATTTCGCTGTTTGCATGATCCGCTCGTACCCTGAATCTACAAGTTTCACCATTTCAATCAATTTCTCAATCTCCAATGCTTTCTGCTGTCCAACAACATAAATAGATCTATTTCTGACAACCAACTCAGATTTCAATGTTGATTTCGCTGAAGTAAGCCTTCAATATCTCCATTCCTATATTTTGTAACTAATCACGTTTCTACATTCACCTGAACCTACAATTTCTCAATTTCTAACTTTATCAGCAAATGTAGTTCTATTTTTCTATCAAATACTGCAATTCCACAAATCTGTTAGACTGAGCACATTTGCAGCTTCTCCACATTCATTGCAACTTCAATTTCTCCATTCCCTTCAGTTTTATCAAACCTAGCTGTCTGTATCTCTCAAAATGACAATTATTAGCAATTGAGCAAATTCAAGCATTTTCTCTATGAACAGATATAACTCATTCCCAAAATTAGTAAAATTCCCCATTTCCAACACATTCGCTGTTTGCATGATTCGCTCGTTCACTAAATCTAGAAGTTTCACCATTTCAATCAATTTCTCAATCTCCAACATTTTCTGCAGTCCAACAACATAAATAAATGTATTCCTGACAACCTACTCATTTTTCAATGTTGATTTCGCTCAAGTAAGCCTTCAATATCTCCATTCCTATATTTTGCAACAAATCACGTTTCTACATTCTCCTGTACCTTCAATTTATCAATTTCTAACTTTATTAGCAAATGTAGTTCTATTTATCTATCAAATACTCCAAATCCACAAATCTGTTAGACTAAGCACATTTGCACCTTCTCCGCATTCACTGCAACTTCAACTTCTCCAAACCTTCAGTATTAGCAAACCTAGCTGTCTGTATCTCTCAAAATGTCAAATATTAGTTATTCAGCAAATTCAATCATTTTCTCCATCAGCAGATATAACTCATTCCCAAAATGAGTAAAATCTCCCATTTCCAACAAATTCGCTGTTTGCATGATCCGCTCGTACACTGAATCTACAAGTTTCACCATTTCAATCAATTTCTCAATCTCCAATACTTTCTGCAGTCCAACAACATAAATAGATCTATTTCTGACAACCAACTCAGATTTCAATGTTGATTTCGCTGAAGTAAGCCTTCAATATCTCCATTCCTATATTTTGTAACTAATCACGTTTCTACATTCACCTGAACCTACAATTTCTCAATTCCAAACTTTATCAGAAAATGTAGTTCTATTTATCTATCAAATACTGCAATTCCACAAATCTGTTAGACTGAGCACATTTGCAGCTTCTCCACATTCACAGCAACTTCAAATTCTCCACTCCCTTCAGTTTTAGCAAACCTAGCTGTCTGTATCTCTCAAAATGTCAATTATTAGCAATTCAGCAAATTCAAGCATTTTCTCTATCAACAGATATAACTCATTGCCAAAATTAGCGAAATCTCACATTTCCAACAAAATCGCTCTTTGCATGATGCACTCGTTCACTGAATCTTCAAGTATCACAAATTCAATAAATTTCTCAATTTCCAATATTTTCTGCATTCCAACAACATAAATAGATCTATTCCTGACAACCGACTCAGATTTCAATGTTGATTTCGCTGAAGTAAGCCTTCAATATCTCCATTCCTATATTTTGCAACTAATCACGTTTCTACATTCACCTGAACCTACAATTTCTCAATTTCTAACTTTATTAGCAAATGTAGCTATATTTATCTATCAAATACTCCAAATGCACAAATCTGTTAGATTAAGCACATTTGCAGCTTCTCCGCATTCACTGCAACTTCAATTTCTCCAAACCTTCAGTATTAGCAAACCTAGCTGTCTGTATCTCTCAAAATGGCAAATAATAGTTATTCAGCAAATGCAATCATTTTCTCCATCAGCAGATATAACTCATTCCCAAAATGAGTAAAATCTCCCATTTCCAACAAATTCGCTGTTTGCATGATCCGCTCGTTCACTGAATCTACAAGTTTCACCATTTCAATCAATTTCTCAATCTCCAATATTTTCTGCAGTCCAATAACATAAATGGATCTATTTCTGACAACCGACTCAGATTTCAATGTTGATTTCGCTGAAGTAAGCCTTCAATATCTCCTTTCCTATATTTTGCAACTAATCACCTTTCTACATTCACCTGAACCTACAATTTCTCAATTTCTAACTTCATCAGCAAATTTAGTTCTATTTTTCTATCAAATACTGCAATTCCACAAATCTGTTCGACTGAGCACATTTGCAGCTTCTCCACATTAACTGCAACTTCAATTCCTCCATTCCCTTCACTTTTATCAAACCTAGCTGTCTGTATCTCTCAAAATGACAATTATTAGCAATTCAGCAAATTCAAGCATTTTCTCTATCAACAGATATAACTCAATCCCAAAATTAATAAAATTCCCCATTTCCAACAAATTCGCTGTTTGCATAATTCGCTCGTTCACTAAATCTAGAATTTTCACCGTTTCAATCAATTTCTCAATCTCCAATATTTTCTGCAGTCCAACAACATAAATAAATGTATTTCTGACACCCTACTCATATTTCAATGTTGATTTCGCTGAAGTAAGCCTTCAATATCTCCATTCCAATTTTTTGCAGCTAATCACGTTTCTACATTCACCTGAACCTACAATTTCTCAATTTCTAACTTTATCAGCAAATGAAGTTCAATTTATCTATCAAATACTCCAAATCCACAAATCTGTTAGACTAAGCACTTCTGCAGCTTCTCCGCATTCACTGCAACTTCAATTTCTCCAAACCTTCAGTATTAGCAAACCTAGCTGTCTGTATCTCTCAAAAAGGCAAATATTAGTTATTCAGCATATTCAATCATTTTCTCTATCAGCAGATATAACTCATTCCCAAAATGGGTAAAATCTCCCATTTCCAACATAATTCGCTGTTTGCGTGATCCGCTCGTTCACTGAATCTACAAGTTTCACCATTTCAATCAATTTCTCAATCTCCAATATTTTCTGCAGTCCATAACATAAATAGATCTATTTCTGACAACCTACTCATTTTTCAATGTTGATTTCGCTGAAGTAAGCCTTCAATATCTCCATTCCTATATATTGAAACTAATCAGCATTCTACATTCACCTGAACCTACAATTTCTCAATTCCAAACTTTATCAGCAAATGTAGTTCTATTTATCTATCAAATACTGCAATTCCACAAATCTGTTAGACTGAGCACATTTGCAGCTTCTCCGCATTCACAGCAACTTCAATTTCTCCACTCTCTTCAGTTTTAGCAAACCTAGCTGTCTGTATCTCTCAAAATGTCAGTTATTAGCAATTCAGCAAATTCAAGCATTTTCTCTATCAACAGATATAACTCATTGCCAAAATGAGTAAAGTCTCCCATTTCCAACAAATTTGCTGTTTGCATGATCCGCTCGTTCATTGAATCTACAAGTTTCACCATTTCAATCAATTTCTCAATCTCCAATATTTTCTGCTGTCCAACAACATAAATAGATCTATTTCTGACAACCGACTCAGATTTCAATGTTGATTTCGCTGAAGTAAGCCTTCAATATCTCCATTCCTATATTTTGCAACTAATCACGTTTCTACATTCACCTGAACCTACAATTTCTCAATTTCTAACTTTATCAGCAAATGTAGTTCTATTTTTCTGTCAAATACTGAAATTCCACATTTCTGTTACACTGAGCACTTCTCCACATTGACTGCAACTTCAATTTCTCCACTCCCTTCAGTTTTATCACACCTAGCTGTCTGTATCTCTCAAAATGACAATTATTAGCAATTCAGCAAATTCAAGCATTTTCTCTATCAACAGATATAACTCATTCCCAAAATTAGTAAAATTCCCCATTTCCAACAAATTCGCTGTTTGCATAATTCGCTCGTTCACTAAATCTACAAGTTTCACCATTTCAATCAATTTCTCAATCTCCATTATTTTCTGCAGTCCAACAACATAAATAAATGTATTTCTGACAACCTACTCATTTTTCAATGTTGATTTCGCTCAAGTAAGCCTTCAATATCTCCATTCCTATATTTTGCAACAAATCACGTTAGTACATTCTCCTGTACCTGCATTTTCTCAATTTCTTACTTTATTGGCAAATGTAGTTCTATTTATCTATCAAATACTCCAAATCCACAAATCTGTTAGACTAAGCACATTTGCAGCTTCTCCGCATTCACTGCAACTTCAATTTCTCCAAACCTTCAGTTTTAGCAAACCTAGCTGTCTGTATCTCTCAAAATGACAAATATTATTTATTCAGCAAATTCAATCATTTTCTCTATCAGCAGATATAACTCATTCCCAAAATGAGTATAGTCCCCCATTTCCAACAAATTCGCTGTTTGCATGATCCGCTCGTTCACTGAATCTACAAGTTTCACCATTTCAATCAATTTCTCAATCTCCAATATTTTCTGCAGTCCAACAACATAAATAGATCTATTTCTGACAACCGACTCAGATTTCAATGTTGATTTCGCTGAAGTAAGCCTTCAATATCTCCATTCCTATATTTTGCAACTAATCACGTTTCTACATTCACCTGAACCTACAATTTCCCAATTTCTAACTTTATCAGCAAATGTAGTTCTATTTTTCTATCAAATACTGCAATTCCACAAATCTGTTAGACTGAGCACATTTGCAGCTTCTCCACATTCACTGCAACTTCAATTTCTCCATTCCCTTCAGTTTTATCAAACCTAGCTGTCTGTATCTCTCAAAATGACAATTATTAGCAATTCAGCAAATTGAAGCATTTATCTATCAACAGATATAACTCATTCCCAAAATTAATAAAATTCAACATTTCCAACAAATTCGCTGTTTGCATGTTTCGCTCGTTCCCTAAATCTAGCAGTTTCACCATTTCAATCAATTTCTCAACCTCCAATATTTTCTGCTGTCCAACAACTTATATAAATGTATTTCTGACAACGTACTCATTTTTCAATGTTGATTTCGCTCAAGAAAGCCTTCAATATCTGCATTCCTATATTTTGCAACAAATCACGTTTCTACATTCTCCTGTACCTGCAATTTCTCAAATTTCTAACTTTATCAGCAAATGTAGTTCTATTTAGCTATCAAATACTCCAAATCCACAAATCTGTTAGACTAACCACATTTGCAGCTTCTCCACATTCCCTGCAACTTCAATTTCTCCAAACCTTCAGTTTTAGCAAACCTAGCTTTCATTATCTCTCAAAATGTCAATTATTAGCAAATCAGCAAATTCAAGCTTTTTCTCTATCAACAGATATAACTCATTCCCAAAATTAGCGAAATCTCACATTTCCAACAAAATCGCTGTTTGCATGATGCAATCGTTCACTGAATCTTCAAGTTTCACCAATTCAATAAATTTCTCAATTTCCAATATTTTCTGAAGTCCAACAACATAAATAGATCTATTTCTAACAACCGACTCAGATTTCAATGTTGATTTCGCTGAAGTAAGCCTTCAATATCTCCAGTCCTATATTTTGCAACTAATCACGTTTCTACATTCACCTGGACCTACAATTTCTCAATTCCTAACTTTATCAGCAAATGTAGTTCTATTTTTCTATCTAATACTGCAATTCCACAAATCTGTTAGACTGAGCACATTTGCAGCTTCCCCAAATTCATTGCAACTTCAATTTCTCCATTCCCTTCAGTTTTATCAAACCTAGCTGTCTGTATCTCTCAAAATGTCAAATATTAGTTATTCAGCAAATGCAATCATTTTCTCCATCAGCAGATATAACTCATTCCCAAAATGAGTAAAATCTCCCATTTCCAACAAATTCGCTGTTTGCATGATCCGCTCGTTCCCTGAATCTACAAGATTCACCATTTCAATCAATTTCTCAATCTCCAATACTTTCTGCAGTCCAACAACATAAATAGGTCTATTCCTGACAACCGACTCAGATTTCAATGTTGATTTCGCTGAAGTAAGCCTTCAATATCTCCATTCCTATATATTGCAATTAATCAGCATTCTACATTCACCTGAACCTACAATTTCTCAATTCCAAACTTTATCAGCAAATGTAGTTCTATTTATCTATCAAATACTGCAATTCCACAAATCTGTTAGGCTGAGCACATTTGCAGCTTCTCCGCATTCACAGCAACTTCAAATTCTCCACTCCCTTCAGTTTTAGCAAACCTAGCTGTCTGTATCTCTCAAAATGTCAATTATTAGCAATTCAGCAAATTCAAGCATTTTCTCTATCAGCAGATATAACTCATTGCCAAAATTAGCGAAATCTCACATTTCCAACAAAATCGCTCTTTGCATGATGCACTCGTTCACTGAATCTTCAAGTATCACAAATTCAATAAATTTCTCAATTTCCAATATTTTCTGCATTCCAACAACATAAATAGATCTATTTCTGACAACCGACTCAGATTCAATGTTGATTTCGCTGAAGTAAGCCTTCAATATCTCCTTTCCTATATTTTGCAACTAATCACCTTTCTACATTCACCTGAACCTACAATTTCTCAATTTCTAACTTCATCAGCAAATGTAGTTCTATTTTTCTATCAAATACAGCAATTCCACAAATCTGTTAGACTGAGCACATTTGCAGCTTCTCCACATTCACTGCAACTTCAATTTCTCCATTCCCTTCAGTTTTATCAAACCTAGCTGTCTGTATCTCTCAAAATGACAATTATTAGCAATTCAGCAAATTCAAGGATTTTCTCTATCAACAGATATAACTCAATCCCAAAATTAGTAAAATTCCCCATTTCCAACAAATTCGCTGTTTGCATAAATCGCTCGTTCACTAAATCTAGAAGTTTCACCATTTCAATCAATTTCTCAATCTCCAATATTTTCTGCAGTCCAACAACATAAATAAATGTATTTCTGACACCCTACTCATATTTCAATGTTGATTTCGCTGAAGTAAGCCTTCAATATCTCCATTCCAATTTTTTGCAGCTAATCACGTTTCTACATTCACCTGAACCTACAATTTCTCAATCTAACTTTATCAGCAAATGAAGTTCAATTTATCTATGAAATACTCCAAATCCACAAATCTGTTAGACTAAGCACTTTTGCAGCTTCTCCGCATTCACTGCAACTTCAATTTCTCCAAACCTTCAGTTTTAGCAAACCTAGCTGTCCGTATCTCTCAAAAAGGCAAATATTAGTTATTCAGCAAATTCAATCATTTTCTCTATCAGCAGATATAACTCATTCCCAAAATGGGTAAAATCTCCCATTTCCAACATAATTCGCTGTTTGCATGATCCGCTCGTTCACTGAATCTACAAGTTTCACCATTTCAATCAATTTCTCAATCTCCAATATTTTCTGCAGTCCATAACATAAATAGATCTATTTCTGACAACCTACTCATTTTTCAATGTTGATTTCGCTGAAGTAAGCCTTCAATATCTCCATTCCTATATATTGCAACTAATCAGCATTCTACATTCACCTGAAACTACAATTTCTCAATTCCAAACTTTATCAGCAAATGTAGTTCTATTTATCTATCAAATACTGCAATTCCACAAATCTGTTAGACTGAGCACATTTGCAGCTTCTCCGCATTCACAGCAACTTCAATTTCTCCACTCCCTTCAGTTTTAGCAAACCTAGCTGTCTGTATCTCTCAAAATGTCAGTTATTAGCAATTCAGCAAATTCAAGCATTTTCTCTATCAACAGATATAACTCATTGCCAAAATGAGTAAAGTCTGCCATTTCCAACAAATTCGCTGTTTGCATGATCCGCTCGTTCAATGAATCTACAAGTTGCACCATTTCAATCAATTTCTCAATCTCCAATATTTTCTGCAGTCCAGCAACATAAATAGATCTATTTCTGACAACCGACTCAGATTTCAATGTTGATTTCGCTGAAGTAAGCCTTCAATATCTCCATTCCTATATTTTGCAACTAATCACGTTTCTACATTCACCTGAACCTACAATTTCTCAATTTCTAACTTTATCAGCAAATGTAGTTCTATTTTTCTATCAAATACTGAAATTCCACAAATCTGTTACACTGAGCACTTCTCCACATTGACTGCAACTTCAATTTCTCCACTCCCTTCAGTTTTATCACACCTAGCTGTCTGTATCTCTCAAAATGACAATTATTAGCAATTCAGCAAATTCAAGCATTTTCTCTATGAACAGATATAACTCATTCCCAAAATGAGTAAAATTCCCCATTTCCAACAAATTCGCTGTTTGCATAATTCGCTCGTTCACTAAATCTACAAGTTTCACCATTTCAATCAATTTCTCAATCTCCATTATTTTCTGCAGTCCAACAACATAAATAAATGTATTTCTGACAACCTACTCATTTTTCAATGTTGATTTCGCTCAAGTAAGCCTTCAATATCTCCATTCTTATATTTTGCAACAAATCACGTTAGTACATTCTCCTGTACCTGCATTTTCTCAATTTCTTACTTTATTGGCAAATGTAGTTCTATTTATCTATCAAATACTCCAAATCCACAAATCTGTTAGACTAAGCACATTTGCAGCTTCTCCGCATTCACTGCAACTTCAATTTCTCCAAACCTTCAGTTTTAGCAAACCTAGCTGTCTGTATCTCTCAAAATGTCAATTATTAGCAATTCAGCAAATTCAAGCATTTTCTCTGTCAACAGATATAACTCATTCCCAAAATGGGAAAAATCTCACATTTCCAACAAAATCGCTCTTTGCATGATGCACTCGTTCACTGAATCTTCAAGTATCACAAATTCAATAAATTTCTCAATTTCCAATATTTTCTGCATTCCAACAACATAAATAGATCTATTCCTGACAACCGACTCAGATTTCAATGTTGATTTCGCTGAAGTAAGCCTTCAATATCTCCATTCCTATATTTTGCAACTAATCACGTTTCTACATTCACCTGAACCTACAATTTCTCAATTTCTAACTTTATTAGCAAATGTAGCTATATTTATCTATCAAATACTCCAAATGCACAAATCTGTTAGATTAAGCACATTTGCAGCTTCTCCGCATTCACTGCAACTTCAATTTCTCCAAACCTTCAGTATTAGCAAACCTAGCTGTCTGTATCTCTCAAAATGGCAAATAATAGTTATTCAGCAAATGCAATCATTTTCTCCATCAGCAGATATAACTCATTCCCAAAATGAGTAAAATCTCCCATTTCCAACAAATTCGCTGTTTGCATGATCCGCTCGTTCACTGAATCTACAAGTTTCACCATTTCAATCAATTTCTCAATCTCCAATATTTTCTGCAGTCCAATAACATAAATGGATCTACTTCTGACAACCGACTCAGATTTCAATGTTGATTTCGCTGAAGTAAGCCTTCAATATCTCCTTTCCTATATTTTGCAACTAATCACCTTTCTACATTCACCTGAACCTACAATTAGTTCAATTTCTAACTTCATCAGCAAATTTAGTTCTGTTTTTCTATCAAATACTGCAATTCCACAAATCTGTTAGACTGAGCACATTTGCAGCTTCTCCACATTCACTGCAACTTCAATTTCTCCATTCCCTTCAGTTTAATCAAACCTAGCTGTCTGTATCTCTCAAAATGACAATTATTAGCAATTCAGCAAATTCAAGGACTTCTCTATCAACAGATATAACTCAATCCCAAAATTAGTAAAATTCCCCATTTCCAACAAATTCGCTGTTTGCATAATTCGCTCGTTCACTAAATCTAGAAGTTTCACCATTTCAATCAATTTCTCAATCTCCAATATTTTCTGCAGTCCAACAACATAAATAAATGTATTTCTGACACCCTACTCATATTTCAATGTTGATTTCGCTGAAGTAAGCCTTCAATATCTCCATTCCAATTTTTTGCAGCTAATCACGTTTCTACATTCACCTGAACCTACAATTTCTCAATTTCTAACTTTATCAGCAAATGAAGTTCAATTTATCTATCAAATACTCCAAATCCACAAATCTGTTAGACTAAGCACTTCTGCAGCTTCTCCGCATTCACTGCAACTTCAATTTCTCCAAACCTTCAGTTTTAGCAAACCTAGCTGTCTGTATCTCTCAAAAAGGCAAATATTAGTTATTCAGCAAATTCAATCATTTTCTCTATCAGCAGATATAACTCATTCCCAAAATGGGAAAAAGCTCCCATTTCCAACATAATTCGCTGTTTGCGTGATCCGCTCGTTCACTGAATCTACAAGTTTCACCATTTCAATCAATTTCTCAATCTCCAATATTTTCTGCAGTCCATAACATAAATAGATCTATTTCTGACAACCTACTCATTTTTCAATGTTGATTTCGCTGATGTAAGCCTTCAATATCTCCATTCCTATATATTGCAACTAATCAGCATTCTACATTCACCTGAACCTACAATTTCTCAATTCCAAACTTTATCAGCAAATGTAGTTCTATTTATCTATCAAATACTGCAATTCCACAAATCTGTTAGACTGAGCACATTTGCAGCTTCTCCGCATTCACAGCAACTTCAATTTCTCCACTCTCTTCAGTTTTAGCAAACCTAGCTGTCTGTATCTCTCAAAATGTCAGTTATTAGCAATTCAGCAAATTCAAGCATTTTCTCTATCAGCAGATATAACTCATTCCCAAAATGAGTAAAATCTCCCATTTCCAACAAATTCGCTGTTTGCATGATCCGCTCGTTCATTGAATCTACAAGTTTCACCATTTCAATCAATTTCTCAATCTCCAATACTTTCTGCTGTCCAACAACATAAATAGATCTATTTCTGACAACCAACTCAGATTTCAATGTTGATTTCGCTGAAGTAAGCCTTCAATATCTCCATTCCTATATTTTGTAACTAATCACGTTTCTACATTCACCTGAACCTACAATTTCTCAATTTCTAACTTTATCAGCAAATGTAGTTCTATTTTTCTATCAAATACTGCAATTCCACAAATCTGTTAGACTGAGCACATTTGCAGCTTCTCCACATTCATTGCAACTTCAATTTCTCCATTCCCTTCAGTTTTATCAAACCTTGCTGTCTGTATCTCTCAAAATGACAATTATTAGCAATTGAGCAAATTCAAGCATTTTCTCTATGAACAGATATAACTCATTCCCAAAATTAGTAAAATTCCCCATTTCCAACACATTCGCTGTTTGCATGATTCGCTCGTTCACTAAATCTAGAAGTTTCACCATTTCAATCAATTTCTCAATCTCCAACATTTTCTGCAGTCCAACAACATAAATAAGTGTATTTCTGACACCCTACTCATTTTTCAATGTTGATTTCGCTCAAGTAAGCCTTCAATATCTCCATTCCTATATTTTGCAACAAATCACGTTTCTACATTCTCCTGTACCTTCAATTTATCAATTTCTAACTTTATTAGCAAATGTAGTTCTATTTATCTATCAAATACTCCAAATCCACAAATCTGTTAGACTAAGCACATTTGCACCTTCTCCGCATTCACTGCAACTTCAACTTCTCCAAACCTTCAGTATTAGCAAACCTAGCTGTCTGTATCTCTCAAAATGTCAAATATTAGTTATTCAGCAAATTCAATCATTTTCTCCATCAGCAGATATAACTCATTCCCAAAATGAGTAAAATCTCCCATTTCCAACAAATTCGCTGTTTGCATGATCCGCTCGTACCCTGAATCTACAAGTTTCACCATGTCAATCAATTTCTCAATCTCCAATACTTTCTGCAGTCCAACAACATAAATAGATCTATTTCTGACAACCAACTCAGATTTCAATGTTGATTTCGCTGAAGTAAGCCTTCAATATCTCCATTCCTATATTTTGTAACTAATCACGTTTCTACATTCACCTGAACCTACAATTTCTCAATTCCAAACTTTATCAGCAAATGTAGTTCTATTTATCTATCAAATACTGCAATTCCACAAATCTGTTAGACTGAGCACATTTGCAGCTTCTCCACATTCACAGCAACTTCAATTTCTCCACTCCCTTCAGTTTTAGCAAACCTAGCTGTCTGTATCTCTCAAAATGTCAATTATTAGCAATTCAGCAAATTCAAGCATTTTCTCTATCAGCAGATGTAACTCATTGCCAAAATTAGCGAAATCTCACATTTCCAACAAAATCGCTCTTTGCATGATGCACTCGTTCACTGAATCTTCAAGTATCACAAATTCAATAAATTTCTCAATTTCCAATATTTTCTGCATTCCAACAACATAAATAGATCTATTCCTGACAACCGACTCAGATTTCAATGTTGATTTCGCTGAAGTAAGCCTTCAATATCTCCATTCCTATATTTTGCAACTAATCACGTTTCTACATTCACCTGAACCTACAATTTCTCAATTTCTAACTTTATTAGCAAATGTAGCTATATTTATCTATCAAATACTCCAAATGCACAAATCTGTTAGATTAAGCACATTTGCAGCTTCTCCGCATTCACTGCAACTTCAATTTCTCCAAACCTTCAGTATTAGCAAACCTAGCTGTCTGTATCTCTCAAAATGGCAAATAATAGTTATTCAGCAAATGCAATCATTTTCTCCATCAGCAGATATAACTCATTCCCAAAATGAGTAAAATCTCCCATTTCCAACAAATTCGCTGTTTGCATGATCCGCTCGTTCACTGAATCTACAAGTTTCACCATTTCAATCAATTTCTCAATCTCCAATATTTTCTGCAGTCCAATAACATAAATGGATCTACTTCTGACAACCGACTCAGATTTCAATGTTGATTTCGCTGAAGTAAGCCTTCAATATCTCCTTTCCTATATTTTGCAACTAATCACCTTTCTACATTCACCTGAACCTACAATTTCTCAATTTCTAACTTCATCAGCAAATTTAGTTCTATTTTTCTATCAAATACTAAATTCCACAAATCTGTTAGACTGAGCACATTTGCAGCTTCTCCACATTCACTGCAACTTCAATTTCTCCATTCCCTTCAGTTTAATCAAACCTAGCTGTCTGTATCTCTCAAAATGACAATTATTAGCAATTCAGCAAATTCAAGGATTTCTCTATCAACAGATATAACTCAATCCCAAAATTAGTAAAATTCCCCATTTCCAACAAATTCGCTGTTTGCATAATTCGCTCGTTCACTAAATCTAGAAGTTTCACCATTTCAATCAATTTCTCAATCTCCAATATTTTCTGCAGTCCAACAACATAAATAAATGTATTTCTGACACCCTACTCATATTTCAATGTTGATTTCGCTGAAGTAAGCCTTCAATATCTCCATTCCAATTTTTTGCAGCTAATCACGTTTCTACATTCACCTGAACCTACAATTTCTCAATTTCTAACTTTATCAGCAAATGAAGTTCAATTTATCTATCAAATACTCCAAATCCACAAATCTGTTAGACTAAGCACTTTTGCAGCTTCTCCGCATTCACTGCAACTTCAATTTCTCCAAACCTTCAGTTTTAGCAAACCTAGCTGTCTGTATCTCTCAAAAAGGCAAATATTAGTTATTCAGCAAATTCAATCATTTTCTCTATCAGCAGATATAACTCATTCCCAAAATGGGAAAAATCTCCCATTTCCAACATAATTCGCTGTTTGCGTGATCCGCTCGTTCACTGAATCTACAAGTTTCACCATTTCAATCAATTTCTCAATCTCCAATATTTTCTGCAGTCCATAACATAAATAGATCTATTTCTGACAACCTACTCATTTTTCAATGTTGATTTCGCTGAAGTAAGCCTTCAATATCTCCATTCCTATATATTGCAACTAATCAGCATTCTACATTCACCTGAACCTACAATTTCTCAATTCCAAACTTTATCAGCAAATGTAGTTCTATTTATCTATCAAATACTGCAATTCCACAAATCTGTTAGACTGAGCACATTTGCAGCTTCTCCGCATTCACAGCAACTTCAATTTCTCCACTCTCTTCAGTTTTAGCAAACCTAGCTGTCTGTATCTCTCAAAATGACAATTATTAGCAATTCAGTAAATTCAAGCATTTTCTCTATGAACAGATATAACTCATTCCCAAACTTAGTAAAATTCCCCATTTCCAACAAATTCGCTGTTTGCATAATTCGCTTGTTCACTAAATCTACAAGTTTCACCATTTCAATCAATTTCTCAATCTCCATTATTTTCTGCAGTCCAACAACGTAAATAAACGTATTTCTGACAACCTACTCATTTTTCAATGTTGATTTCGCTCAAGTAAGCCTTCAATATCTCCATTCCTATATTTTGCAACAAATCACGTTAGTACATTCTCCTGTACCTGCATTTTCCAAATTTCTTACTTTATTGGCAAATGTAGTTCTATTTATCTATCAAATACTCCAAATCCACAAATCTGTTAGACTAAGCACATTTTCAGCTTCTCCGCATTCACTGCAACTTCAATTTCTCCAAACCTTCAGTTTTAGCAAACCTAGCAGTCTGTATCTCTCAAAATGACAGATATTAGTTATTCAGCAAATTCAATCATTTTCTCTATCAGCAGATATAACTCATTCCCAAAATGAGTATAATCTCCCATTTCCAACAAATTCGCTGTTTGCATGATCCGCGCGTTCACTGAATCTACAAGTTTCACCATTTCAATCAATTTCTCAATCTCCAATATTTTCTGCAGTCCAACAACATAAATAGATCTATTTCTGTCAACCGACTCAGATTTCAATGTTGATTTCGCTGAAGTAAGCCTTCAATATCTCCATTCCTATATTTTGCAACTAATCACGTTTCTACATTCACCTGAACCTACAATTTCCCAATTTCTAACTTTATCAGCAAATGTAGTTCTATTTTTCTATCAAATACTGCAATTCCACAAATCTGTTAGACTGAGCACATTTGCAGATTCTCCACATTCACTGCAACTTCAATTTCTCCATTCCCTTCACTTTTATCAAACCTAGCTGTCTGTATCTCTCAAAATGACAATTATTAGCAATTCAGCAAATTGAAGCATTTATCTATCAACAGATATAACTCATTCCCAAAATTAATAAAATTCAACATTTCCAACAAATTCGCCGTTTGCATGTTTCGCTCGTTCCCTAAATCTAGCAGTTTCACCATTTCAATCAATTTCTCAACCTCCAATATTTTCTGCTGTCCAACAACTTAAATAAATGTATTTCTGACAACCTACTCATTTTTCAATGTTGATTTCGCTCAAGAAAGCCTTCAATATCTGCATTCCTATATTTTGCAACAAAGCACGTTTCTACATTCTCCTGTACCTGCAATTTCTCAAATTTCTAACTTTATCAACAAATGTAGTTCTATTTAGCTATCAAATACTCCAAATCCACAAATCTGTTAGACTAACCACATTTGCAGCTTCTCCGCATTCCCTGCAACTTCAATTTCTCCAAACCTTCAGTTTTAGCAAACCTAGCTTTCTGTATCTCTCAAAATGTCAATTATTAGCAAATCAGCAAATTCAAGCTTTTTCTCTATCAACAGATATAACTCATTCCCAAAATTAGCGAAATCTCACATTTCCAACAAAATCGCTGTTTGCATGATGCAATCGTTCACTGAATCTTCAAGTTTCACCAATTCAATAAAATTCTCAATTTCCAATATTTTCTGAAGTCCAACAACATAAATAGATCTATTTCTAACAACCGACTCAGATTTCAATGTTGATTTCGCTGAAGTAAGCCTTCAATATCTCCAGTCCTATATTTTGCAACTAATCACGTTTCTACATTCACCTGAACCTACAATTTCTCAATTTCTAACTTTATCAGCAAATGTAGTTCTATTTTTCTATCTAATACTGCAATTCCACAAATCTGTTAGACTGAGCACATTTGCAGCTTCCCCAAATTCATTGCAACTTCAATTTCTCCATTCCCTTCAGTTTTATCAAACCTAGCTGTCTGTATCTCTCAAAATGACAATTATTAACAATTCAGCAAATTCAAGCATTTTCTCTATGAACAGATATAACTCATTCCCAAAATTAGTAAAATTCCCCATTTCCAACACATTCGCTGTTTGCATGATTCCCTCGTTCACTAAATCTAAAAGTTTCACCATTTCAATCAATATCTCAATCTCCAACATTTTCTGCAGTCCAACAACATAAATAAATGTATTCCTGACAACCTACTCATTTTTCAATGTTGATTTCGCTCAAGTAAGCCTTCAATATCTCCATTCCTATATATTGCAAAAAATCACGTTTCTACATTCTCCTGTACCTTCAATTTATCAATTTCTAACTTTATTAGCAAATGTAGTTCTATTTATCTATCAAATACTCCAAATCCACAAATCTGTTAGTCTAAGCACATTTGCAGCTTCTCCGCATTCACTGCAACTTCAATTTCTCCAAACCTTCAGTTTTAGCAAACCTAGCTGTCTGTATCTCTCAAAAAGGCAAATATTAGTTATTCAGCAAATGCAATCATTTTCTCCATCAGCAGATATAACTCATTCCCAAAATGAGTAAAATCTCCCATTTCCAACAAATTCGCTGTTTGCATGATCCGCTCGTTCCCTGAATCTACAAGTTTCACCATTTCAATCAATTTCTCAATCTCCAATACTTTCTGCAGTCCAACAACATAAATAGGTCTATTCCTGACAACCGACTCAGATTTCAATGTTGATTTCGCTGAAGTAAGCCTTCAATATCTCCATTCCTATATATTGCAACTAATCAGCATTCTACATTCACCTGAACCTACAATTTCTCAATTCCAAACTTTATCAGCAAATGTAGTTCTATTTATCTATCAAATACTGCAATTCCACAAATCTGTTAGACTGAGCACATTTGCAGCTTCTCCACATTCACAGCAACTTCAATTTCTCCACTCCCTTCAGTTTTAGCAAACCTAGCTGTCTGTATCTCTCAAAATGTCAATTATTAGCAATTCAGCAAATTCAAGCATTTTCTCTATCAACAGATATAACTCATTGCCAAAATTAGCGAAATCTCACATTTCCAACAAAATCGCTCTTTGCATGATGCACTCGTTCACTGAATCTTCAAGTATCACAAATTCAATAAATTTCTCAATTTCCAATATTTTCTGCATTCCAACAACATAAATAGATCTATTTCTGACAACCGACTCAGATTTCAATGTTGATTTCGCTGAAGTAAGCCTTCAATATCTCCATTCCAATTTTTTGCAGCTAATCACGTTTCTACATTCACCTGAACCTACAATTTCTCAATTTCTAACTTTATCAGCAAATGAAGTTCAATTTATCTATCAAATACTCCAAATCCACAAATCTGTCAGACTAAGCACTTTTGCAGCTTCTCCGCATTCACTGCAACTTCAATTTCTCCAAACCTTCAGTTTTAGCAAACCTCGCTGTCTGTATCTCTCAAAAAGGCAAATATTAGTTATTCAGCAAATTCAATCATTTTCTCTATCAGCAGATATAACTCATTCCCAAAATGGGTAAAATCTCCCATTTCCAACATAATTCGCTGTTTGCATGATCCGCTCGTTCACTGAATCTACAAGTTTCACCATTTCAATCAATTTCTCAATCTCCAATATTTTCTGCAGTCCATAACATAAATAGATCTATTTCTGACAACCTACTCATTTTTCAATGTTGATTTCGCTGAAGTAAGCCTTCAATATCTCCATTCCTATATATTGCAACTAATCAGCATTCTCCATTCACCTGAACCTACAATTTCTCAATTCCAAACTTTATCAGCAAATGTAGTTCTATTTATCTATCAAATACTGCAATTCCACAAATCTGTTAGACTGAGCACATTTGCAGCTTCTCCGCATTCACAGCAACTTCAATTTCTCCACTCCCTTCAGTTTTAGCAAACCTAGCTGTCTGTATCTCTCAAAATGTCAGTTATTAGCAATTCAGCAAATTCAAGCATTTTCTCTATCAACAGATATAACTCATTGCCAAAATGAGTAAAGTCTGCCATTTCCAACAAATTCGCTGTTTGCATGATCCGCTCGTTCATTGAATCTACAAGTTGCACCATTTCAATCAATTTCTCAATCTCCAATATTTTCTGCAGTCCAGCAACATAAATAGATCTATTTCTGACAACCGACTCAGATTTCAATGTTGATTTCGCTGAAGTAAGCCTTCAATATCTCCATTCCTATATTTTGCAACTAATCACGTTTCTACATTCACCTGAACCTACAATTTCTCAATTTCTAACTTTATCAGCAAATGTAGTTCTATTTTTCTATCAAATACTGAAATTCCACAAATCTGTTACACTGAGCACTTCTCCACATTGACTGCAACTTCAATTTCTCCACTCCCTTCAGTTTTATCACACCTAGCTGTCTGTATCTCTCAAAATGACAATTATTAGCAATTCAGCAAATTCAAGCATTTTCTCTATGAACAGATATAACTCATTCCCAAAATTAGTAAAATTCCCCATTTCCAACAAATTCGCTGTTTGCATAATTCGCTCGTTCACTAAATCTACAAGTTTCACCATTTCAATCAATTTCTCAATCTCCATTATTTTCTGCAGTCCAACAACATAAATAAATGTATTTCTGACAACCTACTCATTTTTCAATGTTGATTTCGCTCAAGTAAGCCTTCAATATCTCCATTCCTATATTTTGCAACAAATCACGTTGCTACATTCTCCTGTACCTGCATTTTCTCAATTTCTTACTTTATTGGCAAATGTAGTTCTATTTATCTATCAAATACTCCAAATCCACAAATCTGTTAGACTAAGCACATTTGCAGCTTCTCCGCATTCACTGCAACTTCAATTTCTCCAAACCTTCAGTTTTAGCAAACCTAGCTGTCTGTATCTCTCAAAATGACAAATATTAGTTATTCAGCAAATTCAATCATTTTCTCTATCAGCAGATATAACTCATTCCCAAAATTAGTAAAATTCCGCATTTCCAACAAATTCGCTGTTTGCATGATCCGCTCGTACCCTGAATCTACAAGTTTCACCATTTCAATCAATTTCTCAATCTCCAATACTTTCTGCAGTCCAACAACATAAATAGATCTATTTCTGACAACCAACTCAGATTTCAATGTTGATTTCGCTGAAGTAAGCCTTCAATATCTCCATTCCTATATTTTGTAACTAATCACGTTTCTACATTCACCTGAACCTACAATTTCTCAATTTCTAACTTTATCAGCAAATGTAGTTCTATTTATCTATCAAATACTGCAATTCCACAAATCTGTTAGACTGAGCATATTTGCAGCTTCTCCACATTCACTGCAACTTCAATTTCTCCATTCCCTTCAGTTTTAGCAAACCTAGCTGTCTCTATCTCTCAAAATGTCAATTATTAGCAATTCAGCAAATTCAAGCATTTTCTCTATCAACAGATATAACTCATTCCCAAAATTAGTAAAATTCCCCATATCCAACAAATTCGCTGTTTGCATAATTCGCACGTTCACTAAATCTACAAGTTTCACCATTTCAATCAATATCTCAATCTCCAATATTTTCTGCAGTCCAACAACATAAATAAATGTATTTCTGACACCCTACTCATATTTCAATGTTGATTTCGCTCAAGAAAGCCTTCCTATATTTTGCAACAAATCACGTTTCTACTTTCTCCTGTACCTGCAATTTCTCAAATTTCTAACTTTATCAGCAAATGTAGTTCTATTTAGCTATCAAATCCTCCAAATCCACAAATCTGTTAGACTAAGCACATTTGCAGCTTCTCCACATTCACTGCAACTTCAATTTCTCCAAACCTTCATTATTAGCAAACCTAGCTGTCTGTATCTCTCAAAATGTCAAATATTAGTTATTCAGCAAATTCAATCATTTTCTCCATCAGCAGATATAACTCATTCCCAAAATTAGTAAAATTCCGCATTTCCAACAAATTCGCTGTTTGCATAATTCGCTCGTTCACTAAATCTAGAAGTCTCAGCATTTCAATCAATTTCACAATCTCCAATATTTTATGCAGTCCAACAACATAAATAAATGTATTTCTGACACCCTACTCATATTTCAATGTTAATTTCGCTGAAGTAAGCCTTCAATATCCCCATTCCTATTTTTTGCAGCTAATCAAGTTTCTACATTCACCTGAACCTACAATTTCTCAATTTCCAACTTTATCAGCAAATGAAGTTCAATTTATCTATCAAATACTCCAAATCCACAAATCTGTTAGACTAAGCACATTTGCAGCTTCTCCGCATTCACTGCAACTTCAATTTCTCCAAACCGTCAGTATTAGCAAACCTAGCTGTCTGTATCTCTCAAAATGTCAAATAATAGTTATTCAGCAAATTCAATCATTTTCTCCATCAGCAGATATAACTCATTCCCAAAATGAGTAAAATGTCCCATTTCCAACAAATTCGCTGTTTGCATGATCCGCTCGTTCACTGAATCTACAAGTTTCACCATTTCAATCAATTTCTCAATCTCCAATATTTTCTAAAGTCCAATAACATAAATAGATCTATTTCTGACAACCGACTCAGATTTCAATGTTGATTTCGCTGAAGTAAGCCTTCAATATCTCCATTCCTATATTTTGTAACTAATCACGTTTCTACATTCACCTGAACCTACAATTTCTCAATTTCTAACTTTATCAGCAAATGTAGTTCTATTTTTCTATCAAATACTGCAATTCCACAAATCTGTTAGACTGAGCACATTTGCAGCTTCTCCACATTCACTGCAACTTCAATTTCTCCATTCCCTTCAGTTTTAGCAAACCTAGCTGTCTGTATCTCTCAAAATGACAATTATTAGCAATTCAGCAAATTCAAGCATTTTCTCTATCAACAGATATAACTCATTCCCAAAATTAGTAAAATTCCCCATTTCCAACAAATTCGCTGTTTGCATAATTCGCACGTTCACTAAATCTAGAAGTTTCATCATTTCAATCAATATCTCAATCTCCAATATTTTCTGCAGTCCAACAAAATAAATAAATGTATTTCTGACACCCTACTCATATTTCAATGTTGATTTCGCTGAAGTAAGCCTTCAATATCTCCATTCCTATTTTTTGCATCTAAACACGTTTCTACATTCACCTGAACCTACAATTTCTCAATTTCTAACTTTATCAGCAAATGAAGTTCAATTTATCTATCAAATACTCCAAATCCACAAATCTGTTAGACTAAGCACTTTTGCAGCTTCTCCGCATTCACTGCAACTTCAATTTCTCCAAACCTTCAGTTTTTGCAAACCTAGCTGTCTGTATCTCTCGAAAAGAGAAATATTAGTTATTCAGCAAATTCAATCATTTTCTCTATCAGCAGATATAACTCATTCCCAAAATGGGTAAAATCTCCCATTTCCAACAAATTCGCTGTTTGTGTGATCTGCTCGATCACTGAATCTACAAGTTTCACCATTTCAATCAATTTCTCAATCTCCAATATTTTCTGCAGTCCATAACATAAATAGATCTATTTCTGACAACCGACTCATTTTTCAATGTTGATTTCGCTGAAGTAAGCCTTCAATATCTCCATTCCTGTATATTGCAACTAATCAGCATTCTACATTCACCTGAACCTACAATTTCTCAAATCCAAACTTTATCAGCAAATGTAGTTCTATTTATCTATCAAATACTGCAATTCCACAAATCTGTTAGACTGAGCACATTTGCAAATCTCCACATTCACAGCAACTTCAATTTCTCCACTCCCTTCTTTTTTTAGCAAACCTAGCTGTCTGTATCTCTCAAAATGTCAATTATTAGCAATTCAGCAAATTCAAGCATTTTCTCTATCAACAGATATAACTCATTGCCAAAATTAGCGAAATCTCACATTTCCAACAAAATCGCTGTTTGCATGATGCACTCGTTCACTGAATCTTCAAGTTTCACAAATTCAATAAATTTCTCAATTTCCAATATTTTCTGAAGTCCAACGACATAAATAGATCTATTTCTGACATACCGACTCAGATTTCAATGTTGATTTCGCTAAAGTAAGCCTTCAATATCTCCATTCCTATATTTTGCAAATAATCAAGTTTCTACATTCACCTGAACCTTCAATTTCTCAATTTCTACCCAAAAAATTCAACAACAACCTCAATATTGAAAATTACCAACAAAGTCAACAACAACCTTAACATTGCAAAACACCAAGAAATTCAACAAAAACCTCAACAATGAAAAACGAAAAAATTCAACAACAACCTCAACCATGAAAACTCTAACAAATTCATCAAAAACCTCAACAATGAAAAACACCAACAAATTCAACAACGTCAACATTGAAAAACACGTACAAATTCAACTGTACCTCAACTTTGAAAAATACAAAAAAGTTAAAAAAAAAACATTGATTCCACCAATAAATTCAACAACAACCTCAATATTGAAAATCACCAACAAATTCAACAACATCATCAACATTTGAAAACACCAACAAATTCAACAACAACCTCAACATTGAAAAACATCAAAAAAATCAACAACAATCTCAATATTGAAAATCACCAACAAATTCAACAACAAACTCAACATTGAAAAACATCAGAAAATTCAACAAAAACATCAACATTCAAAAACAACAACAAATTCAACAAAAACCTCAACAATGAAAATCCTCAAAATATTGAACAACAACCTCAAGAATCAAAAACACCAAAAAATTCAACAACAACCTTAACTTTGATAAACACTAACAAATTCAACAACCTCAACATTGAAAAACACCAGCAAATTCAACTAAAACCTTAACTTTGAAAATTACAAAAACGTTTTAAAATTAACATTGATAACAGTAATAAATTCAACAACAACCTCAATATTGAAAATCACCAATAAATTGAACAACAACCTCAATAATGAATAACATCAAAAAATTCAACAACAACAACCTCAACAATGAAAAACAGCAAAAATTTCAACAACAGCCTCAGCATTGAAAATCTCCAACAATGTCAAAAACAACCTCAACAATTAAAAACAGCAAAGAGTTCAGCAACAAACTCAACATTGAAAATCACCAACAAATTCAACATAAAACCTCAATAATGAAAAACATCAAAAAATTCCACAACAACCTCAACATTCAAAAACACCAAAAAATTCAAACAAAACCTCAGCAATGAAAAACACCTAAAAATTCAACAACAAACTCAACTTTGAAAAAGACCAACAGAATCAACAACCTCAACATTGAAAAAGAGCAGCAAATTCAACAACAACCTCAACAATGAAAAACATCAAAAAATTCAACAACAACCTCAACTTTGAAAAACACCAACAAATTCAACTGGAAGCTCAACGTTGAAAAATCCAATAAAAATTGAAAAAAACCCATTGATAACACCAATAAATTCAACAACAACCTCAACATTGCAAAACACCAACAAATTCAACAACAACCTCAACATTGCAAAACACCAACAAATTCAACAACCTCAACATTGAAAAACAGCAACAAATTCACCTACAACCTCAATATTGAAAATCACCAACAAAGTCAAAAACAATCTCAACATTCAAAAACACCAACAAATTCAACAAAAACCTCAACAATGAATAACATCAAAAAATTGAACAACAACCACAACTTTGAAAAACACCAACAAATTCAACTGGAACCTCAACGTTGAAAAATACAATAAAGTTAAAAAAATAACCATTGATAACACCAATAAATTCAACAACAACCTCAATATTGAAAATCACCAACAAAGTCAACAACAACCTCAACAATGAAAACACCAAAAAATTCAACAACAAACTCAACATTGAAAAACACCAAAAAATTCAACAACAACCTCAACATTCAAAAACAACAACAAATTCAACAAAAACCTCAACAATGAAAAACACCAAAAAATTCAACAACAACCTCAATATTGAAAATCACCAACAAAGTCAACAACAACCTTAACATTGCAAAACACCAACAAATTCAACAACCTCAACATTGAAAAACACGAACAAATTCAACTGTACCTCAACTTTGAAAAATACAAAAAAGTTAAAAAAAAAACATTGATTCCACCAATAAATTCAACAACAACCTCAACAATGAAAATCACCAACAACTTCAACAACAACCTCAAAATTTAAAAACATCAACAAATTCAACAACAACCTCAACATTGAAAAACACCAACAAATTCAAATGCAATCTCAACTTTGAAAAATACAAAAAAGTTCAAAAAAAACCATTGATAACACGAATAAATTCAACAACAACCTCAATATTGAAAATCACCAACAAAGTCAACAACAACATCAACATTGCAAAACACCAAAAAATTCAACAACAACCTCAACATTCAAAAAGACCAACAAATACAACAAAAACCTCAACAATGAAAAACAACAAAAAATTCAACAACAACCTCAATATTGAAAATCACCAACAAAGTCAACAACAACCTTAACATTGCAAAACACCAACAAATTCAACAACCTCAACATTGAAAAACACGAACAAATTCAACTGTATCTCAACTTTGAAAAATACATAAAAGTTAAAAAAAAACATTGATTCCACCAATAAATTCAACAACAACCTCAATATTGAAAATCACCAACAAATTCAACAACAACCTCAAAATTTAAAAACATCAACAAATTCAACAACAACCTCAACATTGAAAAACATCAAAAATTTCAACAACAACCTCAACATTCAAAAACAACAACAAATTCAACAAAAACCTCAACAATGAAAAACACCAAAAAATTTAACAACAACCTCAATATTGAAAATCACCAACAAATTCAACAACAAACTCAACATTGAAAAACATCAAAAAATTCAACAACAACATCAACATTGCAAAACACCCACAAATTCAACACAACCTCAACAATGAAAAACCAAAAAATTCAACAACAACCTCAACAATGAAAAACACCAACAAGTTCAACAAAAACCTCAACAATGAAAAACAGCAACAAATTCAACAACCTCAATATTGAAAAATACGAACAAATACAACTACGACCTCAACTTTGAAAAATAGAAAAAAGTTAAAAAAAAACATTGATACCACCAATAAATTCAACAACAACCTCAATATTAAAAATCACCAACAAATTCAACAACAACCTCAACATTGAAAAACACCAAAAAATTCAAAAACAACCGCAGCATTGAAAAATTCCAACAAATTCAACAACAACCTCAACAAGTAAAACACCGAAAAATTCAACAACAAACTCATCATTGAAAATCACCAACAAATGCAAGAACAGCCTCAACAATGAAAAAGATCAAAAAATTCAACAACATCCTCAACATTCAAAAACAACAATAAATTCAACAACAACCTCAACAATGAAAAACAACGAAAAATTCAACAACAACCTCAACTTTGAAAAACACCATCAGATTAAAAAACCTCCACATTCATAAACTCCAACAAATTCAACAACAACCTCAACAATGATAAACACCAACAAATTCAACAACCTCAACATGGAAAAACACCAACAAACTCAACTGCAACATCAACTTTGAAAAATACAAAAAAGTTCAAAATAAACATTGATAAAATCAATAAATTCAACAACAACCTCAATATTGAAAATCACCAACAAATTCAGCAACAACCTCAACAATGAAAAACATCAAAAAATTCAACAACAACCTCAACATTCAAAAACAACAACAAATTCAACAAAAACCTCAACAATGAAAAACACCAAAATATTCAATGACAACCTCAACATTGAAAAACATCAACAAATACAACTGCAACCTCATCTTTGAAAAATACAAAAAAGTTCAAAGAAAACCATTGATAACATCAATAAATTCAACAACAACCTCAGTACTGAAAATCACGAACAAATTCAACAACAGCCTCATCAATGAATAACATCAACAAATTCAACAACAACAACCTCAACTTTGTAAAACACCAACAGATTCAACAACCTCAACATTCAGAAACACCATCAAAATCAACAAAAACTTCAACAATGAAAAATACCAAAAAATTCAACAACATCCCAAACACTGAAAAATACCAACAGATTCAACAACATCCTCAATATTGAAAATCACCAACAAATTCAACAACAACCTCAACATTGAAAAACATCAACAAATTCAACTGCAAACTCAACTTTGAAAAATGCAAAAAAGTTCAAAGAAAACCATTTATCAATAAATTCAACAACAACCTCAATATTGAAAATCAACAAAAAATTCAACAACAAACTCATCAATGAATAACATCAAAAAATTCAACAACAACAACAACCTCAACAATGAAAAACACCAAACCATTCAACAACAACCTCAAAATTGAAAAATTGCAACAATTTCAACAACAACCTCAACAATGAAAAACACCAAAAAATTCAACAACAAACTTAACAATGAAAAACACCAACAAATTCTACTGCAACCTCAACTTTAAAAAATACAAAAGAGTTAAAAAAAAACGATTGCTAGCACCAATAAATTCAACAACAACCTCAATATTGAAAATCACCAACAAATGCAACAACAACCTCAACAATGAATAACATCAAAAAGTTCAACAACAACCTCAACAAAGAAAAACACCAAAAAATACAACAACAACCTCAACATTGAAAAACTCCAACAATTTCAACAATCTCAACATTGAAAAACACCAACAAATTCAACTGCAACCTCAACTTTGAAAAACACCAACAAATTCAACAACCTCAACATTGAAAAAGAGCAGCAAATTCAACAACAACCTCAACAATGAAAAACATCAAAAAATTCAACAACAACCTCAACTTTCAAAAACACCAACAAATTTAAATGCAACCTCAACTTTGAAGAATACAAAAGGGTTCAAAAAAAATCATTGATAACACCAATACATTCAACAACAACCTCAATATTGAAAATCACCAACAAAGTCAACAACAACCTCAACATTGCAAAGGAGCAACAAATTCAAACACAACCTCAATATTGAAAATCACCAACAAATTCAACAACAACCTCAACAATGAATAACATCAAAAAATTAAAAACAACAACCACAACTTTGACAAACACTAGCAAATTCAACAACCTCAACATTGAAAAACACCACCAAACTCAACTACAACCTCAACTTTAAAAAATACAAAACATTAAAAAAAAAATTGATAACAACAATAAATTCAACAACAACCTCAATATTGAAAATCACCAACAAATTCAACAACAACCTCAACAATGAATAACATCAAAAAATTCAACAACAACATCAACAATGAAAAACACCAAAAAATTCAACAACAACCTCAGCATTGAAAATCTCCAACAATTTCAACAACAACCTCAACAATGAAAGACACCAAACAATTCAAAAACAAACTCAACATTGAAAATCACCAACAAATTCAACAACAACCTCATCAATGAAAAACACCAAAAATTCAACAACAAACACTTTGAAAAAGACCAACAGATTCAACAACCTCAACATTGAAAAAGAGCAGCAAATTCCACTGCAAACTAAACTTTGAAAAACACCAACAAATTCAACTGCAACTTCAACTTTGAAAAATACAAAAAGTTCAAAAAAACCATTGATAACACCAATACATTCAACAACAACCTCAATATTGAAAATCACCAACAAAGTCAACAACAAACTCAACACTGCAAAACGCCAACCAATTAAACAGCAACCTCAACAATGAAAAACACCAAATAATTCAACAACAACCTCAACTTTGAAAAATACAAAAAAGTTCAAAAAAACCATTGATAACACCAATATATTCAACAACATGCTCAATATTGAAATTCACCAACAAATTCAACAACAACCTCAACATTGCAAAACACCAACAAATTCAACAAAAACCTCAACAATGAAAAACACCAAAAAATTCAACATCAACATCCACTTTGAAAAACAATACAAATTCAACAACCTCAACATTGAAATACACCAACAAATTCAACAACAACCTCAACAATGAATAACATGAAAAAATTCAACAAAAACAAACTCAACAATGGATAACACCAATAAATTCAACAACAACCTCAATATTGAAAATCACTAACAAAGTCAACAACAACCTCAACATTGCAATACACCAACAAATTCAACAACAACCTCATCAATGAAAAACACCAAAAAATTCAATAAACAACCTTCACATTCATAAACACCAACAAATTCAACAAAAACCTCAACAATGAAAAACACCAAAAAATTCAACTGCAGCCTCAACTTTGAAAAATACAAAAAGTTAAAAAAAAACCATTGATAACACGAATAAATTCAACAACAACCTCAATATTGGAAATCACCAACAAATTCAACAACAACCTCAACTTTGAAAAACACCAACAAATTCAACAAACTCAACATTGAAAAACAACAGCAAATTCAAAAACCTCAATACTGAAAATCACCAACAAATTCAACAACAACCTCAACAATGAATAACATCAAAAAATTCAACAAAAACAATCTCAACAATGAAAAACACCAATAAATTCAATAACAACCTCAATGTTGAAAATCAGCAACAAATCCAACAACAACCTCCACTTTGAAAACTCCAACAAATTCAACAACAATCTCAACATTGAAAAACATCAACAAATTCCACAACAAACTCAGTATTGAAAATCACCAACTAACTGAACAACAACCTCAATATTGAAAATAACCAAAAAATTCAACAACAACCTCGACTTTGAAAAACACCAACAAATTCAATAACCTCAAAATTGAAAATGCCAACAAATTCAGCTGCATCCTCAACTTTGAAAAACACAAAAAAGTTTAAAAAAAAAACATTGACAACACCAATAAATTCAAGAACAACCTCATCATTGAAAATGTCCAACAATTTCAACAACAACCTCAACAATGAAAAACACCAAACAATTCAGCAACAAACTCAATATTGAAGATCACCAACAAATTCAACAAGAAGATCATCAATGAAAAACACCAAAAATTCAACAACAAACTCAACTTTGAAATAGACCAACAGATTCAAGAACCTCAACATTGAAAAAGAGCAGCAAATTCAACAACAACCTCAACAATGGAAAACATCAAAAAATTCAACAACAAACTCAACATTGAAAAACTCCAACAAATTCAAGTGCAACCTCCACTTTGAAAAATACAAAAAAGTTCAAAAAAAACCATTGATAACACGAATAAATTCAACAACAACCTAAATATTGAAAATCACCAACAAAGTCAACAACAACCTCAACATTGCAAAACCCCAAATAATTCAACAGCAACCTCAACAATGAAAAACACCAACAAATTCAACAACAACCTCAACATTCAAAAACACCAACAAATCTAACATAAACCTCAACAATGAAAAACACCAAAAAATTCAACAACAACCTCAACTTTGAAAAATACAAAAAAGATCAAAATAACCCATTGATAACACCAATAAATTCAACAACAACCTCAATATTGAAAATCACCAACAAATTCAACAACAACCTCAACATTGCAAAACGCCAACAAATTCAACAAAAACCTCAACAATGAAGAACACCAACAAATTCAAATGCAACCTCAACTTTGAAAAACACTAACAAAGTCAACAACCTCAACATTGAAAAACACCAACAAATTCAGCTGCAACCTCAACTTTGAAAAATATAAAAAAGTTTTAAAACAAACATTGATAACACCAGTAAATTCAACAACAACCTCAATATTGAAAATCACCAGCAAATTCAACAACAACATCAACAATGAATAACATCAAAAAATTCAACAACAACATCAACAATGAATAACATCAAAAAATTCAACAACAACCTCAACAATGAAATACACCAAAAAAATGAACAACAACCTCAACGTTAAAAATCACCAACAAATTCAACAACAACCTAACAATAAGAAACATCAAAAAATTCTACAACAACCTCAACATTCAGAAACACCAACAAATTCAACAAAAACCTCAGCAATGAAAGACACCAAAAAATTCAACAACAAACTCAACTTATAAAAACACCAAAAGTTTCAACAACCTCAACATTGAAAATGAGCTGCAAAATCAACATCAACCTCAACAATGAAAAACATCAAAAAATTCATCAACAACCTCAACTTTGAGAAACACCAACAAATTCAACTGCAACCTCAACTTTGAAAAATAGAAAAAAGTTCAATAAAAACATTGATAACACCAATAAACTCAACAACAACCTCAATATTTAAAGTCTCCAACAAAGTCAACAACATCCTCAACATTGCTAAAAACCAACAAATTCAACAAAAACAAAAAATTCAACAACAAACTCAACATTGAAATTCACCAACAAATTCAACAAAAACCTCAACAATGAAAAACACCAAAAAATTCAACAACAACCTCAATCTTGAAAAACACCAACTAATTCAACAACCTCAATATTGGAAAAAACCAAAAAATTCAAATGCAACCTCAACTTTGAAAAACTCTAACAAAGTCAACATCGTCAACATTGAAAAACATTAACAAATTCAACAACAGCCTCAACAATGAATAACTTCAAAAAATAAAACAACAACCTCAACAATGAAAAACACCAAACAATTCAATAACAAACTCAACACTGAAAATCACCAGCAAATTCAACAACAACCTCAACAATGAAAAACATCAATAAGTTAAACAACAAACTCATCTTTGAAGAACACCAACAAATTCAACAACAAACTCAATATTGAAAATCAACAACAAATTCAACAACAACCTTAAAATTCAAATACACCAGCAAATTCAACAACAACCTCAACTTTGAAAAACAGCAACAAATTCAACAACAGCATCAACTTCTAAAAATACAAAAAAGTTCAACTAAATAAAAATTGATAACACCAACAAATTCAAATATAACCTCAATATTGAATATCACCAACAAATTCAAAAACAACCTAAACTTTGAAAAACACCAACAAATTCAACAACCTCAACATTGAAAAAGAGCAGCAAATTCAACAACAACCTCAACAATGAGACACATCAAAAAATTCAACAACAACCTGAACTTTGAAACACACCAACAAATTCAACTGCAACCTCAACTTTGAAAAATGCAAAAAAGTTTAAAAAAAGCCATTGATAACACCAATAAATTCAACAACAACCTCAATATCGAAAATCATCAACAAAGTCAACAACAACCTCAACATTGCAAAACAAAAACAAATTCAACAACAACCTCCATAATGAAAGACACCAAAAAATTCAACAACAACCTCAACTTTGAAAAACACCAACAAATTCAACAACCTCGACATTGAAAAGCACCAACAAATTCAACTGCAACCTCAACTTTGAAAAATACAAAAAAGTTCAAAAAAAAAGCATTGATAACACCAATAAATTCAACAACAACCTCAATATTGAAAATCACCAACAAATTCAACAACAACCTCAACAATGAATAACATCAAAAAATTCATGAACATCAGCCTCAACATTGAAAAACACCAGCAAATTCAAAAACCACAACTTTGAAAAACACCAACAAATTCTTCAAACTCAATATTGGAAAACACCAACAAATTTAACAACAACCTCAACAATGAATAACATCAAAAAATTCAATAACAACCTCAATATTGAAAATCACCCGCAAATTCAACAATAACCTCAACATTGAAAATCACCAACAAATCCAACAACAACCTCCACTTTGAAAACTCCAACAAATTCAACAACAAACTCAGTATTGAAAATCACCAACTAACTGAACAACAACCTCAATTTTGAACATAACCAAAAAATTCAACAACAACCTCGACTTTGAAAAACACCAACAAATTCAATAACCTCAAAATTCAAAATACCAACAAATTCAGCTGCACCCTCAACTTTGAAAAACACAAAAAAGTTTTAAAAAATACATTGACAACACCAATAAATTCAAGAACAACCTCAACATTGAAAATGTCCAACAATTTCAACAACAACCTCAACAATGAAAAACACCAAACAATTCAACAACAAACTCAATATTGAAGATCACCAACAAATTCAACAAAAAGATCATCAATGAAAAACACCAATAATTCAACAACAAACTCAACTTTGAAAAAGACCAACAGATTCAACAATCTCAACATTGAAAAAGAGCAGCAAATTCAACAACAACCTCAACAATGGAAAACATCAAAAATACAACAACAAACTCAACATTGAAATACTCCAACAAATTCAAGTGCAACCTCAACTTTGAAAAATACAAAAAAGTTCAAAAAAAACCATTGATAACACGAATAAATTCAACAACAACCTAAATATTGAAAATCACCAACAAAGTCAACAACAACCTCAACATTGCAAAACCCCAAATAATTCAACAGCAACCTCAACAATGAAAAACACCAACAAATTCAACAACAACCTCAACATTCAAAAACACCAACAAATCTAACATAAACCTCAACAATGAAAAACACCAAAAAATTCAACAACAACCTCAACTTTGAAAAATACAAAAAAGATCAAAATAACCCATTGATAACACCAATAAATTCAACAACAACCTCAATATTGAAAATAACCAACAAATTCAACAACAACCTCAACATTGCAAAACGCCAACAAATTCAACAAAAACCTCAACAATGAATAACACCAACAAATTCAAATGCAACCTCAACTTGGAAAAAGACTAACAAAGTCAACAACCTCAACATTGAAAAACACCAACAAATTCAGCTGCAACCTCAACTTTGAAAAATACAAAAAAGTTTTAAAACAAACATTGATAACACCAGTAAATTCAACAACAACCTCAATATTGAAAATCACCAACAAATTCAACAACAACATCAACAATGAATAACATCAAAAAATTCAACAACAACCTCAACAATGAAATACACCAAAAAAAATGAACAACAACCTCAACGTTAAAAATCACCAACAAATTCAACAACAACCTAACAATGAGAAACATCAAAAAATTCTACAACAACCTCAACATTCAGAAACACCAACAAATTCAACAAAAACCTCAGCAATGAAAGACACCAAAAAATTCAACAACAAACTCAACTTATAAAAACACCAAAAGTTTCAACAACCTCAACATTGAAAATGAGCTGCAAAATCAACAACAACCTCAACAATGAAAAACATCAAAAAATTCAACAACAACCTCAACTTTGAGAAACACCAACAAATTCAACTGCAACCTCAAATTTGAAAAATAGAAAAAAGTTCAAAAAAAACATTGATAACACCAATAAACTCAACAACAACCTCAATATTTAAAGTCTCCAACAAAGTCAACAACATCCTCAACTTTGCTAAAAACCAACAAATTCAACAAAAACAAAAAATTCAACAACAAACTCAACATTGAAATTCACCAACAAATTCAACAACAACCTCAACTTTGAAAAACAGCAACAAATTCAACAACAACATCAACTTCTAAAAATACAAAAAAGTTCAACTAAATAAAAATTGATAACACCAACAAATTCAAATATAACCTCAATATTGAATATCACCAACAAATTCAAAAACAACCTAAACTTTGAAAAACACCAACAAATTCAACAACCTCAACATTGAAAAAGAGCAGCAAATTCAACAACAACCTCAACAATGAGACACATCAAAAAATTCAACAACAACCTGAACTTTGAAACACACCAACAAATTCAACTGCAACCTCAACTTTCAAAAATGCAAAAAAGTTTAAAAAAAGCCATTGATAACACCAATAAATTCAACAACAACCTCAATATCGAAAATCACCAAAAAAGTCAACAACAACCTCAACATTGCAAAACAAAAACAAATTCAACAACAACCTCCATAATGAAAGACACCAAAAAATTCAACAACAACCTCAACTTTGAAAAACACCAACAAATTCAACAACCTCGACATTGAAAAGCACCAACAAATTCAACTGCAACCTCAACTTTGAAAAATACAAAAAAGTTCAAAAAAAAAGCATTGATAACACCAATAAATTCAACAACAACCTCAATATTGAAAATCACCAACAAATTCAACAACAATCTCAACAATGAATAACATCAAAAAATTCAAGAACATCAGCCTCAACATTGAAAAACACCAGCAAATTCAAAAACCACAACTTTGAAAAACACCAACAAATTCTTCAAACTCAATATTGGTAAACACCAACAAATTCAACAACAACCTCAACAATGAATAACATCAAAAAATTCAAGAACATCAACCTCAACATTGAAAAACACAGGCAAATTCAAAAACCACAACTTTGAAAAACACCAACAAATTCTTCAAACTCGATATTGAAAATCACCAACAAATTCAACATCAACCTCAACAATGAATAACATCAAAAAATTCAAGAACATCAACCTCAACATTGAAAAACACCAGCAAATTCAAAAACCGCAACTTTGAAAAACACCAACAAATTCTTCAAACTCAGTATTGGAAATCACCAACAAATTCAACAACAAATTCAACATTCAAAAACACCAACACATTCAACAAAAATCTCAACAATGAAAAACACCAAAAAATTCAACAAAAACCTCAAAATTGAAAAACACCAACAAATTCAACAACAACCTCAACAATGAATAACATCACAAAATTTAACAACAACAACCTCAACAATGAAAAATACCAAAAAATTCAACAACAACCTCAACATTCAAAAACACCAACAAATTCAACAAAAATCTCAACAATGAAAAACACCAAAAAATTCAACAAAAACCTCAAAATTGAAAAACACCAACAAATTCAACTACAACAACCTCAACAATGAATAACATCACAAAATTTAACAACAACAACCTCAACAATGAAAAATACCAAAAAATTCAACAACAACCTCAACATTCAAAAACACCAACAAATTCAACAACAACCACAACTTTGAAAAACACCAACAATTTCAACAACCTCAACATTGCAAAACACCAACAAATTCAACAAGAAATTCAACTTTTAAAAATATAAAAAAGTTCAACAAAATAAAAATTGATAACACCAACAAATACAACAACAACCTCAATATTGAATATCACCGACAAATTCAACAACAACGTCAACTTTCAAAAACGCCATCAAATTCAAAAACCTCAACTTTGAAAAAGAGCAGCAAATTCAACAACAACCTCAACAATGAAAAACACCAACAAATTCAACTGCAAACTAAACTTTGAAAAATACAAAAAAGTTCAAAAAAAACCATTGATAACAACTAAAATTCAACAGCAACCTAAAAATTGAAAATTAGCAACAAAGTCAACAAGAACCTCAACATTGCAAAACACCAACAAATTCAACAACAACCTCAACAATGAAAGACACCAAAAAATTCAATAACAACATGAACATTCAAAAACACCAACAAATGCAACAAAAACCTCAACAATGAAAAAGACAAAAAAATTCAATGACAACCTCAACTTTGAAAAACACAAACAAATTCAACAACCTCAACATATAAAAACACCAACAAATTCAACTGCTACCTCAACTATGAAAAATACAAAAAAGTTCAAAGATAACACCAATAAATTCAACAACAACCTCAATATTGAAAATCAGCAATAAATTCAACAACAACCTCAATATTGAAAATCACCAATAAATTCAACAACAACCTCAATATTGAAAATCACCAACAAATTCAACAACAACCTCATCAATGAATAACATCAAAAAATTCAACAACAACAGCCTCGACAATGAAAAAAACCAAAACATTCAACAACTACCTCCAGATTGAAAAACTCCAACAATTTCAACAACAACCTCAACAGTGAAAAACACCAAAAAATTCAACAACAAGCTCAACATTGAAAAACACCAACAAATTCAACAAGAACCTCAACAATGAAAAACACCAACAAATTCAACAACAACCTCAACAATGAATAACATCATAAAATTTAACAACAACCTTAAAAATGAAAAATACCAAAAAATTCAACAACAACCTCAACATTGAAAATCACCAACAAATTCAACATCAACCTCAACAATGAAAAACATCAAAAAATTCAACAGCAACCTGAACATTCAAAAACACCAACAAATTCAACAAAAACCTCAACAATGAAAAACACCAAAAAATTCAACAACAACCTCAACTTTGAAAAACACCAACAAATTCAACAACCTCGACATTGAAAAAAACCTGCAAATTCAACTGCAACCTCAGCTTTGAAAAATACAAAAAAGTTCAAAAAAAACCATTGATAACACCAACGAATTCAACAACAACCTCAATTTTGAAAAACACGAAAAAATTCAACAACAAATCAATAATGAAAAACACCAAATAATTCAACAACAACTTCAACTTTGAAAAACACCAACAAAGTCAACAACAACCTCAACATTGCAAAACACCAACAAATTCAACAACAACCTCAACAATGAAAAACACCAAAAAATTCATCAAAAACCTCAACAATGAAAAACACCAAGAAATTCAACTGCAACCTCAACTTTGAAAAAGACAAAAAAGTTTAATAAAAAACATTGATACCACCAACAAATTCAACAACAACCTCAATATTGTAAATCAACAACATATTCAACAACAATCTCAACAGTGAATAACATCAGAAATTTCAACAACAACAACCTCAACAATGAATAACACCAAAAAATTCAACAACAACCACATCATTGAAAAACTCCAACAATTTTAACAACAACCTCAACAATGAAAAACACGTCAAAGTTCAACAACAAGCTCAACTTTGAAAATAACCAACAAATTCAACAAAAACCTCAACAATGAAAAACGCCAAAAAATTCAACAACAAACTCAATATTGAAATTCATCAACAAAGTCAACAACAACCACAACATTGAAAAACTCCAACAATTGCAACAACAACCTCAACAATGAAAAACACCAAACAATTCAACAAGAAACTCAACAATGATAATCACCAACAAATTCAACAACAACCTCATTATTTAAATTCACCAACAAAGTCAACAACAAACTCAACTTTGCTAAAAACCAACAAATTCAACAAAAACAAAAAATTCAACAACAAACTCAACATTGAAAATCAACAACAAATTCAACAACAGCCTCAACAATGAAAAACATCAAAAAATTAAACAACCTCAACATTCAAAAACAACAACAAATTCAACAAAAACCTCAACAATGAAAAACACCAAAAAATTAAACAACAACCTCAACTTTGAAAAGCACCAACAGATTCAAAAACCTCAACATTCAAAAACACCAACAAATTCAACAACAACCTCAACAGTGAACAAGTCCAAAATATTCAACAACAACACCAACATTGAAAAACACCAAACAATTCAACAACAACCTCAATATTGAAAATCACCAGCAAATTCAACAATAACCTCAACAATGAAAAACACCAACAAATTCAACTGCAACCTCAACTTTGAAAAATACAAAAAAGTTAAAAAAAAACCATTGATAACACCAATATATTCAACAACAACCTCAACATTGCAAAACACCAACAAATTCAACTGCTACCTCAACTTTGAAAAATACAAAAAATTTCAAAAAAACCATTGATAAAACCAGTATATTCAACAACAACCTTAACATTGCAAAACACCAACAAATTCAACAGCAAACTCAACAATGAAAAACACCAACAAATTCAACAACAACCTCAACATTCAAGAACACCAACAAATTCAACTAAAACCTCAACAATGAAAAACAACACAAAATTCAACAACAACCTGCACTTTGAAAAACACCAACAAATTCAACAACCTCAACATTGCAAAACACCAACAAATTCAACAAAATCCACAACAATGAAAAACACCAAAAAATTCAACAACAACCTCAACTTTGAAAAACACTAACAAATTTAACAATCTCAACATTGAAAAACAACAACAAATTCAACTGCTACCTCAACTTTGAAATATACAAAAAAGTTTAAAAATTAACATTGATAACACCAATAAATTCACCAACAAGCTCATTATTGAAAATCACCAACAAATTCAACAACAACCTCAACAATGAAAAACAGCAAAGAGTTCAACAACAAACTCAACATTGAAAATCACCAACAAATTCAAAAAAAACCTCAGCAATGAAAAACACCAACAAATTCAACTGCAACCTCAACGTTGAAAAATACAAAAAAGTTCAAAAAAAACCATTGCTAACACCAATAAATGTAACAACAAACTCAACATTGCAAAACACCAACAAATTCAACAGCAACCTCAACAATTAAAAACACCAACAAATTCAACAACAACCTCAATATTGAAAATCACCAACAAAGTCAACAGCAACTTCAAATTTGAAAAACACCAACAAATTCAAAAACATCAACAGTGAAAAAAGCAGCAAATTCAACTACAACCTCAATATTGAAAATCACCATCAAATTCAACAACAATCTCAACATGCAAAAACACCAACAAATTCAACAAAAACCTCAACAATGAAAAACGCCATAAAATTGAACAACAACCTCAACAATGAAAAACACTACAAAATTCAACAACAACCTCAACTTTGAAAAACACCAACAAATTCAACAACCTGAAGATTGAAATACACCAACAAATTCAAATGCAACCTCAACTTTGAAAAATACAAAAAAGTTAATAAAAAAACATTGATGACACCAATAAATACAACAACAACCTCAACATTGCAAAAGACCAACAAATTCAACTGCAACCTCAACTTAGAAAAATACAAAAAATTTCAAAAAAAACCATTGATAACACCAACAAATTCAACTACAACCTCAATATTGAAAATCACCAACAAATTCAACAACAATCTCAACATTCAAAAACACGAACAAATTCAACAAAAATCACAAAAATGAAAAACAACAAATAATTCAACAACAACCTCAACTTTGAAAAACACCAACAAATTCAACAACCTTGACATAGAAAAACACCAACAAATTCAACAATCAACTCAACTTTGAAAAATACAAAAAGTTTAAAAAAAACCATTGATAACACCAATAAATTCAACAACCTCAATATTGAAAATCATCAACAAAGTCAACAACAACCTCAACATTGCAAAACACCATCAAATTGCACAACAACCTCAACAATGAAAAACACCAACAAATTCAACAACAACCTCAACAATGAAAAAAACCAATAAATTCAACAAAAACCTTAACAATGAAAAAAACCAAGAAATTCAACTGCAACCTCAACTTTGAAAAATACAAAAATTAAAAAAAAACATTGATACCACGAATAAATTCAACAACAACCTCAATATTGAAAATCATCAACAAATTCAACAACAACCTCAACAATGAAAAACAACAAATAATTCAACAACAAACTCAAAATTGAAAATCACCAACAAATTCAACAACAATCTCAACAATGATAAACATCAACAAATTCAACAACGTCAACATTGAAAAACACGAACAAATTCAACTGTACCTCAACTTTGAAAAATACAAAAAAGTTAAAAAAAAACATTGATTCCACCAATAAATTCAACAACAACCTCAATATTGAAAATCACCAACAAATTCAACAACATCCTCAACATTTGAAAACACCAACAAATTCAACAACAACCTCAACATTGAAAAACATCAAAAAAATCAACAACAACCTCAACATTCAAAAACAACAACAATTTCAACAAAAACCTCAACAATGAAAAACACCAAAAAATTAACAACAATCTCAATATTGAAAATCACCAACAAATTCAACAACAAACTCAACATTGAAAAACATCAAAAAATTCAACAACAACATCAACATTCAAAAACAACAACAAATTCAACAAAAACCTCAACAATGAAAAACCTCAAAATATTGAACAACAACCTCAAGAATCAAAATCACCAAAAAATTCAACAACAACCTCAACTTTGATAAACACTAACAAATTCAACAACCTCAACATTGAAAAACACCAGCAAATTCAACTAAAACCTTAACTTTGAAAATTACAAAAAAGTTTTAAAATTAACATTGATAACAGTAATAAATTCAACAACAACCTCAATATTGAAAATCACCAATCAATTGAACAACAACCTCAACAATGAATAACATCAAAAAATTCAACAACAACAACCTCAACAATGAAAAACAGCAAAAATTTCAACAACAGCCTCAGCATTGAAAATCTCCAACAATGTCAAAAACAACCTCAACAATTAAAAACAACAAAGAGTTCAGCAACAAACTCAACATTGAAAATCACCAACAAATTCAACATAAAACCTCAATAATGAAAAACATCAAAAAATTCCACAACAACCTCAACATTCAAAAACACCAAAATATTCAAACAAAACCTCAGCAATGAAAAATACTAAAAAATTCAACAACAAACTCAACTTTGAAAAAGACCAACAGAATCAACAACCTCAACATTGAAAAAGAGCAGCAAATTCAACAACAACCTCAACAATGAAAAACATCAAAAAATTCAACAACAACCTCAACTTTGAAAAACACCAACAAATTCAACTAGAACCTCAACGTTGAAAAATCCAATAAAAATTGAAAAAAACCCATTGATAACACCAATAAATTCAACAACAACCTCAACATTGCAAAACACCAACAAATTCAACAACAACCTCAACATTGTAAAACACCAACAAATTCAACAACCTCAACATTGAAAAACAGCAACAAATTCACCTACAATCTCAATATTGAAAATCACCAACAAAGTCAAAAACAATCTCAACATTCAAAAACACCAACAAATTCAACATAAACCTCAACAATGAAAAACATCAAAAAATTGAACAACAACCACAACTTTGAAAAACACCAACAAATTCAACTGGAACCTCAACGTTGAAAAATACAATAAAGTTAAAAAAAATAACCATTGATAACACCAATAAATTCAACAACAACCTCAATATTGAAAATCACCAACAAAGTCAACAACAACCTCAACATTGAAAAACACCAAAAAATTCAACAACAACCTCAACATTCAAAAACAACAACAAATTCAACAAAAACCTCAACAATGAAAAACACCAAAAAATTCAACAACAACCTCAATATTGAAAAACACCAACAAATTGAACAACAACCTCAAAATTTAAAAACATCAACAAATTCAACAACAACCTCAACATTGAAAAACATCAAAAAATTCAACAACAACCTCAACATTCAAAAACACCAACAAATTCAACAAAAGCCTCAACAACGAAAAACAACGAAAAATTCAACAACCACAACTGTGAAAAGCAAAAACAAATTCAACAACAACCTCAACTTTGAAAAACACCAACAAATTCAACAACGTCAATATTGAAAATCACCAACAAATTCAACAACAACCTCAACAATTAAAAACATCAATAAATTCAACAACAACCTCAACTTTGAAGAACACTAACAAATTCAACAGAAACCTCAACATTGAAAAACACCAAAATATTTAACAACAACCTCAATATTGAAAATCACCAACAAATTCAACAACAACCTCAACAATGAAAAACCAAAAAAATCAACAAAAACCTCAACAATGAAAAACAGCAACAAATTGAACAACCTCAATATTGAAATATACGAACAAATACAACTACGACCTCAACTTTGAAAAATAGAAAAAAGTTAAAAAAAACATTGATACCACCAATAAATTCAACAACAGCCTCAATATTAAAAATCACCAACAAATTCAACAACAACCTCAACATTGCAAAACACCAACACATTCAACAACAACCTAAACAATGAAAACACCAAAAAATTCAACAACAAACTCAACATTGAAAAACACCAGAAAATTCAACAACAACCCCAACATTCAAAAACAACAACAAATTCAACAAAAACCTCAACAATGAAAAACACCACAAAATTCAACAACAACCTCAACTCTGAAAAACATCAACAAATTCAACCACTTCAACATTGTAAAACACCAACAAATTCAAATGCAACCTCAACTTTGAAAAATACAAAAAAGTTCAAAAAAAATCCATTGATAACACCAATATATTCGACAACAACCTCAATATTGTAAATCTACAACAAATTCAACAACAAACTCAACAATGAATAACCTCAAAATATTCAACAACAACCTCAAGAATGAAAAACAGCAAAAAATTCAACAACAACCTCAACTTTGATAAACACTAACAAATTCAACAACCTCAACATTGAAAAATACCAACAAATTCAACTGCTACCTTAACTTTGAAAAATACAAAATAGTTTAAAAATTAACATTGATAACACCAATAAATTCAACAACAACCTCAATGTTGCAAATCACAAACAAATTGAACAACAACCTCAATAATGAATAACATCAAAAAATTCAACAACAACCTCAACAATGAAAAACAGCAAAAATTTCAACAACAGCCTCAGCATTGAAAATGTACAACAATGTCAAAAACAGCCTCAACAATAAAAAACAACAAAGAGTTCAACAACAAACTCAACATTGAAAATCACCAACAAATTCAACATAAAACCTCAATAATGAAAAACATCAAAAAATTCCACAACAACCTCAACATTCAAAAACACCAAAAAATTCAAAAAAAACCTCCGCAATGAAAAACACCAAAAAATTCAACAACAAACTCAACTTTGAAAAACACCAACAAATTCAACTGCAACCTCAACTTTGAAAAATACAATAAAGTTAAAAAAGAAACCACAGATAACACCAATAAATTCAACAACAACCTCAATATTGAAAATCACCAACAAAGTCAAAAACAACATCAACAATGAGAACACCAAAAAATTCAACAACAAACTCAACATTGAAAAACACCAAATAGTTCAACAACAACCTCAACATTCAAAAACAACAACAAATTCAACAAAAACCTCAACAATGAAAAACACCAAAAAATTCAAACAACAACCTCAATATTGAAAATCACCAACAAAGTCAACAACAACCTTAACATTGCAAAACACCAACAAATTCAACAAAAACTTCAACAATGAAAAACGAAAAAATTCAACAACAACCTCAACAATGAAAACTCCAACAAATTCATCAAAAACCTCAACAATGAAAAACACCAACAAATTCAACAACGTCAACATTGAAAAACACGAACAAATTCATCTGTACCTCAACTTTGAAAAATACAAAAAAGTTAAAAAAAAACATTGATTCCACCAATAAATTCAACAACAACCTCAATATTGAAAATCACCAACAAATTCAACAACATCCTCAACATTTAAAAACACAAACAAATTCAACAACAACCTCAACATTGAAAAACATCAAAAAATTCAACAACAACCTCAACATTCAAAAACAACAACAAATCAACAGAAACCTCAACAATGAAAAACACCAAAAAATTTAACAACAATCTCAATATTGAAAATCACCAACAAATTCAACAACAAACTCAACATTGAAAAACATCAAAAAATTCAACAACAACATCAACATTCAAAAACAACAACAAATTCAACAAAAACCTCAACAATGAAAAACCTCAAAATATTGAACAACAACCTCAAGAATCAAAAACACCAAAAAATTCAACAACAACCTCAACTTTGATAAACACTAACAAATTCACCAACCTCAACATTGATAAACACCAGCAAATTCAACTAAAACCTTACCTTTGAAAATTACAAAAAAGTTTTAAAATTAACATTGATACCACCAATAAATTCAACAACAACCTCAATATTAAAAATCACCAACAAATTCAACAACAACCTCAACATTGAAAAACACCAAAAAATTCAAAAACAACCACAGCATTGAAAAACTCCAACATTTTCAACAACAACCTCAACAAGTAAAACACCGAAAAATTCAACAACAAACTCATCATTGAAAATCACCAACAAATGCAACAACAGCCTCAACAATGAAAAAGATCAAAAAATTCAACAACATCCTCAACATTCAAAAACAACAATAAATTCAACAACAACCTCAACAATGAAAAACACTGAAAAATTCAACAACAACCTCAACTTTGAAAAACACCAACAGATTAAAAAACCTCCACATTCATAAACTCCAACAAATTCAACAACAACCTCAACAATGAAAAACACCATAATATTCAACAACAACCTCAATATTGAAAATCACCAATAAATTCAACAACAACCTCAACTTTGAAAAACATCAACAAATTCAACAACCTCAACATTTAAAAAGGAGCAGCAAATTCAACAACATCCTCAACAATGAAAAACATCAAAATGTTCAACAACATCCTCAACTTTGAAAAACACCCACAAATTCAACTGCAAGCTCAACTTCGAAAAATACTAAAAAGTTTAAAATAAAACTTTGATAACACCAATAAATTCAACAACAACCTCAACATGGCAAAACACCAATACATTCAACTGCAACCACCACCTTGAAAAAAACTATAAATTTCAAAAAAAACCATTGATTACACCAATAAATTCAACAACAACCTCAAAATTGCAAAACACCAACAAATTCAACAGCAAGCTCAACAATGGAAAACGCCAACAAATTCAACAACAGCCTCAACATTCAAAAACACCAACAAATTCAACAAAAACCTCAACAATGTAAAACACCACAAAATTCAACAACAACCTCAACTCTGAAAAACATCAACAAATTCAACCACTTCAACATTGTAAAACACCAACAAATTCAAATGCAACCTCAACTTTGAAAAATACAAAAAAGTTCAAAAAAAATCCATTGATAACACCAATATATTCGACAACAACCTCAATATTGTAAATCTACAACAAATTCAACAACAAACTCAACAATGAATAACCTCAAAATATTCAACAACAACCTCAAGAATGAAAAACAGCAAAAAATTCAACAACAACCTCAACTTTGATAAACACTAACAAATTCAACAACCTCAACATTGAAAAACACCAACAAATTCAACTGCTACCTTAACTTTGAAAAATACAAAAAAGTTTAAAAATTAACATTGATAACACCAATAAATTCAACAACAACCTCAATGTTGAAAATCACCAACAAATTGAACAACAACCTCAATAATGAATAACATCAAAAAATTCAACAACAACAACCTCAACAATGAAAAACAGCAAAAATTTCAACAACAGACTCAACATTGAAAATCTCCAACAATGTCAAAAACAACCTCAACAATTAAAAACAACAAAGAGTTCAACAACAAACTCAACATTGAAAATCACCAACAAATTCAACATAAAACCTCAATAATGAAAAACATCAAAAAATTCCACAACAACCTCAACATTCAAAAACAACAAAACATTCAAAAAAAAACCTCAGCAATGAAAAACACCAATAAATTCAACAACAAACTCAACTTTGAAAAAGACCAACAGAATCAACAACCTCAACATTGAAAAAGAGCAGCAAATTCAACAACAACCTCAACAATGAAAAACATCAAAACATTCAACAACAACCTCAACTTTGAAAAACACCAACAAATTCAACTGGAACCTCAACGTTGAAAAATCCAATAAAAATTGAAAAAAACCCATTGATAACACCAATAAATTCAACAACAACCTCAACATTGCAAAACACCAACAAATTCAACAACAACCTAAACAATGAAAACACCAAAAAATTCAACAACAAACTCAACAATGAAAAACACCAAAAAATTCAAACAACAACCTCAATATTGAAAATCACCAACAAAGTCAACAACAACCTTAACATTGCAAAACACCAACAAATTCAACAAAAACTTCAACAATGAAAAACGAAAAAATTCAACAACAACCTCAACAATGAAAACTCCAACAAATTCATCAAAAACCTCAACAATGAAAATCTCCAACAAATTCAACAAAAACCTCACAATGAAAAACACCAAAAATTCAACAACAACCTCAATATTGAAAATCACCAACAAATTCAACAACGTCAACATTGAAAAACACGAACAAATTCAACTGTACCTCAACTTTGAAAAATACAAAAAAGTTAAAAAAAAACATTGATTCCACCAATAAATTCAACAACAACCTCAATATTGAAAATCACCAACAAATTCAACAACATCCTCAACATTTAAAAACACAAACAAATTCAACAACAACCTCAACAATGAAAAACATCAAAAAATTCAACAACAACCTCAACATTCAAAAACAACAACAAATCAACAAAAACCTCAACAATGAAAAACACCAAAAAATTTAACAACAATCTCAATATTGAAAATCACCAACAAATTCAACAACAAACTCAACATTGAAAAACATCAAAAAATTCAACAACAACATCAACATTAAAAAACAACAACAAATTCAACAACAACCTCAACAATGAAAAACCTCAAAATATTTAACAACAACCTCAAGAATCAAAAACACCAAAAAATTCAACTACAACCTCAACTTTGATAAACACTAACAAATTCACCAACCTCAACATTGAAAAACACCAGCAAATTCAACTAAAACCTTACCTTTGAAAATTACAAAAAAGTTTTAAAATTAACATTGATAACAGTAATAAATTCAACAACAAACTCAACATTGAAAATCACCAACAAATTCAACATAAAACCTCAATAATGAAAAAGATCAAAAAATTCCACAACAACCTCAACATTCAAAAACACCAAAAAATTCAAAAAAAACCTCAGCAATGAAAAACACCAAAAAATTCAACAACAAACTCAACTTTGAAAAACACCAACAAATTCAACTGCAACCTCAACTTTGAAAAATACAATAAAGTTAAAAAAGAAACCACAGATAACACCAATAAATTCAACAACAACCTCAATATTGAAAATCACCAACAAAGTCAAAAACAACATCAACAATGAAATCACCAAAAAATTCAACAACAAACTCAACATTGAAAAACACCAAATAGTTCAACAACAACCTCAACATTCAAAAACAACAACAAATTCAACAAAAACCTCAACAATGAAAAACACCAAAAAATTCAACAACAACCTTAATATTGAAAATCACAAACAAAGTCAACAACAACCTTAACGTTGGAAAACACCAATAAATTCAACAAAAACCTCAACAATGAAAAACCGAAAAATTCAACAACAACCTCAACAATGAAAACTCCAACAAATTCATCAAAAACCTCAACAATGAAAAACACCAACAAATTCAACAACCTCAACATTGAATAACACGAACAAATTCATCTGTACCTCAACTTTGAAAAATACAAAAAAGTTAAAAAAAAAGCATTGATACCACCAATAAATTCAACAACAACCTCAATATTGAAAATCACCAACAAATTCAACAACAACCTCACATTCAAAAACACCAACAAATTCAACAAAAATCTCAACAATGAAAAACACCAAAAAATTCAACAACAACCTCAAATTTGAAAAACACGAACAAATTCAAGAACCTCAACATTGAAAAACGCCAAGAAATTCAACTGCAACCTCACCTTTGAAAAACAGAAAAAAGTTCAAAAAAAAACATTGATAACACCAATAAATTCAACAACAACCTCAACATTGCAAAACACCAACAAATTCAACTGCAACCTCAACTTTGAAAAATACAAAAAAGTTCAAAAAAAAACCATTGATAACACCAATAAGTTCAACAAAAACATCAACATTGCAAAAAACCAACAAATTCAACAGCAAGCTCAACAATGAAAAACACCAACAAATTCAACAACAACCTCAACATTCGAAATCACCAACAAATTCAACAAAAACCTCAACAATGAAAAACAACACAAAATTCAACAACAACCTCAACTTTGAAAAACGCCAACAAATTCAACAACTTCAACATTGAAAAACAGCAACAAATTCAAATGCAACCTCAACTTTGAAAAATACAAAAATGTTTAAAAATTAACATTGATAACACCAATAAATTCAACAACAACCTCAATATTGAAAATCACCAACAAATTCAACAACAACCTCAACAATGAATAACCTCAATAAATTCAACAACAACAACCTCAACAATGAAAAACAGCAAAAATTTGAACAACAACCTCAACATTGAAAATCTCCAACAATGTCAAAAACAGCCTCAACAATAAAAAACAACAAAGAGTTCAACAACAAACTCAACATTGAAAATCACCAACAAATTCAACATAAAACCTCAATAATGAAAAACATCAAAAAATTCCACAACAACCTCAACATTCAAAAACACCAAAAAATTCAAAAAAAACCTCCGCAATGAAAAACACCAAAAAATTCAACAACAAACTCAACTTTGAAAAACACCAACAAATTCAACAACAACCTCAACTTTGAAAAATACAATAAAGTTAAAAAAGAAACCATTGATAACACCAATAAATTCAACAACAACCTCAATATTGAAAATCACCAACAAAGTCAAAAACAACATCAACAATGAAAACACCAAAAAATTCAACAACAAACTCAACATTGAAAAACACCAAATAGTTCAACAACAACCTCAACATTCAAAAACAACAACAAATTCAACAAAAACCTCAACAATGAAAAACACCAAAAAATTCAACAACAACCTTAATATTGAAAATCACAAACAAAGTCAACAACAACCTTAACGTTGCAAAACACCAACAAATTCAACAAAAACCTCAACAATGAAAAACCGAAAAATTCAACAACAACCTCAACAATGAAAACTCCAACAAATTCATCAAAAACCTCAACAATGAAAAACACCAACAAATTCAACAACCTCAACATTGAAAAACACGAACAAATTCAACTGTACCTCAACTTTGAAAAATACAAAAAAGTTAAAAAAAAAGCATTGATACCACCAATAAATTTAACAACAACCTCAATATTGAAAATCACCAACAAATTCAACAACAACCTCACATTCAAAAACACCAACAAATTCAACAACAACCTCAACATTGAAAAACATCAAAAAATTCAACAACAATCTCAACATTCAAAAACACAAACAAATTCAACAAGAACCTCAACAATGAAAAACACCACAAAATTCAACAACAACCTCAACAATGAAAAACACCAACAAATTCAACAACCTCAACATTTAAATACACCAACAAATTCAAATGCAAACTCAACTTTGAAAAATAAAAAAAAGTTCAAAAAAACCATTGATAGCACCAATAAATTCAACAACAACCTCAATATTGAATATCACCAACAAATTCAACAACAACCTCAATATTGAAAATCACCAACAAATTCAACAAAAACCTCACAATGAAAAACACCAAAAAATTCAACAACAACCTCAACTTTGAAGAACACTAACAAATTCAACAAACTCAACATTGAAAAACACGACCAAATTCAACTGCTACCTCAACTTTGAAAAATACAAAAAAGTTTAAAAATTAACATTGATAACACCAAAAAATTCAACAAAAATCTCAACAATGAAAAACACCAAAAAATTCAACAACAACCTCAAATTTGAAAAACACGAACTAATTCAAGAACCTCAACATTGAAAAACGCCAAGAAATTCAACTGCAACCTCACCTTTGAAAAACAGAAAAAAGTTCAAAAAAAAACATTGATAACACCAATAAATTCAACAACAACCTCAACATTGCAAAACACCAACAAATTCAACTGCAACCTCAACTTTGAAAAATACAAAAAAGTTCAAAAAAAACCATTGATAACACCAATAAGTTCAACAAAAACATCAACATTGCAAAAAACCAACAAATTCAACAGCAAGCTCAACAATGAAAAACACCAACAAATTCAACAACAACCTCAACATTCGAAATCACCAACAAATTCAACAAAAACCTCAACAATGAAAAACAACACAAAATTCAACAACAACCTCAACTTTGAAAAACGCCAACAAATTCAACAACTTCAACATTGAAAAACAGCAACAAATTCAACAAAAACCTCAACTTTGAAAAATACAAAAATGTTTAAAAATTAACATTGATAACACCAATAAATTCAACAACAACCTCAATGTTGAAAATCACCAACAAATTCAACAACAACCTCAACAATGAATAACCTCAATAAATTCAATAACAACAACCTCAACAATGAAAAACAGCAAAAATTTGAACAACAACCTCAACATTGAAAATCTCCAACAATGTCAAAAACAGCCTCAACAATAAAAAACAACAAAGAGTTCAACAACAAACTCAACATTGAAAATCACCAACAAATTCAACATAAAACCTCAATAATGAAAAACATCAAAAAATTCCACAACAACCTCAACATTCAAAAACACCAAAAAATTCAAAAAAAACATCCGCAATGAAAAACAACAAAAAATTCAACAACAAACTCAACTTTGAAAAACACCAGCAAATTCAACTGCAACCTCAACTTTGAAAAATACAATAAAGTTAAAAAAGAAACCATTGATAACACCAATAAATTCAACAACAACCTCAATATTGAAAATCACCAACAAAGTCAAAAACAACCTCAACAATGAAAAACATCAAAAAATTCAACAACAACCTCAACTTTGAATAACACCAACAAATTCAACAGCAACCTCAACGTTGAAAAATACAAAAAGTTCAAAAAAAAACATTGATAACACCAATAAATTCAACAACAACTTCAACATTACAAAACACCAACAATTTCAACAGCAACCTCAACAATGAAAAACACCAACAAATTCAACAAAAAACTCAGCATTAAAAAGCACCAACAAATTCAACAAAAACCTCAACAATGAAAAACACCAAAAAATTAAACAACAAACTCAACATTGAAAAACAGCAACAAATTCAAAGACAACCTCAATATTGAATATAACCAACAAATTCAACAACAACCTCAACTTTGAAAAACACCAGCAAATTCAAAAACCTCTACTTTGAAAAACACCAGCGAATTCACCAACCTCAATATTGAAAATCAGCAACAAATTCAACGACAACCTCAACAATGAAAAACATCAAAAAATTCAACAAAAATAACCTCAACAATGAAAAACACCAATAAATTCAACAAAAACCTCAACTTTGAAAAACACCAGCAAATTCAAAAACCACAACGTTGAAAAACACCCACAAATTCAACAACAACCTCAATATTGATAATCACCAACAAATTCAACAACAATCTCAACATTCAAAAACACCAACAAATTCAACAAAAGCCTCAACAACGAAAAACAACGAAAAATTCAACAACCACAACTGTGAAAAGCAAAAACAAATTCAACAACAACCTCAACTTTGAAAAACACCAACAAATTCAACAACGTCAATATTGAAAATCACCAACAAATTCAACAACAACCTCAACAATTAAAAACATCAATAAATTCAATAACAACGACCTCAACAATGAAAAACACCATAAAATTCAACAACAACGTCAACATTGAAAAACTCCAACAATTTCAACAACAACCTCCACAATGAAAAAAACCAACAAATTCAACAACAACCTCAACCTGAAAAACAACAACAAATTCAACAACCTCAACATTGAAAAGCACCAACAAATTCAACAACAATCTCAACTTTTAAAAATACAAAAAAGTTCACAAAATAAAAATTGATAACACCAACAAATTCAACAACAACCTTAATATTGAATATCACCAACAAATTCACCAACAACCTCAACTTTGATAAACGCCAAAAAATTCAACAACCTCAACATTGAATAAGAGCAGCAAATTCAACAACAACCTCAACAATGAAAAATAACAAAAAATTCAACAACAAACTCAACTTTGAAAAACACCAACAAATTCTAATGCAACCTCAACTTTGAAAAATACAAAAAAATAAAAAGAAAACCATTGATAACACCAATAAATTCAACAACAACCTCAATATTGAAAATCACCAACAAAGTCAACAACAACCTCAACATTGCAAAACGCCAACAAATTCAACAAGAACCTCAACAATGAAAAACATCAAAAAAATTCAACAATTACCTCAACATTTAAAAACACCAACAAATTCTACAAAACCTCAACAATGAAAAACACCAATAAATTCAACAACAACCTCAACTTTGATAAACATCAAAATATTCAACAACCTCAACATTGAAAATCATCAACAAATTCAACTGCAACCTCAACTCTGAAAAATGCAAAAAAGTTTGAAAAAAAACATTGATAACACCAATAAATTCAACAACAACCTCAATATTGAAAATCACCAACAAATTCAACAACAACCTCAAGAATGAAAAACGCCAAAAAATTCAACAACAACCACAAATTTGAAAAAACCAACAAATTCAACAACCTCAACATTGAATAACACCAACAAATTCAACAGCAACCTCAACTTTGAAAAATACAAAAAATTGCAAAAAGAACCATTGATAACGCCAATCAATTCAACGACAACCTCAATATTGAAAAGCACCAACAAATTCAACAACAACCTCAACAATGAAAAACATCTAAAAATTCAACAACAACAACCTCAACAATGAAAAACACGAAAAATTCAACAACAACCCAACATTGAAATCCTCGAAAATATTCATCAACAAAACTGAAATTTGAAAAACACCAACAAATGCAACAAACTCAACATTGAAAAACAGCAACAAACTCAACTACAACCTCAATATTGAAAATCACCAACAAATTCAACAACAACCTCCGCATTCAAAAAGACCAACAAATTCAACAACGACCTCAACTTTGAAAAACACCAACAAATTCAATTGCAACCTCAACTTTGAAAAACACCAAAAAGTTTTAAAAAAAACATTGATAACACCAATAAATTCAACAACAACCTCAATATTGAAAATCACCAACAAATTCATCTACAACCTCAACAATGAAAAACATGAAAAAATTCAACATCAACAACCTCCACAACGAAAAACACCAAAAAATTCAAACACCAAACACAACTTTGAAAATCACCAACAAATTCAACAACAGCCTCAACATAGAACAACAACAAAGAATTCAACTAAAACCTCAACACAACTTTGAAAATCACCAACAAATTCAACAACAACCTCAACATAGAACAACAACAAAAAATTCAACTAAAACCTCAACATTCAAAAACAACAAAAAATTCAACCAAAACCTCAACAATCAAAAACAACAAAATATTAAATAACAATCTCAACTTTGAAAAACGCCAAAAAATTCAACAGCCTCAACATTGAAAGAGACCAACAAATTCAACTGCAACCTCAACTTTGAAAAATACAAAAAAGTTCAAAAAGTACCATTGATAACACCAATAAATTCAGCAACAACCAGAATATTGAAAATCACCAACAAATTCAAAAACAACCTCAACATTGAAAAACATCAAAAAATTCAACAACAATCTCAACATTCAAAAACACAAACAAATTCAACAAGAACCTCAACAATGAAAAACACCACAAAATTCAACAACAACCTCAACTTTGAAAAACACCAACAAATTCAACAACCTCAACATTTAAATACACCAACAAATTCAAATGCAAACTCAACTTTGAAAAATAAAAAAAAGTTCAAAAAAACCATTGATAGCACCAATAAATTCAACAACAACCTCAATATTGAATATCACCAACAAATTCAACAACAACCTCAATATTGAAAATCACCAACAAATTCAACAAAAACCTCACAATGAAAAACACCAAAAAATTCAACAACAACCTCAACTTTGAAGAACACTAACAAATTCAACAAACTCAACATTGAAAAACACGACCAAATTCAACTGCTACCTCAACTTGAAAAATACAAAAAAGTTTAAAAATTAACATTGATAACACCAAAAAATTCAACAAAAATCTCAACAATGAAAAACACCAAAAAATTCAACAACAACCTCAAATTTGAAAAACACGAACTAATTCAAGAACCTCAACATTGAAAAACGCCAAGAAATTCAACTGCAACCTCACCTTTGAAAAACAGAAAAAAGTTCAAAAAAAAACATTGATAACACCAATAAATTCAACAACAACCTCAACATTGCAAAACACCAACAAATTCAACTGCAACCTCAACTTTGAAAAATACAAAAAAGTTCAAAAAAAACCATTGATAACACCAATAAGTTCAACAAAAACATCAACATTGCAAAAAACCAACAAATTCAACAGCAAGCTCAACAATGAAAAACACCAACAAATTCAACAACAACCTCAACATTCGAAATCACCAACAAATTCAACAAAAACCTCAACAATGAAAAACAACACAAAATTCAACAACAACCTCAACTTTGAAAAACGCCAACAAATTCAACAACTTCAACATTGAAAAACAGCAACAAATTCAAATGCAACCTCAACTTTGAAAAATACAAAAATGTTTAAAAATTAACATTGATAACACCAATAAATTCAACAACAACCTCAATATTGAAAATCACCAACAAATTCAACAACAACCTCAACAATGAATAACCTCAATAAATTCAACAACAACAACCTCAACAATGAAAAACAGCAAAAATTTGAACAACAACCTCAACATTGAAAATCTCCAACAATTTCAACAACAACCTCAGCTATGAAAAACAGCAAAGAGTTCAACAACAAACTCAACATTGAAAATCACCAACAAATTCAACAAAAACCTCAACAATGAAATACATCAAAAAATTCCACAACAACCTCAACATTCAAAAACACCAACAAATTAAAGAAAAACCACAGCAATGAAAAACACCAAAAAATACGACAACAATCTCAACTTTGAAAAACATCAACAGATTCAACAACATCAATATTGAAAAAGATCAGCAAATTCAACAACAACCTCAACAATGAAAAACATCAAAAAATTCAACAACAACCTCAACTTTGAATAACACCAACAAATTCAACAGCAACCTCAACGTTGAAAAATACAAAAAGTTCAAAAAAAAACATTGATAACACCAATAAATTCAACAACAACTTCAACATTACAAAACACCAACAATTTCAACAGCAACCTCAACAATGAAAAACACCAACAAATTCAACAAAAAACTCAGCATTAAAAAGCACCAACAAATTCAACAAAAACCTCAACAATGAAAAACACCAAAAAATTAAACAACAAACTCAACATTGAAAAACACCAACAAATTCAAAGGCAACCTCATCTTCGAAAAACACTAACAAACTCAACAACCTCAATATTGAAAAACACCAACAAATTCAACAACAAACTCAACTATTAAAAACAGCAACAATAACTTCAAAAAATACAACAACCTCAACAATGAAAAACACCAAACGATTCAAGAACAAACTCAACATTGAAAATCACCAATAAATTCAACAACAACCTCAAAAATTAAAAACATCAAAAAATTCAAGAACAACCTCAACATTGAAAAACAGCAACAAATTCAACAACAACAACAACTTTTAAGAATAGGAAAAAGTTCAACAAAATAAAAATTGATAACACCAACAAATTCAAAAACAACCTCAATATTGAATATAACCAACAAATTCAACAACAACCTCAACTTTGAAAAACACCAGCAAATTCAAAAACCTCTACTTTGAAAAACACCAGCGAATTCAACAACCTCAATATTGAAAATCAGCAACAAATTCAACGACAACCTCAACAATGAAAAACATCAAAAAATTCAACAAAAATAACCTCAACAATGAAAAACACCAACAAATTCAACAAAAAACTCAGCATTAAAAAGCACCAACAAATTCAACAAAAACCTCAACAATGAAAAACACCAAAAAATTAAACAACAAACTCAACATTGAAAAACACCAACAAATTCAAAGGCAACCTCATCTTCGAAAAACACTAACAAACTCAACAACCTCAATATTGAAAAACACCAACAAATTCAACAACAAACTCAACTATCAAAAACAGCAACAATAACTTCAAAAAATACAACAACCTCAACAATGAAAAACACCAAACGATTCAAGAACAAACTCAACATTGAAAATCACCAATAAATTCAACAACAACCTCAAAAATTAAAAACATCAAAAAATTCAAGAACAACCTCAACATTGAAAAACAGCAACAAATTCAACAACAACAAACAACTTTTAAGAATACGAAAAAGTTCAACAAAATAAGAATTGATAACACCAACAAATTCAAAAACAACCTCAATATTGAATATAACCAACAAATTCAACAACAACCTCAACTTTGAAAAACACCAGCAAATTCAAAAACCTCTACTTTGAAAAACACCAGCGAATTCAACAACCTCAATATTGAAAATCAGCAACAAATTCAACGACAACCTCAACAATGAAAAACATCAAAAAATTCAACAAAAATAACCTCAACAATGAAAAACACCAATAAATTCAACAAAAACCTCAACTTTGAAAAACACCAGCAAATTCAAAAACCACAACGTTGAAAAACACCCACAAATTCAACAACAACCTCAATATTGATAATCACCAACAAATTCAACAACAATCTCAACATTCAAAAACACCAACAAATTCAACAAAAGCCTCAACAACGAAAAACAACGAAAAATTCAACAACCACAACTGTGAAAAGCAAAAACAAATTCAACAACAACCTCAACTTTGAAAAACACCAACAAATTCAACAACGTCAATATTGAAAATCACCAACAAATTCAACAACAACCTGAACAATTAAAAACATCAATAAATTCAACAACAACCTCAACTTTGAAGAACACTAACAAATTCAACAAACTCAACATTGAAAAACACGACCAAATTCAACTGCTACCTCAACTTGAAAAATACAAAAAAGTTTAAAAATTAACATTGATAACACCAAAAAATTCAACAAAAATCTCAACAATGAAAAACACCAAAAAATTCAACAACAACCTCAAATTTGAAAAACACGAACTAATTCAAGAACCTCAACATTGAAAAACGCCAAGAAATTCAACTGCAACCTCACCTTTGAAAAACAGAAAAAAGTTCAAAAAAAAACATTGATAACACCAATAAATTCAACAACAACCTCAACATTGCAAAACACCAACAAATTCAACTGCAACCTCAACTTTGAAAAATACAAAAAAGTTCAAAAAAAACCATTGATAACACCAATAAGTTCAACAAAAACATCAACATTGCAAAAAACCAACAAATTCAACAGCAAGCTCAACAATGAAAAACACCAACAAATTCAACAACAACCTCAACATTCGAAATCACCAACAAATTCAACAAAAACCTCAACAATGAAAAACAACACAAAATTCAACAACAACCTCAACTTTGAAAAACGCCAACAAATTCAACAACTTCAACATTGAAAAACAGCAACAAATTCAAATGCAACCTCAACTTTGAAAAATACAAAAATGTTTAAAAATTAACATTGATAACACCAATAAATTCAACAACAACCTCAATATTGAAAATCACCAACAAATTCAACAACAACCTCAACAATGAATAACCTCAATAAATTCAACAACAACAACCTCAACAATGAAAAACAGCAAAAATTTGAACAACAACCTCAACATTGAAAATCTCCAACAATTTCAACAACAACCTCAGCTATGAAAAACAGCAAAGAGTTCAACAACAAACTCAACATTGAAAATCACCAACAAATTCAACAAAAACCTCAACAATGAAATACATCAAAAAATTCCACAACAACCTCAACATTCAAAAACACCAACAAATTAAAGAAAAACCACAGCAATGAAAAACACCAAAAAATACGACAACAATCTCAACTTTGAAAAACATCAACAGATTCAACAACATCAATATTGAAAAAGATCAGCAAATTCAACAACAACCTCAACAATGAAAAACATCAAAAAATTCAACAACAACCTCAACTTTGAATAACACCAACAAATTCAACAGCAACCTCAACGTTGAAAAATACAAAAAGTTCAAAAAAAAACATTGATAACACCAATAAATTCAACAACAACTTCAACATTACAAAACACCAACAATTTCAACAGCAACCTCAACAATGAAAAACACCAACAAATTCAACAAAAAACTCAGCATTAAAAAGCACCAACAAATTCAACAAAAACCTCAACAATGAAAAACACCAAAAAATTAAACAACAAACTCAACATTGAAAAACACCAACAAATTCAAAGGCAACCTCATCTTCGAAAAACACTAACAAACTCAACAACCTCAATATTGAAAAACACCAACAAATTCAACAACAAACTCAACTATCAAAAACAGCAACAATAACTTCAAAAAAATACAACAACCTCAACAATGAAAAACACCAAACGATTCAAGAACAAACTCAACATTGAAAATCACCAATAAATTCAACAACAACCTCAAAAATTAAAAACATCAAAAAATTCAAGAACAACCTCAACATTGAAAAACAGCAACAAATTCAACAACAACAACAACTTTTAAGAATAGGAAAAAGTTCAACAAAATAAAAATTGATAACACCAACAAATTCAAAAACAACCTCAATATTGAATATAACCAACAAATTCAACAACAACCTCAACTTTGAAAAACACGAGCAAATTCAAAAACCTCTACTTTGAAAAACACCAGCGAATTCAACAACCTCAATATTGAAAATCAGCAACAAATTCAACGACAACCTCAACAATGAAAAACATCAAAAAATTCAACAAAAATAACCTCAACAATGAAAAACACCAATAAATTCAACAAAAACCTCAACTTTGAAAAACACCAGCAAATTCAAAAACCACAACGTTGAAAAACACCCACAAATTCAACAACAACCTCAATATTGATAATCACCAACAAATTCAACAACAATCTCAACTATCATAAACAGCAACAATAACTTCAAAAAAATACAACAACCTCAACAATGAAAAACACCAAACGATTCAAGAACAAACTCAACATTGAAAATCACCAATAAATTCAACAACAACCTCAAAAATTAAAAACATCAAAAAATTCAAGAACAACCTCAACATTGAAAAACAGCAACAAATTCAACAACAACAACAACTTTTAAGAATAGGAAAAAGTTCAACAAAATAAAAATTGATAACACCAACAAATTCAAAAACAACCTCAATATTGAATATAACCAACAAATTCAACAACAACCTCAACTTTGAAAAACACCAGCAAATTCAAAAACCTCTACTTTGAAAAACACCAGCGAATTCAACAACCTCAATATTGAAAATCAGCAACAAATTCAACGACAACCTCAACAATGAAAAACATCAAAAAATTCAACAAAAATAACCTCAACAATGAAAAACACCAATAAATTCAACAAAAACCTCAACTTTGAAAAACACCAGCAAATTCAAAAACCACAACGTTGAAAAACACCCACAAATTCAACAACAACCTCAATATTGATAATCACCAACAAATTCAACAACAATCTCAACATTCAAAAACACCAACAAATTCAACAAAAGCCTCAACAACGAAAAACAACGAAAAATTCAACAACCACAACTGTGAAAAGCAAAAACAAATTCAACAACAACCTCAACTTTGAAAAACACCAACAAATTCAACAACGTCAATATTGAAAATCACCAACAAATTCAACAACAACCTCAACAATTAAAAACATCAATAAATTCAACAACAACCTCAACTTTGAAGAACACTAACAAATTCAACAAACTCAACATTGAAAAACACGACCAAATTCAACTGCTACCTCAACTTTGAAAAATACAAAAAAGTTTAAAAATTAACATTGATAACACCAAAAAATTCAACAAAAATCTCAACAATGAAAAACACCAAAAAATTCAACAACAACCTCAAATTTGAAAAACACGAACTAATTCAAGAACCTCAACATTGAAAAACGCCAAGAAATTCAACTGCAACCTCACCTTTGAAAAACAGAAAAAAGTTCAAAAAAAAACATTGATAACACCAATAAATTCAACAACAACCTCAACATTGCAAAACACCAACAAATTCAACTGCAACCTCAACTTTGAAAAATACAAAAAAGTTCCAAAAAAACCATTGATAACACCAATAAGTTCAACAAAAACATCAACATTGCAAAAAACCAACAAATTCAACAGCAAGCTCAACAATGAAAAACACCAACAAATTCAACAACAACCTCAACATTCGAAATCACCAACAAATTCAACAAAAACCTCAACAATGAAAAACAACACAAAATTCAACAACAACCTCAACTTTGAAAAACGCCAACAAATTCAACAACTTCAACATTGAAAAACAGCAACAAATTCAAATGCAACCTCAACTTTGAAAAATACAAAAATGTTTAAAAATTAACATTGATAACACCAATAAATTCAACAACAACCTCAATATTGAAAATCACCAACAAATTCAACAACAACCTCAACAATGAATAACCTCAATAAATTCAACAACAACAACCTCAACAATGAAAAACAGCAAAAATTTGAACAACAACCTCAACATTGAAAATCTCCAACAATTTCAACAACAACCTCAGCTATGAAAAACAGCAAAGAGTTCAACAACAAACTCAACATTGAAAATCACCAACAAATTCAACAAAAACCTCAACAATGAAATACATCAAAAAATTCCACAACAACCTCAACATTCAAAAACACCAACAAATTAAAGAAAAACCACAGCAATGAAAAACACCAAAAAATACGACAACAATCTCAACTTTGAAAAACATCAACAGATTCAACAACATCAATATTGAAAAAGATCAGCAAATTCAACAACAACCTCAACAACGAAAAACATCAAAAAATTCAACAACAACCTCAACTTTGAATAACACCAACAAATTCAACAGCAACCTCAACGTTGAAAAATACAAAAAGTTCAAAAAAAAACATTGATAACACCAATAAATTCAACAACAACTTCAACATTACAAAACACCAACAATTTCAACAGCAACCTCAACAATGAAAAACACCAACAAATTCAACAAAAAACTCAGCATTAAAAAGCACCAACAAATTCAACAAAAACCTCAACAATGAAAAACACCAAAAAATTAAACAACAAACTCAACATTGAAAAACACCAACAAATTCAAAGGCAACCTCATCTTCGAAAAACACTAACAAACTCAACAACCTCAATATTGAAAAACACCAACAAATTCAACAACAAACTCAACTATCAAAAACAGCAACAATAACTTCAAAAAAATACAACAACCTCAACAATGAAAAACACCAAACGATTCAAGAACAAACTCAACATTGAAAATCACCAATAAATTCAACAACAACCTCAAAAATTAAAAACATCAAAAAATTCAAGAACAACCTCAACATTGAAAAACAGCAACAAATTCAACAACAACAACAACTTTTAAGAATAGGAAAAAGTTCAACAAAATAAAAATTGATAACACCAACAAATTCAAAAACAACCTCAATATTGAATATAACCAACAAATTCAACAACAACCTCAACTTTGAAAAACACCAGCAAATTCAAAAACCTCTACTTTGAAAAACACCAGCGAATTCAACAACCTCAATATTGAAAATCAGCAACAAATTCAACGACAACCTCAACAATGAAAAACATCAAAAAATTCAACAAAAATAACCTCAACAATGAAAAACACCAATAAATTCAACAAAAACCTCAACTTTGAAAAACACCAGCAAATTCAAAAACCACAACGTTGAAAAACACCCACAAATTCAACAACAACCTCAATATTGATAATCACCAACAAATTCAACAACAATCTCAACATTCAAAAACACCAACAAATTCAACAAAAGCCTCAACAACGAAAAACAACGAAAAATTCAACAACCACAACTGTGAAAAGCAAAAACAAATTCAACAACAACCTCAACTTTGAAAAACACCAACAAATTCAACAACGTCAATATTGAAAATCACCAACAAATTCAACAACAACCTCAACAATTAAAAACATCAATAAATTCAACAACAACCTCAACTTTGAAGAACACTAACAAATTCAACAAACTCAACATTGAAAAACACGACCAAATTCAACTGCTACCTCAACTTTGAAAAATACAAAAAAGTTTAAAAATTAACATTGATAACACCAAAAAATTCAACAAAAATCTCAACAATGAAAAACACCAAAAAATTCAACAACAACCTCAAATTTGAAAAACACGAACTAATTCAAGAACCTCAACATTGAAAAACGCCAAGAAATTCAACTGCAACCTCACCTTTGAAAAACAGAAAAAAGTTCAAAAAAAAACATTGATAACTCCAATAAATTCAACAACAACCTCAACATTGCAAAACACCAACAAATTCAACTGCAACCTCAACTTTGAAAAATACAAAAAAGTTCAAAAAAAACCATTGATAACACCAATAAGTTCAACAAAAACATCAAAATTGCAAAAAACCAACAAATTCAACAGCAAGCTCAACAATGAAAAACACCAACAAATTCAACAACAACCTCAACATTCGAAATCACCAACAAATTCAACAAAAACCTCAACAATGAAAAACAACACAAAATTCATCAACAACCTCAACTTTGAAAAACGCCAACAAATTCAACAACTTCAACATTGAAAAACAGCAACAAATTCAAATGCAACCTCAACTTTGAAAAATACAAAAATGTTTAAAAATTAACATTGATAACACCAATAAATTCAACAACAACCTCAATATTGAAAATCACCAACAAATTCAACAACAACCTCAACAATGAATAACCTCAATAAATTCAACAACAACAACCTCAACAATGAAAAACAGCAAAAATTTGAACAACAACCTCAACATTGAAAATCTCCAACAATTTCAACAACAACCTCAGCTATGAAAAACAGCAAAGAGTTCAACAACAAACTCAACATTGAAAATCACCAACAAATTCAACAAAAACCTCAACAATGAAATACATCAAAAAATTCCACAACAACCTCAACATTCAAAAACACCAACAAATTAAAGAAAAACCACAGCAATGAAAAACACCAAAAAATACGACAACAATCTCAACTTTGAAAAACATCAACAGATTCAACAACATCAATATTGAAAAAGATCAGCAAATTCAACAACAACCTCAACAACGAAAAACATCAAAAAATTCAACAACAACCTCAACTTTGAATAACACCAACAAATTCAACAGCAACCTCAACGTTGAAAAATACAAAAAGTTCAAAAAAAAACATTGATAACACCAATAAATTCAACAACAACTTCAACATTACAAAACACCAACAATTTCAACAGCAACCTCAACAATGAAAAACACCAACAAATTCAACAAAAAACTCAGCATTAAAAAGCACCAACAAATTCAACAAAAACCTCAACAATGAAAAACACCAAAAAATTAAACAACAAACTCAACATTGAAAAACACCAACAAATTCAAAGGCAACCTCATCTTCGAAAAACACTAACAAACTCAACAACCTCAATATTGAAAAACACCAACAAATTCAACAACAAACTCAACTATCAAAAACAGCAACAATAACTTCAAAAAAATACAACAACCTCAACAATGAAAAACACCAAACGATTCAAGAACAAACTCAACATTGAAAATCACCAATAAATTCAACAACAACCTCAAAAATTAAAAACATCAAAAAATTCAAGAACAACCTCAACATTGAAAAACAGCAACAAATTCAACAACAACAACAACTTTTAAGAATAGGAAAAAGTTCAACAAAATAAAAATTGATAACACCAACAAATTCAAAAACAACCTCAATATTGAATATAACCAACAAATTCAACAACAACCTCAACTTTGAAAAACACCAGCAAATTCAAAAACCTCTACTTTGAAAAACACCAGCGAATTCAACAACCTCAATATTGAAAATCAGCAACAAATTCAACGACAACCTCAACAATGAAAAACATCAAAAAATTCAACAAAAATAACCTCAACAATGAAAAACACCAATAAATTCAACAAAAACCTCAACTTTGAAAAACACCAGCAAATTCAAAAACCACAACGTTGAAAAACACCCACAAATTCAACAACAACCTCAATACTGATAATCACCAACAAATTCAACAACAATCTCAACATTCAAAAACACCAACAAATTCAACAAAAGCCTCAACAACGAAAAACAACGAAAAATTCAACAACCACAACTGTGAAAAGCAAAAACAAATTCAACAACAACCTCAACTTTGAAAAACACCAACAAATTCAACAACGTCAATATTGAAAATCACCAACAAATTCAACAACAACCTCAACAATTAAAAACATCAATAAATTCAACAACAACCTCAACTTTGAAGAACACTAACAAATTCAACAAACTCAACATTGAAAAACACGACCAAATTCAACTGCTACCTCAACTTTGAAAAATACAAAAAAGTTTAAAAATTAACATTGATAACACCAAAAAATTCAACAAAAATCTCAACAATGAAAAACACCAAAAAATTCAACAACAACCTCAAATTTGAAAAACACGAACTAATTCAAGAACCTCAACATTGAAAAACGCCAAGAAATTCAACTGCAACCTCACCTTTGAAAAACAGAAAAAAGTTCAAAAAAAAACATTGATAACACCAATAAATTCAACAACAACCTCAACATTGCAAAACACCAACAAATTCAACTGCAACCTCAACTTTGAAAAATACAAAAAAGTTCCAAAAAAACCATTGATAACACCAATAAGTTCAACAAAAACATCAACATTGCAAAAAACCAACAAATTCAACAGCAAGCTCAACAATGAAAAACACCAACAAATTCAACAACAACCTCAACATTCGAAATCACCAACAAATTCAACAAAAACCTCAACAATGAAAAACAACACAAAATTCAACAACAACCTCAACTTTGAAAAACGCCAACAAATTCAACAACTTCAACATTGAAAAACAGCAACAAATTCAAATGCAACCTCAACTTTGAAAAATACAAAAATGTTTAAAAATTAACATTGATAACACCAATAAATTCAACAACAACCTCAATATTGAAAATCACCAACAAATTCAACAACAACCTCAACAATGAATAACCTCAATAAATTCAACAACAACAACCTCAACAATGAAAAACAGCAAAAATTTGAACAACAACCTCAACATTGAAAATCTCCAACAATTTCAACAACAACCTCAGCTATGAAAAACAGCAAAGAGTTCAACAACAAACTCAACATTGAAAATCACCAACAAATTCAACAAAAACCTCAACAATGAAATACATCAAAAAATTCCACAACAACCTCAACATTCAAAAACACCAACAAATTAAAGAAAAACCACAGCAATGAAAAACACCAAAAAATACGACAACAATCTCAACTTTGAAAAACATCAACAGATTCAACAACATCAATATTGAAAAAGATCAGCAAATTCAACAACAACCTCAACAATGAAAAACATCAAAAAATTCAACAACAACCTCAACTTTGAATAACACCAACAAATTCAACAGCAACCTCAACGTTGAAAAATACAAAAAGTTCAAAAAAAAACATTGATAACACCAATAAATTCAACAACAACTTCAACATTACAAAACACCAGCAATTTCAACAGCAACCTCAACAATGAAAAACACCAACAAATTCAACAAAAAACTCAGCATTAAAAAGCACCAACAAATTCAACAAAAACCTCAACAATGAAAAACACCAAAAAATTAAACAACAAACTCAACATTGAAAAACACCAACAAATTCAAAGGCAACCTCATCTTCGAAAAACACTAACAAACTCAACAACCTCAATATTGAAAAACACCAACAAATTCAACAACAAACTCAACTATCAAAAACAGCAACAATAACTTCAAAAAAATACAACAACCTCAACAATGAAAAACACCAAACGATTCAAGAACAAACTCAACATTGAAAATCACCAATAAATTCAACAACAACCTCAAAAATTAAAAACATCAAAAAATTCAAGAACAACCTCAACATTGAAAAACAGCAACAAATTCAACAACAACAACAACTTTTAAGAATAGGAAAAAGTTCAACAAAATAAAAATTGATAACACCAACAAATTCAAAAACAACCTCAATATTGAATATAACCAACAAATTCAACAACAACCTCAACTTTGAAAAACACCAGCAAATTCAAAAACCTCTACTTTGAAAAACACCAGCGAATTCAACAACCTCAATATTGAAAATCAGCAACAAATTCAACGACAACCTCAACAATGAAAAACATCAAAAAATTCAACAAAAATAACCTCAACAATGAAAAACACCAATAAATTCAACAAAAACCTCAACTTTGAAAAACACCAGCAAATTCAAAAACCACAACGTTGAAAAACACCCACAAATTCAACAACAACCTCAATATTGATAATCACCAACAAATTCAACAACAATCTCAACATTCAAAAACACCAACAAATTCAACAAAAGCCTCAACAACGAAAAACAACGAAAAATTCAACAACCACAACTGTGAAAAGCAAAAACAAATTCAACAACAACCTCAACTTTGAAAAACACCAACAAATTCAACAACGTCAATATTGAAAATCACCAACAAATTCAACAACAACCTCAACAATTAAAAACATCAATAAATTCAACAACAACCTCAACTTTGAAGAACACTAACAAATTCAACAAACTCAACATTGAAAAACACGACCAAATTCAACTGCTACCTCAACTTTGAAAAATACAAAAAAGTTTAAAAATTAACATTGATAACACCAAAAAATTCAACAAAAATCTCAACAATGAAAAACACCAAAAAATTCAACAACAACCTCAAATTTGAAAAACACGAACTAATTCAAGAACCTCAACATTGAAAAACGCCAAGAAATTCAACTGCAACCTCACCTTTGAAAAACAGAAAAAAGTTCAAAAAAAAACATTGATAACACCAATAAATTCAACAACAACCTCAACATTGCAAAACACCAACAAATTCAACTGCAACCTCAACTTTGAAAAATACAAAAAAGTTCAAAAAAAACCATTGATAACACCAATAAGTTCAACAAAAACATCAACATTGCAAAAAACCAACAAATTCAACAGCAAGCTCAACAATGAAAAACACCAACAAATTCAACAACAACCTCAACATTCGAAATCACCAACAAATTCAACAAAAACCTCAACAATGAAAAACAACACAAAATTCAACAACAACCTCAACTTTGAAAAACGCCAACAAATTCAACAACTTCAACATTGAAAAACAGCAACAAATTCAAATGCAACCTCAACTTTGAAAAATACAAAAATGTTTAAAAATTAACATTGATAACACCAATAAATTCAACAACAACCTCAATATTGAAAATCACCAACAAATTCAACAACAACCTCAACAATGAATAACCTCAATAAATTCAACAACAACAACCTCAACAATGAAAAACAGCAAAAATTTGAACAACAACCTCAACATTGAAAATCTCCAACAATTTCAACAACAACCTCAGCTATGAAAAACAGCAAAGAGTTCAACAACAAACTCAACATTGAAAATCACCAACAAATTCAACAAAAACCTCAACAATGAAATACATCAAAAAATTCCACAACAACCTCAACATTCAAAAACACCAACAAATTAAAGAAAAACCACAGCAATGAAAAACACCAAAAAATACGACAACAATCTCAACTTTGAAAAACATCAACAGATTCAACAACATCAATATTGAAGAAGATCAGCAAATTCAACAACAACCTCAACAATGAAAAACATCAAAAAATTCAACAACAACCTCAACTTTGAATAACACCAACAAATTCAACAGCAACCTCAACGTTGAAAAATACAAAAAGTTCAAAAAAAAACATTGATAACACCAATAAATTCAACAACAACTTCAACATTACAAAACACCAGCAATTTCAACAGCAACCTCAACAATGAAAAACACCAACAAATTCAACAAAAAACTCAGCATTAAAAAGCACCAACAAATTCAACAAAAACCTCAACAATGAAAAACACCAAAAAATTAAACAACAAACTCAACATTGAAAAACACCAACAAATTCAAAGGCAACCTCATCTTCGAAAAACACTAACAAACTCAACAACCTCAATATTGAAAAACACCAACAAATTCAACAACAAACTCAACTATCAAAAACAGCAACAATAACTTCAAAAAAATACAACAACCTCAACAATGAAAAACACCAAACGATTCAAGAACAAACTCAACATTGAAAATCACCAATAAATTCAACAACAACCTCAAAAATTAAAAACATCAAAAAATTCAAGAACAACCTCAACATTGAAAAACAGCAACAAATTCAACAACAACAACAACTTTTAAGAATAGGAAAAAGTTCAACAAAATAAAAATTGATAACACCAACAAATTCAAAAACAACCTCAATATTGAATATAACCAACAAATTCAACAACAACCTCAACTTTGAAAAACACCAGCAAATTCAAAAACCTCTACTTTGAAAAACACCAGCGAATTCAACAACCTCAATATTGAAAATCAGCAACAAATTCAACGACAACCTCAACAATGAAAAACATCAAAAAATTCAACAAAAATAACCTCAACAATGAAAAACACCAATAAATTCAACAAAAACCTCAACTTTGAAAAACACCAGCAAATTCAAAAACCACAACGTTGAAAAACACCCACAAATTCAACAACAACCTCAATATTGATAATCACCAACAAATTCAACAACAATCTCAACATTCAAAAACACCAACAAATTCAACAAAAGCCTCAACAACGAAAAACAACGAAAAATTCAACAACCACAACTGTGAAAAGCAAAAACAAATTCAACAACAACCTCAACTTTGAAAAACACCAACAAATTCAACAACGTCAATATTGAAAATCACCAACAAATTCAACAACAACCTCAACAATTAAAAACATCAATAAATTCAACAACAACCTCAACTTTGAAGAACACTAACAAATTCAACAAACTCAACATTGAAAAACACGACCAAATTCAACTGCTACCTCAACTTTGAAAAATACAAAAAAGTTTAAAAATTAACATTGATAACACCAAAACATTCAACAAAAATCTCAACAATGAAAAACACCAAAAAATTCAACAACAACCTCAAATTTGAAAAACACGAACTAATTCAAGAACCTCAACATTGAAAAACGCCAAGAAATTCAACTGCAACCTCACCTTTGAAAAACAGAAAAAAGTTCAAAAAAAAACATTGATAACACCAATAAATTCAACAACAACCTCAACATTGCAAAACACCAACAAATTCAACTGCAACCTCAACTTTGAAAAATACAAAAAAGTTCAAAAAAAACCATTGATAACACCAATAAGTTCAACAAAAACATCAACATTGCAAAAAACCAACAAATTCAACAGCAAGCTCAACAATGAAAAACACCAACAAATTCAACAACAACCTCAACATTCGAAATCACCAACAAATTCAACAAAAACCTCAACAATGAAAAACAACACAAAATTCAACAACAACCTCAACTTTGAAAAACGCCAACAAATTCAACAACTTCAACATTGAAAAACAGCAACAAATTCAAATGCAACCTCAACTTTGAAAAATACAAAAATGTTTAAAAATTAACATTGATAACACCAATAAATTCAACAACAACCTCAATATTGAAAATCACCAACAAATTCAACAACAACCTCAACAATGAATAACCTCAATAAATTCAACAACAACAACCTCAACAATGAAAAACAGCAAAAATTTGAACAACAACCTCAACATTGAAAATCTCCAACAATTTCAACAACAACCTCAGCTATGAAAAACAGCAAAGAGTTCAACAACAAACTCAACATTGAAAATCACCAACAAATTCAACAAAAACCTCAACAATGAAATACATCAAAAAATTCCACAACAACCTCAACATTCAAAAACACCAACAAATTAAAGAAAAACCACAGCAATGAAAAACACCAAAAAATACGACAACAATCTCAACTTTGAAAAACATCAACAGATTCAACAACATCAATATTGAAAAAGATCAGCAAATTCAACAACAACCTCAACAATGAAAAACATCAAAAAATTCAACAACAACCTCAACTTTGAATAACACCAACAAATTCAACAGCAACCTCAACGTTGAAAAATACAAAAAGTTCAAAAAAAAACATTGATAACACCAATAAATTCAACAACAACTTCAACATTACAAAACACCAACAATTTCAACAGCAACCTCAACAATGAAAAACACCAACAAATTCAACAAAAAACTCAGCATTAAAAAGCACCAACAAATTCAACAAAAACCTCAACAATGAAAAACACCAAAAAATTAAACAACAAACTCAACATTGAAAAACACCAACAATTTCAAAGGCAACCTCATCTTCGAAAAACACTAACAAACTCAACAACCTCAATATTGAAAAACACCAACAAATTCAACAACAAACTCAACTATCAAAAACAGCAACAATAACTTCAAAAAAATACAACAACCTCAACAATGAAAAACACCAAACGATTCAAGAACAAACTCAACATTGAAAATCACCAATAAATTCAACAACAACCTCAAAAATTAAAAACATCAAAAAATTCAAGAACAACCTCAACATTGAAAAACAGCAACAAATTCAACAACAACAACAACTTTTAAGAATAGGAAAAAGTTCAACAAAATAAAAATTGATAACACCAACAAATTCAAAAACAACCTCAATATTGAATATAACCAACAAATTCAACAACAACCTCAACTTTGAAAAACACCAGCAAATTCAAAAACCTCTACTTTGAAAAACACCAGCGAATTCAACAACCTCAATATTGAAAATCAGCAACAAATTCAACGACAACCTCAACAATGAAAAACATCAAAAAATTCAACAAAAATAACCTCAACAATGAAAAACACCAATAAATTCAACAAAAACCTCAACTTTGAAAAACACCAGCAAATTCAAAAACCACAACGTTGAAAAACACCCACAAATTCAACAACAACCTCAATACTGATAATCACCAACAAATTCAACAACAATCTCAACATTCAAAAACACCAACAAATTCAACAAAAGCCTCAACAACGAAAAACAACGAAAAATTCAACAACCACAACTGTGAAAAGCAAAAACAAATTCAACAACAACCTCAACTTTGAAAAACACCAACAAATTCAACAACGTCAATATTGAAAATCACCAACAAATTCAACAACAACCTCAACAATTAAAAACATCAATAAATTCAACAACAACCTCAACTTTGAAGAACACTAACAAATTCAACAAACTCAACATTGAAAAACACGACCAAATTCAACTGCTACCTCAACTTTGAAAAATACAAAAAAGTTTAAAAATTAACATTGATAACACCAAAAAATTCAACAAAAATCTCAACAATGAAAAACACCAAAAAATTCAACAACAACCTCAAATTTGAAAAACACGAACTAATTCAAGAACCTCAACATTGAAAAACGCCAAGAAATTCAACTGCAACCTCACCTTTGAAAAACAGAAAAAAGTTCAAAAAAAAAACATTGATAACACCAATAAATTCAACAACAACCTCAACATTGCAAAACACCAACAAATTCAACTGCAACCTCAACTTTGAAAAATACAAAAAAGTTCAAAAAAAACCATTGATAACACCAATAAGTTCAACAAAAACATCAACATTGCAAAAAACCAACAAATTCAACAGCAAGCTCAACAATGAAAAACACCAACAAATTCAACAACAACCTCAACATTCGAAATCACCAACAAATTCAACAAAAACCTCAACAATGAAAAACAACACAAAATTCAACAACAACCTCAACTTTGAAAAACGCCAACAAATTCAACAACTTCAACATTGAAAAACAGCAACAAATTCAAATGCAACCTCAACTTTGAAAAATACAAAAATGTTTAAAAATTAACATTGATAACACCAATAAATTCAACAACAACCTCAATATTGAAAATCACCAACAAATTCAACAACAACCTCAACAATGAATAACCTCAATAAATTCAACAACAACAACCTCAACAATGAAAAACAGCAAAAATTTGAACAACAACCTCAACATTGAAAATCTCCAACAATTTCAACAACAACCTCAGCTATGAAAAACAGCAAAGAGTTCAACAACAAACTCAACATTGAAAATCACCAACAAATTCAACAAAAACCTCAACAATGAAATACATCAAAAAATTCCACAACAACCTCAACATTCAAAAACACCAACAAATTAAAGAAAAACCACAGCAATGAAAAACACCAAAAAATACGACAACAATCTCAACTTTGAAAAACATCAACAGATTCAACAACATCAATATTGAAAAAGATCAGCAAATTCAACAACAACCTCAACAATGAAAAACATCAAAAAATTCAACAACAACCTCAACTTTGAATAACACCAACAAATTCAACAGCAACCTCAACGTTGAAAAATACAAAAAGTTCAAAAAAAAACATTGATAACACCAATAAATTCAACAACAACTTCAACATTACAAAACACCAACAATTTCAACAGCAACCTCAACAATGAAAAACACCAACAAATTCAACAAAAAACTCAGCATTAAAAAGCACCAACAAATTCAACAAAAACCTCAACAATGAAAAACACCAAAAAATTAAACAACAAACTCAACATTGAAAAACACCAACAAATTCAAAGGCAACCTCATCTTCGAAAAACACTAACAAACTCAACAACCTCAATATTGAAAAACACCAACAAATTCAACAACAAACTCAACTATTAAAAACAGCAACAATAACTTCAAAAAATACAACAACCTCAACAATGAAAAACACCAAACGATTCAAGAACAAACTCAACATTGAAAATCACCAATAAATTCAACAACAACCTCAAAAATTAAAAACATCAAAAAATTCAAGAACAACCTCAACATTGAAAAACAGCAACAAATTCAACAACAACAACAACTTTTAAGAATAGGAAAAAGTTCAACAAAATAAAAATTGATAACACCAACAAATTCAAAAACAACCTCAATATTGAATATAACCAACAAATTCAACAACAACCTCAACTTTGAAAAACACCAGCAAATTCAAAAACCTCTACTTTGAAAAACACCAGCGAATTCAACAACCTCAATATTGAAAATCAGCAACAAATTCAACGACAACCTCAACAATGAAAAACATCAAAAAATTCAACAAAAATAACCTCAACAATGAAAAACACCAATAAATTCAACAAAAACCTCAACTTTGAAAAACACCAGCAAATTCAAAAACCACAACGTTGAAAAACACCCACAAATTCAACAACAACCTCAATATTGATAATCACCAACAAATTCAACAACAATCTCAACATTCAAAAACACCAACAAATTCAACAAAAGCCTCAACAACGAAAAACAACGAAAAATTCAACAACCACAACTGTGAAAAGCAAAAACAAATTCAACAACAACCTCAACTTTGAAAAACACCAACAAATTCAACAACGTCAATATTGAAAATCACCAACAAATTCAACAACAACCTCAACAATTAAAAACATCAATAAATTCAACAACAACCTCAACTTTGAAGAACACTAACAAATTCAACAAACTCAACATTGAAAAACACGACCAAATTCAACTGCTACCTCAACTTTGAAAAATACAAAAAAGTTTAAAAATTAACATTGATAACACCAAAAAATTCAACAAAAATCTCAACAATGAAAAACACCAAAAAATTCAACAACAACCTCAAATTTGAAAAACACGAACTAATTCAAGAACCTCAACATTGAAAAACGCCAAGAAATTCAACTGCAACCTCACCTTTGAAAAACAGAAAAAAGTTCAAAAAAAAACATTGATAACACCAATAAATTCAACAACAACCTCAACATTGCAAAACACCAACAAATTCAACTGCAACCTCAACTTTGAAAAATACAAAAAAGTTCAAAAAAAAACCATTGATAACACCAATAAGTTCAACAAAAACATCAACATTGCAAAAAACCAACAAATTCAACAGCAAGCTCAACAATGAAAAACACCAACAAATTCAACAACAACCTCAACATTCGAAATCACCAACAAATTCAACAAAAACCTCAACAATGAAAAACAACACAAAATTCAACAACAACCTCAACTTTGAAAAACGCCAACAAATTCAACAACTTCAACATTGAAAAACAGCAACAAATTCAAATGCAACCTCAACTTTGAATAATACAAAAATGTTTAAAAATTAACATTGATAACACCAATAAATTCAACAACAACCTCAATATTGAAAATCACCAACAAATTCAACAACAACCTCAACAATGAATAACCTCAATAAATTCAACAACAACAACCTCAACAATGAAAAACAGCAAAAATTTGAACAACAACCTCAACATTGAAAATCTCCAACAATTTCAACAACAACCTCAGCTATGAAAAACAGCAAAGAGTTCAACAACAAACTCAACATTGAAAATCACCAACAAATTCAACAAAAACCTCAACAATGAAATACATCAAAAAATTCCACAACAACCTCAACATTCAAAAACACCAACAAATTAAAGAAAAACCACAGCAATGAAAAACACCAAAAAATACGACAACAATCTCAACTTTGAAAAACATCAACAGATTCAACAACATCAATATTGAAAAAGATCAGCAAATTCAACAACAACCTCAACAATGAAAAACATCAAAAAATTCAACAACAACCTCAACTTTGAATAACACCAACAAATTCAACAGCAACCTCAACGTTGAAAAATACAAAAAGATCAAAAAAAAACATTGATAACACCAATAAATTCAACAACAACTTCAACATTACAAAACACCAACAATTTCAACAGCAACCTCAACAATGAAAAACACCAACAAATTCAACAAAAAACTCAGCATTAAAAAGCACCAACAAATTCAACAAAAACCTCAACAATGAAAAACACCAAAAAATTAAACAACAAACTCAACATTGAAAAACACCAACAAATTCAAAGGCAACCTCATCTTCGAAAAACACTAACAAACTCAACAACCTCAATATTGAAAAACACCAACAAATTCAACAACAAACTCAACTATCAAAAACAGCAACAATAACTTCAAAAAAATACAACAACCTCAACAATGAAAAACACCAAACGATTCAAGAACAAACTCAACATTGAAAATCAGCAATAAATTCAACAACAACCTCAAAAATTAAAAACATCAAATAATTCAAGAACAACCTCAACATTGAAAAACAGCAACAAATTCAACAACAACAACAACTTTTAAGAATAGGAAAAAGTTCAACAAAATAAAAATTGATAACACCAACAAATTCAAAAACAACCTCAATATTGAATATAACCAACAAATTCAACAACAACCTCAACTTTGAAAAACACCAGCAAATTCAAAAACCTCTACTTTGAAAAACACCAGCGAATTCAACAACCTCAATATTGAAAATCAGCAACAAATTCAACGACAACCTCAACAATGAAAAACATCAAAAAATTCAACAAAAATAACCTCAACAATGAAAAACACCAATAAATTCAACAAAAACCTCAACTTTGAAAAACACCAGCAAATTCAAAAACCACAACGTTGAAAAACACCCACAAATTCAACAACAACCTCAATATTGATAATCACCAACAAATTCAACAACAATCTCAACATTCAAAAACACCAACAAATTCAACAAAAGCATCAACAACGAAAAACAACGAAAAATTCAACAACCACAACTGTGAAAAGCAAAAACAAATTCAACAACAACCTCAACTTTGAAAAACACCAACAAATTCAACAACGTCAATATTGAAAATCACCAACAAATTCAACAACAACCTCAACAATTAAAAACATCAATAAATTCAACAACAACCTCAACTTTGAAGAACACTAACAAATTCAACAAACTCAACATTGAAAAACACGACCAAATTCAACTGCTACCTCAACTTTGAAAAATACAAAAAAGTTTAAAAATTAACATTGATAACACCAAAAAATTCAACAAAAATCTCAACAATGAAAAACACCAAAAAATTCAACAACAACCTCAAATTTGAAAAACACGAACTAATTCAAGAACCTCAACATTGAAAAACGCCAAGAAATTCAACTGCAACCTCACCTTTGAAAAACAGAAAAAAGTTCAAAAAAAAACATTGATAACACCAATAAATTCAACAACAACCTCAACATTGCAAAACACCAACAAATTCAACTGCAACCTCAACTTTGAAAAATACAAAAAAGTTCAAAAAAAACCATTGATAACACCAATAAGTTCAACAAAAACATCAACATTGCAAAAAACCAACAAATTCAACAGCAAGCTCAACAATGAAAAACACCAACAAATTCAACAACAACCTCAACATTCGAAATCACCAACAAATTCAACAAAAACCTCAACAATGAAAAACAACACAAAATTCAACAACAACCTCAACTTTGAAAAACGCCAACAAATTCAACAACTTCAACATTGAAAAACAGCAACAAATTCAAATGCAACCTCAACTTTGAATAATACAAAAATGTTTAAAAATTAACATTGATAACACCAATAAATTCAACAACAACCTCAATATTGAAAATCACCAACAAATTCAACAACAACCTCAACAATGAATAACCTCAATAAATTCAACAACAACAACCTCAACAATGAAAAACAGCAAAAATTTGAACAACAACCTCAACATTGAAAATCTCCAACAATTTCAACAACAACCTCAGCTATGAAAAACAGCAAAGAGTTCAACAACAAACTCAACATTGAAAATCACCAACAAATTCAACAAAAACCTCAACAATGAAATACATCAAAAAATTCCACAACAACCTCAACATTCAAAAACACCAACAAATTAAAGAAAAACCACAGCAATGAAAAACACCAAAAAATACGACAACAATCTCAACTTTGAAAAACATCAACAGATTCAACAACATCAATATTGAAAAAGATCAGCAAATTCAACAACAACCTCAACAATGAAAAACATCAAAAAATTCAACAACAACCTCAACTTTGAATAACACCAACAAATTCAACAGCAACCTCAACGTTGAAAAATACAAAAAGTTCAAAAAAAAACATTGATAACACCAATAAATTCAACAACAACTTCAACATTACAAAACACCAGCAATTTCAACAGCAACCTCAACAATGAAAAACACCAACAAATTCAACAAAAAACTCAGCATTAAAAAGCACCAACAAATTCAACAAAAACCTCAACAATGAAAAACACCAAAAAATTAAACAACAAACTCAACATTGAAAAACACCAACAAATTCAAAGGCAACCTCATCTTCGAAAAACACTAACAAACTCAACAACCTCAATATTGAAAAACACCAACAAATTCAACAACAAACTCAACTATCAAAAACAGCAACAATAACTTCAAAAAAATACAACAACCTCAACAATGAAAAACACCAAACGATTCAAGAACAAACTCAACATTGAAAATCACCAATAAATTCAACAACAACCTCAAAAATTAAAAACATCAAATAATTCAAGAACAACCTCAACATTGAAAAACAGCAACAAATTCAACAACAACAACAACTTTTAAGAATAGGAAAAAGTTCAACAAAATAAAAATTGATAACACCAACAAATTCAAAAACAACCTCAATATTGAATATAACCAACAAATTCAACAACAACCTCAACTTTGAAAAACACCAGCAAATTCAAAAACCTCTACTTTGAAAAACACCAGCGAATTCAACAACCTCAATATTGAAAATCAGCAACAAATTCAACGACAACCTCAACAATGAAAAACATCAAAAAATTCAACAAAAATAACCTCAACAATGAAAAACACCAATAAATTCAACAAAAACCTCAACTTTGAAAAACACCAGCAAATTCAAAAACCACAACGTTGAAAAACACCCACAAATTCAACAACAACCTCAATATTGATAATCACCAACAAATTCAACAACAATCTCAACTATCAAAAACAGCAACAATAACTTCAAAAAAATACAACAACCTCAACAATGAAAAACACCAAACGATTCAAGAACAAACTCATCATTGAAAATCACCAATAAATTCAACAACAACCTCAAAAATTAAAAACATCAAAAAATTCAAGAACAACCTCAACATTGAAAAACAGCAACAAATTCAACAACAACAACAACTTTTAAGAATAGGAAAAAGTTCAACAAAATAAAAATTGATAACACCAACAAATTCAAAGGCAACCTCATCTTCGAAAAACACTAACAAACTCAACAACCTCAATATTGAAAAACACCAACAAATTCAACAACAAACTCAACTATCAAAAACAGCAACAATAACTTCAAAAAATACAACAACCTCAACAATGAAAAACACCAAACGATTCAAGAACAAACTCAACATTGAAAATCACCAATAAATTCAACAACAACCTCAAAAATTAAAAACATCAAAAAATTCAAGAACAACCTCAACATTGAAAAACAGCAACAAATTCAACAACAACAACAACTTTTAAGAATAGGAAAAAGTTCAACAAAATAAAAATTGATAACACCAACAAATTCAAAAACAACCTCAATATTGAATATAACCAACAAATTCAACAACAACCTCAACTTTGAAAAACACCAGCAAATTCAAAAACCTCTACTTTGAAAAACACCAGCGAATTCAACAACCTCAATATTGAAAATCAGCAACAAATTCAACGACAACCTCAACAATGAAAAACATCAAAAAATTCAACAAAAATAACCTCAACAATGAAAAACACCAATAAATTCAACAAAAACCTCAACTTTGAAAAACACCAGCAAATTCAAAAACCACAACGTTGAAAAACACCCACAAATTCAACAACAACCTCAATATTGATAATCACCAACAAATTCAACAACAATCTCAACATTCAAAAACACCAACAAATTCAACAAAAGCCTCAACAACGAAAAACAACGAAAAATTCAACAACCACAACTGTGAAAAGCAAAAACAAATTCAACAACAACCTCAACTTTGAAAAACACCAACAAATTCAACAACGTCAATATTGAAAATCACCAACAAATTCAACAACAACCTCAACAATTAAAAACATCAATAAATTCAACAACAACCTCAACTTTGAAGAACACTAACAAATTCAACAAACTCAACATTGAAAAACACGACCAAATTCAACTGCTACCTCAACTTTGAAAAATACAAAAAAGTTTAAAAATTAACATTGATAACATCAAAAAATTCAACATAAATCTCAACAATGAAAAACACCAAAAAATTCAACAACAACCTCAAATTTGAAAAACACGAACTAATTCAAGAACCTCAACATTGAAAAACGCCAAGAAATTCAACTGCAACCTCACCTTTGAAAAACAGAAAAAAGTTCAAAAAAAAACATTGATAACACCAATAAATTCAACAACAACCTCAACATTGCAAAACACCAACAAATTCAACTGCAACCTCAACATTCAAATACAACAACAAATTCAACAAAAACCTCAACAATGAAAAACACCAAAAAATTCAACAACAACATCAACTTTGAAAACGTCAAAAAATTCAACAAACTCAACATTGAAAAACATCAAATAATTCAACAACAACCTGAACAATGAAAAACACCAAAAAATTCAACAACAACCTCAATATTAAATTTCTCCAACAAATTCAACAACAACCTCAACTTTGAAAAACTCCAACAAATTCAACAACCTCAACATTGAAAAAGACCAGCAAATTCAACAACAACCTCGACAATGAAAAACGTCAAAAAATTCAACAACAACCTCTACATTCAAAAACAACAACAAATTCAACAAAAATCTCAACTATGAAAAACACCAAAAAATGCAAAAAAACCCTTAACTTTGAAAAACACCAACAAATTCAACTGCAACCTGAACATTGAAAAATCCAAAAACGTTTTTTAAAAAACATTGATAACACCAATAAATTCAACAACAACCTCAATTTTGAAAATCACCAACAAATTCCACAACAACCACAACAATGAAAAACATCAATAAATTCAACAACAACCTCCACAATGAAAAACACAAAAAAATTCAACAACAACCCCAACATTGCAAAACACCAACAAATTCAACTGCAACCTCAACTTTGAAAAATACAAAAAAGTTCAAAAAAAACCATTGATAACACCAATAAGTTCAACAAAAACATCAACATTGCAAAAAACCAACAAATTCAACAGCAAGCTCAACAATGAAAAACACCAACAAATTCAACAACAACCTCAACATTCGAAATCACCAACAAATTCAACAAAAACCTCAACAATGAAAAACAACACAAAATTCAACAACAACCTCAACTTTGAAAAACGCCAACAAATTCAACAACTTCAACATTGAAAAACAGCAACAAATTCAAATGCAACCTCAACTTTGAAAAATACAAAAATGTTTAAAAATTAACATTGATAACACCAATAAATTCAACAACAACCTCAATATTGAAAATCACCAACAAATTCAACAACAACCTCAACAATGAATAACCTCAATAAATTCAACAACAACAACCTCAACAATGAAAAACAGCAAAAATTTGAACAACAACCTCAACATTGAAAATCTCCAACAATTTCAACAACAACCTCAGCTATGAAAAACAGCAAAGAGTTCAACAACAAACTCAACATTGAAAATCACCAACAAATTCAACAAAAACCTCAACAATGAAATACATCAAAAAATTCCACAACAACCTCAACATTCAAAAACACCAACAAATTAAAGAAAAACCACAGCAATGAAAAACACCAAAAAATACGACAACAATCTCAACTTTGAAAAACATCAACAGATTCAACAACATCAATATTGAAAAAGATCAGCAAATTCAACAACAACCTCAACAATGAAAAACATCAAAAAATTCAACAACAACCTCAACTTTGAATAACACCAACAAATTCAACAGCAACCTCAACGTTGAAAAATACAAAAAGTTCAAAAAAAAACATTGATAACACCAATAAATTCAACAACAACTTCAACATTACAAAACACCAACAATTTCAACAGCAACCTCAACAATGAAAAACACCAACAAATTCAACAAAAAACTCAGCATTAAAAAGCACCAACAAATTCAACAAAAACCTCAACAATGAAAAACACCAAAAAATTAAACAACAAACTCAACATTGAAAAACAGCAACAAATTCAAAGACAACCTCAATATTGAATATAACCAACAAATTCAACAACAACCTCAACTTTGAAAAACACCAGCAAATTCAAAAACCTCTACTTTGAAAAACACCAGCGAATTCACCAACCTCAATATTGAAAATCAGCAACAAATTCAACGACAACCTCAACAATGAAAAACACCAAAAAATTAAACAACAAACTCAACATTGAAAAACACCAACAAATTCAAAGGCAACCTCATCTTCGAAAAACACTAACAAACTCAACAACCTCAATATTGAAAAACACCAACAAATTCAACAACAAACTCAACTATCAAAAACAGCAACAATAACTTCAAAAAAATACAACAACCTCAACAATGAAAAACACCAAACGATTCAAGAACAAACTCAACATTGAAAATCACCAATAAATTCAACAACAACCTCAAAAATTAAAAACATCAAATAATTCAAGAACAACCTCAACATTGAAAAACAGCAACAAATTCAACAACAACAACAACTTTTAAGAATAGGAAAAAGTTCAACAAAATAAAAATTGATAACACCAACAAATTCAAAAACAACCTCAATATTGAATATAACCAACAAATTCAACAACAACCTCAACTTTGAAAAACACCAGCAAATTCAAAAACCTCTACTTTGAAAAACACCAGCGAATTCAACAACCTCAATATTGAAAATCAGCAACAAATTCAACGACAACCTCAACAATGAAAAACATCAAAAAATTCAACAAAAATAACCTCAACAATGAAAAACACCAATAAATTCAACAAAAACCTCAACTTTGAAAAACACCAGCAAATTCAAAAACCACAACGTTGAAAAACACCCACAAATTCAACAACAACCTCAATATTGATAATCACCAACAAATTCAACAACAATCTCAACTATCAAAAACAGCAACAATAACTTCAAAAAAATACAACAACCTCAACAATGAAAAACACCAAACGATTCAAGAACAAACTCAACATTGAAAATCACCAATAAATTCAACAACAACCTCAAAAATTAAAAACATCAAAAAATTCAAGAACAACCTCAACATTGAAAAACAGCAACAAATTCAACAACAACAACAACTTTTAAGAATAGGAAAAAGTTCAACAAAATAAAAATTGATAACACCAACAAATTCAAAGGCAACCTCATCTTCGAAAAACACTAACAAACTCAACAACCTCAATATTGAAAAACACCAACAAATTCAACAACAAACTCAACTATCAAAAACAGCAACAATAACTTCAAAAAATACAACAACCTCAACAATGAAAAACACCAAACGATTCAAGAACAAACTCAACATTGAAAATCACCAATAAATTCAACAACAACCTCAAAAATTAAAAACATCAAAAAATTCAAGAACAACCTCAACATTGAAAAACAGCAACAAATTCAACAACAACAACAACTTTTAAGAATAGGAAAAAGTTCAACAAAATAAAAATTGATAACACCAACAAATTCAAAAACAACCTCAATATTGAATATAACCAACAAATTCAACAACAACCTCAACTTTGAAAAACACCAGCAAATTCAAAAACCTCTACTTTGAAAAACACCAGCGAATTCAACAACCTCAATATTGAAAATCAGCAACAAATTCAACGACAACCTCAACAATGAAAAACATCAAAAAATTCAACAAAAATAACCTCAACAATGAAAAACACCAATAAATTCAACAAAAACCTCAACTTTGAAAAACACCAGCAAATTCAAAAACCACAACGTTGAAAAACACCCACAAATTCAACAACAACCTCAATATTGATAATCACCAACAAATTCAACAACAATCTCAACATTCAAAAACACCAACAAATTCAACAAAAGCCTCAACAACGAAAAACAACGAAAAATTCAACAACCACAACTGTGAAAAGCAAAAACAAATTCAACAACAACCTCAACTTTGAAAAACACCAACAAATTCAACAACGTCAATATTGAAAATCACCAACAAATTCAACAACAACCTCAACAATTAAAAACATCAATAAATTCAACAACAACCTCAACTTTGAAGAACACTAACAAATTCAACAAACTCAACATTGAAAAACACGACCAAATTCAACTGCTACCTCAACTTTGAAAAATACAAAAAAGTTTAAAAATTAACATTGATAACACCAAAAAATTCAACATAAATCTCAACAATGAAAAACACCAAAAAATTCAACAACAACCTCAAATTTGAAAAACACGAACTAATTCAAGAACCTCAACATTGAAAAACGCCAAGAAATTCAACTGCAACCTCACCTTTGAAAAACAGAAAAAAGTTCAAAAAAAAACATTGATAACACCAATAAATTCAACAACAACCTCAACATTGCAAAACACCAACAAATTCAACTGCAACCTCAACATTCAAATACAACAACAAATTCAACAAAAACCTCAACAATGAAAAACACCAAAAAATTCAACAACAACATCAACTTTGAAAACGTCAAAAAATTCAACAAACTCAACATTGAAAAACATCAAATAATTCAACAACAACCTGAACAATGAAAAACACCAAAAAATTCAACAACAACCTCAATATTAAATTTCTCCAACAAATTCAACAACAACCTCAACTTTGAAAAACTCCAACAAATTCAACAACCTCAACATTGAAAAAGACCAGCAAATTCAACAACAACCTCGACAATGAAAAACGTCAAAAAATTCAACAACAACCTCTACATTCAAAAACAACAACAAATTCAACAAAAATCTCAACTATGAAAAACACCAAAAAATGCAAAAAAACCCTTAACTTTGAAAAACACCAACAAATTCAACTGCAACCTGAACATTGAAAAATCCAAAAACGTTTTTTAAAAAACATTGATAACACCAATAAATTCAACAACAACCTCAATTTTGAAAATCACCAACAAATTCCACAACAACCACAACAATGAAAAACATCAATAAATTCAACAACAACCTCCACAATGAAAAACACAAAAAAATTCAACAACAACCCCAACATTGCAAAACACCAACAAATTCAACTGCAACCTCAACTTTGAAAAATACAAAAAAGTTCAAAAAAAACCATTGATAACACCAATAAGTTCAACAAAAACATCAACATTGCAAAAAACCAACAAATTCAACAGCAAGCTCAACAATGAAAAACACCAACAAATTCAACAACAACCTCAACATTCGAAATCACCAACAAATTCAACAAAAACCTCAACAATGAAAAACAACACAAAATTCAACAACAACCTCAACTTTGAAAAACGCCAACAAATTCAACAACTTCAACATTGAAAAACAGCAACAAATTCAAATGCAACCTCAACTTTGAAAAATACAAAAATGTTTAAAAATTAACATTGATAACACCAATAAATTCAACAACAACCTCAATATTGAAAATCACCAACAAATTCAACAACAACCTCAACAATGAATAACCTCAATAAATTCAACAACAACAACCTCAACAATGAAAAACAGCAAAAATTTGAACAACAACCTCAACATTGAAAATCTCCAACAATTTCAACAACAACCTCAGCTATGAAAAACAGCAAAGAGTTCAACAACAAACTCAACATTGAAAATCACCAACAAATTCAACAAAAACCTCAACAATGAAATACATCAAAAAATTCCACAACAACCTCAACATTCAAAAACACCAACAAATTAAAGAAAAACCACAGCAATGAAAAACACCAAAAAATACGACAACAATCTCAACTTTGAAAAACATCAACAGATTCAACAACATCAATATTGAAAAAGATCAGCAAATTCAACAACAACCTCAACAATGAAAAACATCAAAAAATTCAACAACAACCTCAACTTTGAATAACACCAACAAATTCAACAGCAACCTCAACGTTGAAAAATACAAAAAGTTCAAAAAAAAACATTGATAACACCAATAAATTCAACAACAACTTCAACATTACAAAACACCAACAATTTCAACAGCAACCTCAACAATGAAAAACAAATTCAACAAAAAACTCAGCATTAAAAAGCACCAACAAATTCAACAAAAACCTCAACAATGAAAAACACCAAAAAATTCAACAACAACCTCAACTTTGAAAAACACCAGCAAATTCAAAAACCTCTACTTTGAAAAACACCAGCGAATTCAACAACCTCAATATTGAAAATCAGCAACAAATTCAACGACAACCTCAACAATGAAAAACATCAAAAAATTCAACAAAAATAACCTCAACAATGAAAAACACCAATAAATTCAACAAAAACCTCAACTTTGAAAAACACCAGCAAATTCAAAAACCACAACGTTGAAAAACACCCACAAATTCAACAACAACCTCAATATTGATAATCACCAACAAATTCAACAACAATCTCAACATTCAAAAACACCAACAAATTCAACAAAAGCCTCAACAACGAAAAACAACGAAAAATTCAACAACCACAACTGTGAAAAGCAAAAACAAATTCAACAACAACCTCAACTTTGAAAAACACCAACAAATTCAACAACGTCAATATTGAAAATCACCAACAAATTCAACAACAACCTCAACAATTAAAAACATCAATAAATTCAACAACAACCTCAACTTTGAAGAACACTAACAAATTCAACAAACTCAACATTGAAAAACACGACCAAATTCAACTGCTACCTCAACTTTGAAAAATACAAAAAAGTTTAAAAATTAACATTGATAACACCAAAACATTCAACAAAAATCTCAACAATGAAAAACACCAAAAAATTCAACAACAACCTCAAATTTGAAAAACACGAACTAATTCAAGAACCTCAACATTGAAAAATGCCAAGAAATTCAACTGCAACCTCACCTTTGAAAAACAGAAAAAAGTTCAAAAAAAAACATTGATAACACCAATAAATTCAACAACAACCTCAACATTGCAAAACACCAACAAATTCAACTGCAACCTCAACTTTGAAAAATACAAAAAAGTTCAAAAAAAACCATTGATAACACCAATAAGTTCAACAAAAACATCAACATTGCAAAAAACCAACAAATTCAACAGCAAGCTCAACAATGAAAAACACCAACAAATTCAACAACAACCTCAACATTCGAAATCACCAACAAATTCAACAAAAACCTCAACAATGAAAAACAACACAAAATTCAACAACAACCTCAACTTTGAAAAACGCCAACAAATTCAACAACTTCAACATTGAAAAACAGCAACAAATTCAAATGCAACCTCAACTTTGAAAAATACAAAAATGTTTAAAAATTAACATTGATAACACCAATAAATTCAACAACAACCTCAATATTGAAAATCACCAACAAATTCAACAACAACCTCAACAATGAATAACCTCAATAAATTCAACAACAACAACCTCAACAATGAAAAACAGCAAAAATTTGAACAACAACCTCAACATTGAAAATCTCCAACAATTTCAACAACAACCTCAGCTATGAAAAACAGCAAAGAGTTCAACAACAAACTCAACATTGAAAATCACCAACAAATTCAACAAAAACCTCAACAATGAAATACATCAAAAAATTCCACAACAACCTCAACATTCAAAAACACCAACAAATTAAAGAAAAACCACAGCAATGAAAAACACCAAAAAATACGACAACAATCTCAACTTTGAAAAACATCAACAGATTCAACAACATCAATATTGAAAAAGATCAGCAAATTCAACAACAACCTCAACAATGAAAAACATCAAAAAATTCAACAACAACCTCAACTTTGAATAACACCAACAAATTCAACAGCAACCTCAACGTTGAAAAATACAAAAAGTTCAAAAAAAAACATTGATAACACCAATAAATTCAACAACAACTTCAACATTACAAAACACCAGCAATTTCAACAGCAACCTCAACAATGAAAAACACCAACAAATTCAACAAAAAACTCAGCATTAAAAAGCACCAACAAATTCAACAAAAACCTCAACAATGAAAAACACCAAAAAATTAAACAACAAACTCAACATTGAAAAACACCAACAAATTCAAAGGCAACCTCATCTTCGAAAAACACTAACAAACTCAACAACCTCAATATTGAAAAACACCAACAAATTCAACAACAAACTCAACTATCAAAAACAGCAACAATAACTTCAAAAAATACAACAACCTCAACAATGAAAAACACCAAACGATTCAAGAACAAACTCAACATTGAAAATCACCAATAAATTCAACAACAACCTCAAAAATTAAAAACATCAAAAAATTCAAGAACAACCTCAACATTGAAAAACAGCAACAAATTCAACAACAACAAACAACTTTTAAGAATAGGAAAAAGTTCAACAAAATAAAAATTGATAACACCAACAAATTCAAAAACAACCTCAATATTGAATATAACCAACAAATTCAACAACAACCTCAACTTTGAAAAACACCAGCAAATTCAAAAACCTCTACTTTGAAAAACACCAGCGAATTCAACAACCTCAATATTGAAAATCAGCAACAAATTCAACGACAACCTCAACAATGAAAAACATCAAAAAATTCAACAAAAATAACCTCAACAATGAAAAACACCAATAAATTCAACAAAAACCTCAACTTTGAAAAACACCAGCAAATTCAAAAACCACAACGTTGAAAAACACCCACAAATTCAACAACAACCTCAATATTGATAATCACCAACAAATTCAACAACAATCTCAACATTCAAAAACACCAACAAATTCAACAAAAGCCTCAACAACGAAAAACAACGAAAAATTCAACAACCACAACTGTGAAAAGCAAAAACAAATTCAACAACAACCTCAACTTTGAAAAACACCAACAAATTCAACAACGTCAATATTGAAAATCACCAACAAATTCAACAACAACCTCAACAATTAAAAACATCAATAAATTCAACAACAACCTCAACTTTGAAGAACACTAACAAATTCAACAAACTCAACATTGAAAAACACGACCAAATTCAACTGCTACCTCAACTTTGAAAAATACAAAAAAGTTTAAAAATTAACATTGATAACACCAAAAAATTCAACAAAAATCTCAACAATGAAAAACACCAAAAAATTCAACAACAACCTCAAATTTGAAAAACACGAACTAATTCAAGAACCTCAACATTGAAAAACGCCAAGAAATTCAACTGCAACCTCACCTTTGAAAAACAGAAAAAAGTTCAAAAAAAAACATTGATAACACCAATAAATTCAACAACAACCTCAACATTGCAAAACACCAACAAATTCAACTGCAACCTCAACTTTGAAAAATACAAAAAAGTTCAAAAAAAACCATTGATAACACCAATAAGTTCAACAAAAACATCAACATTGCAAAATACCAACAAATTCAACAGCAAGCTCAACAATGAAAAACACCAACAAATTCAACAACAACCTCAACATTCGAAATCACCAACAAATTCAACAAAAACCTCAACAATGAAAAACAACACAAAATTCAACAACAACCTCAACTTTGAAAAACGCCAACAAATTCAACAACTTCAACATTGAAAAACAGCAACAAATTCAAATGCAACCTCAACTTTGAAAAATACAAAAATGTTTAAAAATTAACATTGATAACACCAATAAATTCAACAACAACCTCAATATTGAAAATCACCAACAAATTCAACAACAACCTCAACAATGAATAACCTCAATAAATTCAACAACAACAACCTCAACAATGAAAAACAGCAAAAAATTTGAACAACAACCTCAACATTGAAAATCTCCAACAATTTCAACAACAACCTCAGCTATGAAAAACAGCAAAGAGTTCAACAACAAACTCAACATTGAAAATCACCAACAAATTCAACAAAAACCTCAACAATGAAATACATCAAAAAATTCCACAACAACCTCAACATTCAAAAACACCAACAAATTAAAGAAAAACCACAGCAATGAAAAACACCAAAAAATACGACAACAATCTCAACTTTGAAAAACATCAACAGATTCAACAACATCAATATTGAAAAAGATCAGCAAATTCAACAACAACCTCAACAATGAAAAACATCAAAAAATTCAACAACAACCTCAACTTTGAATAACACCAACAAATTCAACAGCAACCTCAACGTTGAAAAATACAAAAAGTTCAAAAAAAAACATTGATAACACCAATAAATTCAACAACAACTTCAACATTACAAAACACCAGCAATTTCAACAGCAACCTCAACAATGAAAAACACCAACAAATTCAACAAAAAACTCAGCATTAAAAAGCACCAACAAATTCAACAAAAACCTCAACAATGAAAAACACCAAAAAATTAAACAACAAACTCAACATTGAAAAACACCAACAAATTCAAAGGCAACCTCATCTTCGAAAAACACTAACAAACTCAACAACCTCAATATTGAAAAACACCAACAAATTCAACAACAAACTCAACTATCAAAAACAGCAACAATAACTTCAAAAAAATACAACAACCTCAACAATGAAAAACACCAAACGATTCAAGAACAAACTCAACATTGAAAATCACCAATAAATTCAACAACAACCTCAAAAATTAAAAACATCAAATAATTCAAGAACAACCTCAACATTGAAAAACAGCAACAAATTCAACAACAACAACAACTTTTAAGAATAGGAAAAAGTTCAACAAAATAAAAATTGATAACACCAACAAATTCAAAAACAACCTCAATATTGAATATAACCAACAAATTCAACAACAACCTCAACTTTGAAAAACACCAGCAAATTCAAAAACCTCTACTTTGAAAAACACCAGCGAATTCAACAACCTCAATATTGAAAATCAGCAACAAATTCAACGACAACCTCAACAATGAAAAACATCAAAAAATTCAACAAAAATAACCTCAACAATGAAAAACACCAATAAATTCAACAAAAACCTCAACTTTGAAAAACACCAGCAAATTCAAAAACCACAACGTTGAAAAACACCCACAAATTCAACAACAACCTCAATATTGATAATCACCAACAAATTCAACAACAATCTCAACATTCAAAAACACCAACAAATTCAACAAAAGCCTCAACAACGAAAAACAACGAAAAATTCAACAACCACAACTGTGAAAAGCAAAAACAAATTCAACAACAACCTCAACTTTGAAAAACACCAACAAATTCAACAACGTCAATATTGAAAATCACCAACAAATTCAACAACAACCTCAACAATTAAAAACATCAATAAATTCAACAACAACCTCAACTTTGAAGAACACTAACAAATTCAACAAACTCAACATTGAAAAACACGACCAAATTCAACTGCTACCTCAACTTTGAAAAATACAAAAAAGTTTAAAAATTAACATTGATAACACCAAAAAATTCAACAAAAATCTCAACAATGAAAAACACCAAAAAATTCAACAACAACCTCAAATTTGAAAAACACGAACTAATTCAAGAACCTCAACATTGAAAAACGCCAAGAAATTCAACTGCAACCTCACCTTTGAAAAACAGAAAAAAGTTCGAAAAAAACATTGATAACACCAATAAATTCAACAACAACCTCAACATTGCAAAACACCAACAAATTCAACTGCAACCTCAACTTTGAAAAATAAAAAAAAGTTCAAAAAAAACCATTGATAACACCAATAAGTTCAACAAAAACATCAACATTGCAAAAAACCAACAAATTCAACAGCAAGCTCAACAATGAAAAACAACATCAAATTCAACAACAACCTCAACATTCGAAATCACCAACAAATTCAACAAAAACCTCAACAATGAAAAACAACACAAAATTCAACAACAACCTCAACTTTGAAAAACGCCAACAAATTCAACAACTTCAACATTGAAAAACAGCAACAAATTCAAATGCAACCTCAACTTTGAAAAATACAAAAATGTTTAAAAATTAACATTGATAACACCAATAAATTCAACAACAACCTCAATATTGAAAATCACCAACAAATTCAACAACAACCTCAACAATGAATAACCTCAATAAATTCAACAACAACAACCTCAACAATGAAAAACAGCAAAAATTTGAACAACAACCTCAACATTGAAAATCTCCAACAATTTCAACAACAACCTCAGCTATGAAAAACAGCAAAGAGTTCAACAACAAACTCAACATTGAAAATCACCAACAAATTCAACAAAAACCTCAACAATGAAATACATCAAAAAATTCCACAACAACCTCAACATTCAAAAACACCAACAAATTAAAGAAAAACCACAGCAATGAAAAACACCAAAAAATACGACAACAATCTCAACTTTGAAAAACATCAACAGATTCAACAACATCAATATTGAAAAAGATCAGCAAATTCAACAACAACCTCAACAATGAAAAACATCAAAAAATTCAACAACAACCTCAACTTTGAATAACACCAACAAATTCAACAGCAACCTCAACGTTGAAAAATACAAAAAGTTCAAAAAAAAACATTGATAACACCAATAAATTCAACAACAACTTCAACATTACAAAACACCAACAATTTCAACAGCAACCTCAACAATGAAAAACACCAACAAATTCAACAAAAAACTCAGCATTAAAAAGCACCAACAAATTCAACAAAAACCTCAACAATGAAAAACACCAAAAAATTAAACAACAAACTCAACATTGAAAAACACCAACAAATTCAAAGGCAACCTCATCTTCGAAAAACACTAACAAACTCAACAACCTCAATATTGAAAAACACCAACAAATTCAACAACAAACTCAACTATCAAAAACAGCAACAATAACTTCAAAAAATACAACAACCTCAACAATGAAAAACACCAAACGATTCAAGAACAAACTCAACATTGAAAATCACCAATAAATTCAACAACAACCTCAAAAATTAAAAACATCAAAAAATTCAAGAACAACCTCAACATTGAAAAACAGCAACAAATTCAACAACAACAACAACTTTTAAGAATAGGAAAAAGTTCAACAAAATAAAAATTGATAACACCAACAAATTCAAAAACAACCTCAATATTGAATATAACCAACAAATTCAACAACAACCTCAACTTTGAAAAACACCAGCAAATTCAAAAACCTCTACTTTGAAAAACACCAGCGAATTCAACAACCTCAATATTGAAAATCAGCAACAAATTCAACGACAACCTCAACAATGAAAAACATCAAAAAATTCAACAAAAATAACCTCAACAATGAAAAACACCAATAAATTCAACAAAAACCTCAACTTTGAAAAACACCAGCAAATTCAAAAACCACAACGTTGAAAAACACCCACAAATTCAACAACAACCTCAATATTGATAATCACCAACAAATTCAACAACAATCTCAACATTCAAAAACACCAACAAATTCAACAAAAGCCTCAACAACGAAAAACAACGAAAAATTCAACAACCACAACTGTGAAAAGCAAAAACAAATTCAACAACAACCTCAACTTTGAAAAACACCAACAAATTCAACAACGTCAATATTGAAAATCACCAACAAATTCAACAACAACCTCAACAATTAAAAACATCAATAAATTCAATAACAACGACCTCAACAATGAAAAACACCATAAAATTCAACAACAACGTCAACATTGAAAAACTCCAACAATTTCAACAACAACCTCCACAATGAAAAAAACCAACAAATTCAACAACAACCTCAACCTGAAAAACAACAACAAATTCAACAACCTCAACATTGAAAAGCACCAACAAATTCAACAACAATCTCAACTTTTAAAAATACAAAAAAGTTCACAAAATAAAAATTGATAACACCAACAAATTCAACAACAACCTTAATATTGAATATCACCAACAAATTCACCAACAACCTCAACTTTGATAAACGCCAAAAAATTCAACAACCTCAACATTGAATAAGAGCAGCAAATTCAACAACAACCTCAACAATGAAAAACAACAAAAAATTCAACAACAAACTCAACTTTGAAAAACACCAACAAATTCTAATGCAACCTCAACTTTGAAAAATACAAAAAAATAAAAAGAAAACCATTGATAACACCAATAAATTCAACAACAACCTCAATATTGAAAATCACCAACAAAGTCAACAACAACCTCAAAATTGCAAAACGCCAACAAATTCAACAACAACCTCAACAATGAAAAACATCAAAAAAATTCAACAATTACCTCAACATTTAAAAACACCAACAAATTCTACAAAACCTCAACAATGAAAAACACCAATAAATTCAACAACAACCTCAACTTTGATAAACATCAAAATATTCAACAACCTCAACATTGAAAATCATCAACAAATTCAACTGCAACCTCAACTCTGAAAAATGCAAAAAAGTTTGAAAAAAAACATTGATAACACCAATAAATTCAACAACAACCTCAATATTGAAAATCACCAACAAATTCAACAACAACCTCAAGAATGAAAAACGCCAAAAAATTCAACAACAACCTCAAATTTGAAAAAACCAACAAATTCAACAACCTCAACATTGAATAACACCAACAAATTCAACAGCAACCTCAACTTTGAAAAATACAAAAAATTGCAAAAAGAACCATTGATAACGCCAATCAATTCAACGACAACCTCAATATTGAAAAGCACCAACAAATTCAACAACAACCTCAACAATGAAAAACATCTAAAAATTCAACAACAACAACCTCAACAATGAAAAACACGAAAAATTCAACAACAACCCAACATTGAAATCCTCGAAAATATTCATCAACAAAACTGAAATTTGAAAAACACCAACAAATGCAACAAACTCAACATTGAAAAACAGCAACAAACTCAACTACAACCTCAATATTGAAAATCACCAACAAATTCAACAACAACCTCCGCATTCAAAAAGACCAACAAATTCAACAACGACCTCAACTTTGAAAAACACCAACAAATTCAATTGCAACCTCAACTTTGAAAAACACCAAAAAGTTTTAAAAAAAACATTGATAACACCAATAAATTCAACAACAACCTCAATATTGAAAATCACCAACAAATTCATCTACAACCTCAACAATGAAAAACATGAAAAAATTCAACATCAACAACCTCCACAACGAAAAACACCAAAAAATTCAAACACCAAACACAACTTTGAAAATCACCAACAAATTCAACAACAGCCTCAACATAGAACAACAACAAAGAATTCAACTAAAACCTCAACACAACTTTGAAAATCACCAACAAATTCAACAACAACCTCAACATAGAACAACAACAAAAAATTCAACTAAAACCTCAACATTCAAAAACAACAAAAAATTCAACCAAAACCTCAACAATCAAAAACAACAAAATATTAAATAACAATCTCAACTTTGAAAAACGCCAAAAAATTCAACAGCCTCAACATTGAAAGAGACCAACAAATTCAACTGCAACCTCAACTTTGAAAAATACAAAAAAGTTCAAAAAGTACCATTGATAACACCAATAAATTCAGCAACAACCAGAATATTGAAAATCACCAACAAATTCAAAAACAACCTCAACATTGAAAAACATCAAAAAATTCAACAACAATCTCATCATTCAAAAACACAAACACATTCAACAAGAACCTCAACAATGAAAAACACCACAAAATTCAACAACAACCTCAACTTTGAAAAACACCAACAAATTCAACAACCTCAACATTTAAATACACCAACAAATTCAAATGCAAACTCAACTTTGAAAAATAAAAAAAAGTTCAAAAAAACCATTGATAGCACCAATAAATTCAACAACAACCTCAATATTGAATATCACCAACAAATTCAACAACAACCTCAATATTGAAAATCACCAACAAATTCAACAAAAACCTCACAATGAAAAGCACCAAAAAATTCAACAACAACCTCAACTTTGAAGAACACTAACAAATTCAACAAACTCAACATTGAAAAACACGACCAAATTCAACTGCTACCTCAACTTTGAAAAATACAAAAAAGTTTAAAAATTAACATTGATAACACCAAAAAATTCAACAAAAATCTCAACAATGAAAAACACCAAAAAATTCAACAACAACCTCAAATTTGAAAAACACGAACAAATTCAAGAACCTCAACATTGAAAAACGCCAAGAAATTCAACTGCAACCTCACCTTTGAAAAACAGAAAAAAGTTCAAAAAAAAACATTGATAACACCAATAAATTCAACAACAACCTCAACATTGCAAAACACCAACAAATTCAACTGCAACCTCAACTTTGAAAAATACAAAAAAGTTCAAAAAAAACCATTGATAACACCAATAAGTTCAACAAAAACATCAACATTGCAAAAAACCAACAAATTCAACAGCAAGCTCAACAATGAAAAACACCAACAAATTCAACAACAACCTCAACATTCGAAATCACCAACAAATTCAACAAAAACCTCAACAATGAAAAACAACACAAAATTCAACAACAACCTCAACTTTGAAAAACGCCAACAAATTCAACAACTTCAACATTGAAAAACAGCAACAAATTCAAATGCAACCTCAACTTTGAAAAATACAAAAATGTTTAAAAATTAACATTGATAACACCAATAAATTCAACAACAACCTCAATATTGAAAATCACCAACAAATTCAACAACAACCTCAACAATGAATAACCTCAATAAATTCAACAACAACAACCTCAACAATGAAAAACAGCAAAAATTTGAACAACAACCTCAACATTGAAAATCTCCAACAATTTCAACAACAACCTCAGCTATGAAAAACAGCAAAGAGTTCAACAACAAACTCAACATTGAAAATCACCAACAAATTCAACAAAAACCTCAACAATGAAATACATCAAAAAATTCCACAACAACCTCAACATTCAAAAACACCAACAAATTAAAGAAAAACCACAGCAATGAAAAACACCAAAAAATACGACACAATCTCAACTTTGAAAAACATCAACAGATTCAACAACATCAATATTGAAAAAGATCAGCAAATTCAACAACAACCTCAACAACGAAAAACATCAAAAAATTCAACAACAACCTCAACTTTGAATAACACCAACAAATTCAACAGCAACCTCAACGTTGAAAAATACAAAAAGTTCAAAAAAAAACATTGATAACACCAATAAATTCAACAACAACTTCAACATTACAAAACACCAACAATTTCAACAGCAACCTCAACAATGAAAAACACCAACAAATTCAACAAAAAACTCAGCATTAAAAAGCACCAACAAATTCAACAAAAACCTCAACAATGAAAAACACCAAAAAATTAAACAACAAACTCAACATTGAAAAACACCAACAAATTCAAAGGCAACCTCATCTTCGAAAAACACTAACAAACTCAACAACCTCAATATTGAAAAACACCAACAAATTCAACAACAAACTCAACTATCAAAAACAGCAACAATAACTTCAAAAAATACAACAACCTCAACAATGAAAAACACCAAACGATTCAAGAACAAACTCAACATTGAAAATCACCAATAAATTCAACAACAACCTCAAAAATTAAAAACATCAAAAAATTCAAGAACAACCTCAACATTGAAAAACAGCAAAAAATTCAACAACAACAACAACTTTTAAGAATAGGAAAAAGTTCAACAAAATAAAAATTGATAACACCAACAAATTCAAAAACAACCTCAATATTGAATATAACCAACAAATTCAACAACAACCTCAACTTTGAAAAACACCAGCAAATTCAAAAACCTCTACTTTGAAAAACACCAGCGAATTCAACAACCTCAATATTGAAAATCAGCAACAAATTCAACGACAACCTCAACAATGAAAAACATCAAAAAATTCAACAAAAATAACCTCAACAATGAAAAACACCAATAAATTCAACAAAAACCTCAACTTTGAAAAACACCAGCAAATTCAAAAACCACAACGTTGAAAAACACCCACAAATTCAACAACAACCTCAATATTGATAATCACCAACAAATTCAACAACAATCTCAACATTCAAAAACACCAACAAATTCAACAAAAGCCTCAACAACGAAAAACAACGAAAAATTCAACAACCACAACTGTGAAAAGCAAAAACAAATTCAACAACAACCTCAACTTTGAAAAACACCAACAAATTCAACAACGTCAATATTGAAAATCACCAACAAATTCAACAACAACCTCAACAATTAAAAACATCAATAAATTCAATAACAACGACCTCAACAATGAAAAACACCATAAAATTCAACAACAACGTCAACATTGAAAAACTCCAACAATTTCAACAACAACCTCCACAATGAAAAAAACCAACAAATTCAACAACAACCTCAACCTGAAAAACAACAACAAATTCAACAACCTCAACATTGAAAAGCACCAACAAATTCAACAACAATCTCAACTTTTAAAAATACAAAAAAGTTCACAAAATAAAAATTGATAACACCAACAAATTCAACAACAACCTTAATATTGAATATCACCAACAAATTCACCAACAACCTCAACTTTGATAAACGCCAAAAAATTCAACAACCTCAACATTGAATAAGAGCAGCAAATTCAACAACAACCTCAACAATGAAAAACAACAAAAAATTCAACAACAAACTCAACTTTGAAAAACACCAACAAATTCTAATGCAACCTCAACTTTGAAAAATACAAAAAAATAAAAAGAAAACCATTGATAACACCAATAAATTCAACAACAACCTCAATATTGAAAATCACCAACAAAGTCAACAACAACCTCAACATTGCAAAACGCCAACAAATTCAACAACAACCTCAACAATGAAAAACATCAAAAAAATTCAACAATTACCTCAACATTTAAAAACACCAACAAATTCTACAAAACCTCAACAATGAAAAACACCAATAAATTCAACAACAACCTCAACTTTGATAAACATCAAAATATTCAACAACCTCAACATTGAAAATCATCAACAAATTCAACTGCAACCTCAACTCTGAAAAATGCAAAAAAGTTTGAAAAAAAACATTGATAACACCAATAAATTCAACAACAACCTCAATATTGAAAATCACCAACAAATTCAACAACAACCTCAAGAATGAAAAACGCCAAAAAATTCAACAACAACCTCAAATTTGAAAAAACCAACAAATTCAACAACCTCAACATTGAATAACACCAACAAATTCAACAGCAACCTCAACTTTGAAAAATACAAAAAATTGCAAAAAGAACCATTGATAACGCCAATCAATTCAACGACAACCTCAATATTGAAAAGCACCAACAAATTCAACAACAACCTCAACAATGAAAAACATCTAAAAATTCAACAACAACAACCTCAACAATGAAAAACACGAAAAATTCAACAACAACCCAACATTGAAATCCTCGAAAATATTCATCAACAAAACTGAAATTTGAAAAACACCAACAAATGCAACAAACTCAACATTGAAAAACAGCAACAAACTCAACTACAACCTCAATATTGAAAATCACCAACAAATTCAACAACAACCTCCGCATTCAAAAAGACCAACAAATTCAACAACGACCTCAACTTTGAAAAACACCAACAAATTCAATTGCAACCTCAACTTTGAAAAACACCAAAAAGTTTTAAAAAAAACATTGATAACACCAATAAATTCAACAACAACCTCAATATTGAAAATCACCAACAAATTCATCTACAACCTCAACAATGAAAAACATGAAAAAATTCAACATCAACAACCTCCACAACGAAAAACACCAAAAAATTCAAACACCAAACACAACTTTGAAAATCACCAACAAATTCAACAACAGCCTCAACATAGAACAACAACAAAGAATTCAACTAAAACCTCAACACAACTTTGAAAATCACCAACAAATTCAACAACAACCTCAACATAGAACAACAACAAAAAATTCAACTAAAACCTCAACATTCAAAAACAACAAAAAATTCAACCAAAACCTCAACAATCAAAAACAACAAAATATTAAATAACAATCTCAACTTTGAAAAACGCCAAAAAATTCAACAGCCTCAACATTGAAAGAGACCAACAAATTCAACTGCAACCTCAACTTTGAAAAATACAAAAAAGTTCAAAAAGTACCATTGATAACACCAATAAATTCAGCAACAACCAGAATATTGAAAATCACCAACAAATTCAAAAACAACCTCAACATTGAAAAACATCAAAAAATTCAACAACAATCTCATCATTCAAAAACACAAACAAATTCAACAAGAACCTCAACAATGAAAAACACCACAAAATTCAACAACAACCTCAACTTTGAAAAACACCAACAAATTCAACAACCTCAACATTTAAATACACCAACAAATTCAAATGCAAACTCAACTTTGAAAAATAAAAAAAAGTTCAAAAAAACCATTGATAGCACCAATAAATTCAACAACAACCTCAATATTGAATATCACCAACAAATTCAACAACAACCTCAATATTGAAAATCACCAACAAATTCAACAAAAACCTCACAATGAAAAGCACCAAAAAATTCAACAACAACCTCAACTTTGAAGAACACTAACAAATTCAACAAACTCAACATTGAAAAACACGACCAAATTCAACTGCTACCTCAACTTTGAAAAATACAAAAAAGTTTAAAAATTAACATTGATAACACCAAAAAATTCAACAAAAATCTCAACAATGAAAAACACCAAAAAATTCAACAACAACCTCAAATTTGAAAAACACGAACAAATTCAAGAACCTCAACATTGAAAAACGCCAAGAAATTCAACTGCAACCTCACCTTTGAAAAACAGAAAAAAGTTCAAAAAAAAACATTGATAACACCAATAAATTCAACAACAACCTCAACATTGCAAAACACCAACAAATTCAACTGCAACCTCAACTTTGAAAAATACAAAAAAGTTCAAAAAAAACCATTGATAACACCAATAAGTTCAACAAAAACATCAACATTGCAAAAAACCAACAAATTCAACAGCAAGCTCAACAATGAAAAACACCAACAAATTCAACAACAACCTCAACATTCGAAATCACCAACAAATTCAACAAAAACCTCAACAATGAAAAACAACACAAAATTCAACAACAACCTCAACTTTGAAAAACGCCAACAAATTCAACAACTTCAACATTGAAAAACAGCAACAAATTCAAATGCAACCTCAACTTTGAAAAATACAAAAATGTTTAAAAATTAACATTGATAACACCAATAAATTCAACAACAACCTCAATATTGAAAATCACCAACAAATTCAACAACAACCTCAACAATGAATAACCTCAATAAATTCAACAACAACAACCTCAACAATGAAAAACAGCAAAAATTTGAACAACAACCTCAACATTGAAAATCTCCAACAATTTCAACAACAACCTCAGCTATGAAAAACAGCAAAGAGTTCAACAACAAACTCAACATTGAAAATCACCAACAAATTCAACAAAAACCTCAACAATGAAATACATCAAAAAATTCCACAACAACCTCAACATTCAAAAACACCAACAAATTAAAGAAAAACCACAGCAATGAAAAACACCAAAAAATACGACAACAATCTCAACTTTGAAAAACATCAACAGATTCAACAACATCAATATTGAAAAAGATCAGCAAATTCAACAACAACCTCAACAATGAAAAACATCAAAAAATTCAACAACAACCTCAACTTTGAATAACACCAACAAATTCAACAGCAACCTCAACGTTGAAAAATACAAAAAGTTCAAAAAAAAACATTGATAACACCAATAAATTCAACAACAACTTCAACATTACAAAACACCAACAATTTCAACAGCAACCTCAACAATGAAAAACACCAACAAATTCAACAAAAAACTCAGCATTAAAAAGCACCAACAAATTCAACAAAAACCTCAACAATGAAAAACACCAAAAAATTAAACAACAAACTCAACATTGAAAAACACCAACAAATTCAAAGGCAACCTCATCTTCGAAAAACACTAACAAACTCAACAACCTCAATATTGAAAAACACCAACAAATTCAACAACAAACTCAACTATCAACAACAGCAACAATAACTTCAAAAAATACAACAACCTCAACAATGAAAAACACCAAACGATTCAAGAACAAACTCAACATTGAAAATCACCAATAAATTCAACAACAACCTCAAAAATTAAAAACATCAAAAAATTCAAGAACAACCTCAACATTGAAAAACAGCAACAAATTCAACAACAACAACAACTTTTAAGAATAGGAAAAAGTTCAACAAAATAAAAATTGATTACACCAACAAATTCAAAAACAACCTCAATATTGAATATAACCAACAAATTCAACAACAACCTCAACTTTGAAAAACACCAGCAAATTCAAAAACCTCTACTTTGAAAAACACCAGCGAATTCAACAACCTCAATATTGAAAATCAGCAACAAATTCAACGACAACCTCAACAATGAAAAACATCAAAAAATTCAACAAAAATAACCTCAACAATGAAAAACACCAATAAATTCAACAAAAACCTCAACTTTGAAAAACACCAGCAAATTCAAAAACCACAACGTTGAAAAACACCCACAAATTCAACAACAACCTCAATATTGATAATCACCAACAAATTCAACAACAATCTCAACATTCAAAAACACCAACAAATTCAACAAAAGCCTCAACAACGAAAAACAACGAAAAATTCAACAACCACAACTGTGAAAAGCAAAAACAAATTCAACAACAACCTCAACTTTGAAAAACACCAACAAATTCAACAACGTCAATATTGAAAATCACCAACAAATTCAACAACAACCTCAACAATTAAAAACATCAATAAATTCAACAACAACCTCAACTTTGAAGAACACTGACAAATTCAACAAACTCAACATTGAAAAACACGACCAAATTCAACTGCTACCTCAACTTTGAAAAATACAAAAAAGTTTAAAAATTAATATTGATAACACCAAAAAATTCAACAAAAATCTCAACAATGAAAAACACCAAAAAATTCAACAACAACCTCAAATTTGAAAAACACGAACTAATTCAAGAACCTCAACATTGAAAAACGCCAAGAAATTCAACTGCAACCTCACCTTTGAAAAACAGAAAAAAGTTCAAAAAAAAACATTGATAACACCAATAAATTCAACAACAACCTCAACACTGCAAAACACCAACAAATTCAACTGCAACCTCAACTTTGAAAAATACAAAAAAGTTCAAAAAAAACCATTGATAACACCAATAAGTTCAACAAAAACATCAACATTGCAAAAAACCAACAAATTCAACAGCAAGCTCAACAATGAAAAACACCAACAAATTCAACAACAACCTCAACATTCGAAATCACCAACAAATTCAACAAAAACCTCAACAATGAAAAACAACACAAAATTCAACAACAACCTCAACTTTGAAAAACGCCAACAAATTCAACAACTTCAACATTGAAAAACAGCAACAAATTCAAATGCAACCTCAACTTTGAATAATACAAAAATGTTTAAAAATTAACATTGATAACACCAATAAATTCAACAACAACCTCAATATTGAAAATCACCAACAAATTCAACAACAACCTCAACAATGAATAACCTCAATAAATTCAACAACAACAACCTCAACAATGAAAAACAGCAAAAATTTGAACAACAACCTCAACATTGAAAATCTCCAACAATTTCAACAACAACCTCAGCTATGAAAAACAGCAAAGAGTTCAACAACAAACTCAACATTGAAAATCACCAACAAATTCAACAAAAACCTCAACAATGAAATACATCAAAAAATTCCACAACAACCTCAACATTCAAAAACACCAACAAATTAAAGAAAAACCACAGCAATGAAAAACACCAAAAAATACGACAACAATCTCAACTTTGAAAAACATCAACAGATTCAACAACATCAATATTGAAAAAGATCAGCAAATTCAACAACAACCTCAACAATGAAAAACATCAAAAAATTCAACAACAACCTCAACTTTGAATAACACCAACAAATTCAACAGCAACCTCAACGTTGAAAAATACAAAAAGTTCAAAAAAAAACATTGATAACACCAATAAATTCAACAACAACTTCAACATTACAAAACACCAACAATTTCAACACAACCTCAACAATGAAAAACACCAACAAATTCAATAAAAAACTCAGCATTAAAAAGCACCAACAAATTCAACAAAAACCTCAACAATGAAAAACACCAAAAAATTAAACAACAAACTCAACATTGAAAAACACCAACAAATTCAAAGGCAACCTCATCTTCGAAAAACACTAACAAACTCAACAACCTCAATATTGAAAAACACCAACAAATTCAACAACAAACTCAACTATCAAAAACAGCAACAATAACTTCAAAAAATACAACAACCTCAACAATGAAAAACACCAAACGATTCAAGAACAAACTCAACATTGAAAATCACCAATAAATTCAACAACAACCTCAACATAGAACAACAACAAAAAATTCAACTAAAACCTCAACATTCAAAAACAACAAAAAATTCAACCAAAACCTCAACAATCAAAAACAGCAAAATATTAAATAACATTCTCAACTTTGAAAAACGCCAAAAAATTCAACAGCCTCAACATTGAAAGAGACCAACTAATTCAACTGCAACCTCAACTTTGAAAAATACAAAAAAGTTCAAAAAGTACCATTGATAACACCAATAAATTCAGCAACAACCAGAATATTGAAAATCACCAACAAATTCAAAAACAACCTCAACATTGAAAAACATCAAAAAATTCAACAACAATCTCAACATTCAAAAACACAAACAAATTCAACAAGAACCTCAACAATGAAAAACACCACAAAATTCAACAACAACCTCAACTTTGAAAAACACCAACAAATTCAACAACCTCAACATTTAAATACACCAACAAATTCAAATGCAAACTCAACTTTGAAAAATAAAAAAAAGTTCAAAAAAACCATTGATAGCACCAATAAATTCAACAACAACCTCAATATTGAATATCACCAACAAATTCAACAAGAACCTCAATATTGAAAATCACCAACAAATTCAACAAAAACCTCACAATGAAAAACACCAAAAAATTCAACAACAACCTCAACTTTGAAGAACACTAACAAATTCAACAAACTCAACATTGAAAAACACGACCAAATTCAACTGCTACCTCAACTTTGAAAAATACAAAAAAGTTTAAAAATTAACATTGATAACACCAAAAAATTCAACAAAAATCTCAACAATGAAAAACACCAAAAAATTCAACAACAACCTCAAATTTGAAAAACACGAACTAATTCAAGAACCTCAACATTGAAAAACGCCAAGAAATTCAACTGCAACCTCACCTTTGAAAAACAGAAAAAAGTTCAAAAAAAAACATTGATAACACCAATAAATTCAACAACAACCTCAACATTGCAAAACACCAACAAATTCAACTGCAACCTCAACTTTGAAAAATACAAAAAAGTTCAAAAAAACCATTGATAACACCAATAAGTTCAACAAAAACATCAACATTGCAAAAAACCAACAAATTCAACAGCAAGCTCAACAATGAAAAACACCAACAAATTCAACAACAACCTCAACATTCGAAATCACCAACAAATTCAACAAAAACCTCAACAATGAAAAACAACACAAAATTCAACAACAACCTCAACTTTGAAAAACGCCAACAAATTCAACAACTTCATCATTGAAAAACAGCAACAAATTCAAATGCAACCTCAACTTTGAAAAATACAAAAATGTTTAAAAATTAACATTGATAACACCAATAAATTCAACAACAACCTCAATATTGAAAATCACCAACAAATTCAACAACAGCCTCAACAATGAATAACCTCAATAAATTCAACAACAACAACCTCAACAATGAAAAACAGCAAAAATTTGAACAACAACCTCAACATTGAAAATCTCCAACAATTTCAACAACAACCTCAGCTATGAAAAACAGCAAAGAGTTCAACAACAAACTCAACATTGAAAATCACCAACAAATTCAACAAAAACCTCAACAATGAAATACGTCAAAAAATTCCACAACAACCTCAACATTCAAAAACACCAACAAATTAAAGAAAAACCACAGCAATGAAAAACACCAAAAAATACGACAACAATCTCAACTTTGAAAAACATCAACAGATTCAACAACATCAATATTGAAAAAGATCAGCAAATTCAACAACAACCTCAACAATGAAAAACATCAAAAAATTCAACAACAACCTCAACTTTGAATAACACCAACAAATTCAACAGCAACCTCAACGTTGAAAAATACAAAAAGTTCAAAAAAAAACATTGATAACACCAATAAATTCAACAACAACTTCAACATTACAAAACACCAACAATTTCAACAGCAACCTCAACAATGAAAAACACCAACAAATTCAACAAAAAACTCAGCATTAAAAAGCACCAACAAATTCAACAAAAACCTCAACAATGAAAAACACCAAAAAATTAAACAACAAACTCAACATTGAAAAACACCAACAAATTCAAAGGCAACCTCATCTTCGAAAAACACTAACAAACTCAACAACCTCAATATTGAAAAACACCAACAAATTCAACAACAAACTCAACTATCAAAAACAGCAACAATAACTTCAAAAAATACAACAACCTCAACAATGAAAAACACCAAACGATTCAAGAACAAACTCAACATTGAAAATCACCAATAAATTCAACAACAACCTCAAAAATTAAAAACATCAAAAAATTCAAGAACAACCTCAACATTGAAAAACAGCAACAAATTCAACAACAACAACAACTTTTAAGAATAGGAAAAAGTTCAACAAAATAAAAATTGATAACACCAACAAATTCAAAAACAACCTCAATATTGAATATAACCAACAAATTCAACAACAACCTCAACTTTGAAAAACACCAGCAAATTCAAAAACCTCTACTTTGAAAAACACCAGCGAATTCAACAACCTCAATATTGAAAATCAGCAACAAATTCAACGACAACCTCAACAATGAAAAACATCAAAAAATTCAACAAAAATAACCTCAACAATGAAAAACACCAATAAATTCAACAAAAACCTCAACTTTGAAAAACACCAGCAAATTCAAAAACCACAACGTTGAAAAACACCCACAAATTCAACAACAACCTCAATATTGATAATCACCAACAAATTCAACAACAATCTCAACATTCAAAAACACCAACAAATTCAACAAAAGCCTCAACAACGAAAAACAACGAAAAATTCAACAACCACAACTGTGAAAAGCAAAAACAAATTCAACAACAACCTCAACTTTGAAAAACACCAACAAATTCAACAACGTCAATATTGAAAATCACCAACAAATTCAACAACAACCTCAACAATTAAAAACATCAATAAATTCAACAACAACCTCAACTTTGAAGAACACTAACAAATTCAACAAACTCAACATTGAAAAACACGACCAAATTCAACTGCTACCTCAACTTTGAAAAATACAAAAAAGTTTAAAAATTAACATTGATAACACCAAAAAATTCAACAAAAATCTCAACAATGAAAAACACCAAAAAATTCAACAACAACCTCAAATTTGAAAAACACGAACTAATTCAAGAACCTCAACATTGAAAAACGCCAAGAAATTCAACTGCAACCTCACCTTTGAAAAACAGAAAAAAGTTCAAAAAAAAAACATTGATAACACCAATAAATTCAACAACAACCTCAACATTGCAAAACACCAACAAATTCAACTGCAACCTCAACTTTGAAAAATACAAAAAAGTTCAAAAAAAACCATTGATAACACCAATAAGTTCAACAAAAACATCAACATTGCAAAAAACCAACAAATTCAACAGCAAGCTCAACAATGAAAAACACCAACAAATTCAACAACAACCTCAACATTCGAAATCACCAACAAATTCAACAAAAACCTCAACAATGAAAAACAACACAAAATTCAACAACAACCTCAACTTTGAAAAACGCCAACAAATTCAACAACTTCAACATTGAAAAACAGCAACAAATTCAAATGCAACCTCAACTTTGAAAAATACAAAAATGTTTAAAAATTAACATTGATAACACCAATAAATTCAACAACAACCTCCGCATTCAAAAAGACCAACAAATTCAACAACGACCTCAACTTTGAAAAACACCAACAAATTCAATTGCAACCTCAACTTTGAAAAACACCAAAAAGTTTTAAAAAAAACATTGATAACACCAATAAATTCAACAACAACCTCAATATTGAAAATCACCAACAAATTCATCTACAACCTCAACAATGAAAAACATGAAAAAATTCAACATCAACAACCTCCACAACGAAAAACACCAAAAAATTCAAACACCAAACACAACTTTGAAAATCACCAACAAATTCAACAACAGCCTCAACATAGAACAACAACAAAGAATTCAACTAAAACCTCAACACAACTTTGAAAATCACCAACAAATTCAACAACAACCTCAACATAGAACAACAACAAAAAATTCAACTAAAACCTCAACATTCAAAAACAACAAAAAATTCAACCAAAACCTCAACAATCAAAAACAACAAAATATTAAATAACAATCTCAACTTTGAAAAACGCCAAAAAATTCAACAGCCTCAACATTGAAAGAGACCAACAAATTCAACTGCAACCTCAACTTTGAAAAATACAAAAAAGTTCAAAAAGTACCATTGATAACACCAATAAATTCAGCAACAACCAGAATATTGAAAATCACCAACAAATTCAAAAACAACCTCAACATTGAAAAACATCAAAAAATTCAACAACAATCTCATCATTCAAAAACACAAACACATTCAACAAGAACCTCAACAATGAAAAACACCACAAAATTCAACAACAACCTCAACTTTGAAAAACACCAACAAATTCAACAACCTCAACATTTAAATACACCAACAAATTCAAATGCAAACTCAACTTTGAAAAATAAAAAAAAGTTCAAAAAAACCATTGATAGCACCAATAAATTCAACAACAACCTCAATATTGAATATCACCAACAAATTCAACAAGAACCTCAATATTGAAAATCACCAACAAATTCAACAAAAACCTCACAATGAAAAACACCAAAAAATTCAACAACAACCTCAACTTTGAAGAACACTAACAAATTCAACAAACTCAACATTGAAAAACACGACCAAATTCAACTGCTACCTCAACTTTGAAAAATACAAAAAAGTTTAAAAATTAACATTGATAACACCAAAAAATTCAACAAAAATCTCAACAATGAAAAACACCAAAAAATTCAACAACAACCTCAAATTTGAAAAACACGAACTAATTCAAGAACCTCAACATTGAAAAACGCCAAGAAATTCAACTGCAACCTCACCTTTGAAAAACAGAAAAAAGTTCAAAAAAAAACATTGATAACACCAATAAATTCAACAACAACCTCAACATTGCAAAACACCAACAAATTCAACTGCAACCTCAACTTTGAAAAATACAAAAAAGTTCAAAAAAACCATTGATAACACCAATAAGTTCAACAAAAACATCAACATTGCAAAAAACCAACAAATTCAACAGCAAGCTCAACAATGAAAAACACCAACAAATTCAACAACAACCTCAACATTCGAAATCACCAACAAATTCAACAAAAACCTCAACAATGAAAAACAACACAAAATTCAACAACAACCTCAACTTTGAAAAACGCCAACAAATTCAACAACTTCATCATTGAAAAACAGCAACAAATTCAAATGCAACCTCAACTTTGAAAAATACAAAAATGTTTAAAAATTAACATTGATAACACCAATAAATTCAACAACAACCTCAATATTGAAAATCACCAACAAATTCAACAACAACCTCAACAATGAATAACCTCAATAAATTCAACAACAACAACCTCAACAATGAAAAACAGCAAAAATTTGAACAACAACCTCAACATTGAAAATCTCCAACAATTTCAACAACAACCTCAGCTATGAAAAACAGCAAAGAGTTCAACAACAAACTCAACATTGAAAATCACCAACAAATTCAACAAAAACCTCAACAATGAAATACGTCAAAAAATTCCACAACAACCTCAACATTCAAAAACACCAACAAATTAAAGAAAAACCACAGCAATGAAAAACACCAAAAAATACGACAACAATCTCAACTTTGAAAAACATCAACAGATTCAACAACATCAATATTGAAAAAGATCAGCAAATTCAACAACAACCTCAACAATGAAAAACATCAAAAAATTCAACAACAACCTCAACTTTGAATAACACCAACAAATTCAACAGCAACCTCAACGTTGAAAAATACAAAAAGTTCAAAAAAAAACATTGATAACACCAATAAATTCAACAACAACTTCAACATTACAAAACACCAACAATTTCAACAGCAACCTCAACAATGAAAAACACCAACAAATTCAACAAAAAACTCAGCATTAAAAAGCACCAACAAATTCAACAAAAACCTCAACAATGAAAAACACCAAAAAATTAAACAACAAACTCAACATTGAAAAACACCAACAAATTCAAAGGCAACCTCATCTTCGAAAAACACTAACAAACTCAACAACCTCAATATTGAAAAACACCAACAAATTCAACAACAAACTCAACTATCAAAAACAGCAACAATAACTTCAAAAAATACAACAACCTCAACAATGAAAAACACCAAACGATTCAAGAACAAACTCAACATTGAAAATCACCAATAAATTCAACAACAACCTCAAAAATTAAAAACATCAAAAAATTCAAGAACAACCTCAACATTGAAAAACAGCAACAAATTCAACAACAACAACAACTTTTAAGAATAGGAAAAAGTTCAACAAAATAAAAATTGATAACACCAACAAATTCAAAAACAACCTCAATATTGAATATAACCAACAAATTCAACAACAACCTCAACTTTGAAAAACACCAGCAAATTCAAAAACCTCTACTTTGAAAAACACCAGCGAATTCAACAACCTCAATATTGAAAATCAGCAACAAATTCAACGACAACCTCAACAATGAAAAACATCAAAAAATTCAACAAAAATAACCTCAACAATGAAAAACACCAATAAATTCAACAAAAACCTCAACTTTGAAAAACACCAGCAAATTCAAAAACCACAACGTTGAAAAACACCCACAAATTCAACAACAACCTCAATATTGATAATCACCAACAAATTCAACAACAATCTCAACATTCAAAAACACCAACAAATTCAACAAAAGCCTCAACAACGAAAAACAACGAAAAATTCAACAACCACAACTGTGAAAAGCAAAAACAAATTCAACAACAACCTCAACTTTGAAAAACACCAACAAATTCAACAACGTCAATATTGAAAATCACCAACAAATTCAACAACAACCTCAACAATTAAAAACATCAATAAATTCAACAACAACCTCAACTTTGAAGAACACTAACAAATTCAACAAACTCAACATTGAAAAACACGACCAAATTCAACTGCTACCTCAACTTTGAAAAATACAAAAAAGTTTAAAAATTAACATTGATAACACCAAAAAATTCAACAAAAATCTCAACAATGAAAAACACCAAAAAATTCAATAACAACCTCAAATTTGAAAAACACGAACTAATTCAAGGACCTCAACATTGAAAAACGCCAAGAAATTCAACTGCAACCTCACCTTTGAAAAACAGAAAAAAGTTCAAAAAAAAACATTGATAACACCAATAAATTCAACAACAACATCAACATTGCAAAACACCAACAAATTCAACTGCAACCTCAACTTTGAAAAATACAAAAAAGTTCAAAAAAAACCATTGATAACACCAATAAGTTCAACAAAAACATCAACATTGCAAAAAACCAACAAATTCAACAGCAAGCTCAACAATGAAAAACACCAACAAATTCAACAACAACCTCAACATTCGAAATCACCAACAAATTCAACAAAAACCTCAACAATGAAAAACAACACAAAATTCAACAACAACCTCAACTTTGAAAAACGCCAACAAATTCAACAACTTCAACATTGAAAAACAGCAACAAATTCAAATGCAACCTCAACTTTGAAAAATACAAAAATGTTTAAAAATTAACATTGATAACACCAATAAATTCAACAACAACCTCAATATTGAAAATCACCAACAAATTCAACAACAACCTCAACAATGAATAACCTCAATAAATTCAACAACAACAACCTCAACAATGAAAAACAGCAAAAATTTGAACAACAACCTCAACATTGAAAATCTCCAACAATTTCAACAACAACCTCAGCTATGAAAAACAGCAAAGAGTTCAACAACAAACTCAACATTGAAAATCACCAACAAATTCAACAAAAACCTCAACAATGAAATACATCAAAAAATTCCACAACAACCTCAACATTCAAAAACACCAACAAATTAAAGAAAAACCACAGCAATGAAAAACACCAAAAAATACGACAACAATCTCAACTTTGAAAAACATCAACAGATTCAACAACATCAATATTGAAAAAGATCAGCAAATTCAACAACAACCTCAACAATGAAAAACATCAAAAAATTCAACAACAACCTCAACTTTGAATAACACCAACAAATTCAACAGCAACCTCAACGTTGAAAAATACAAAAAGTTCAAAAAAAAACATTGATAACACCAATAAATTCAACAACAACTTCAACATTACAAAACACCAACAATTTCAACAGCAACCTCAACAATGAAAAACACCAACAAATTCAACAAAAAACTCAGCATTAAAAAGCACCAACAAATTCAACAAAAACCTCAACAATGAAAAACACCAAAAAATTAAACAACAAACTCAACATTGAAAAACACCAACAAATTCAAAGGCAACCTCATCTTCGAAAAACACTAACAAACTCAACAACCTCAATATTGAAAAACACCAACAAATTCAACAACAAACTCAACTATCAAAAACAGCAACAATAACTTCAAAAAATACAACAACCTCAACAATGAAAAACACCAAACGATTCAAGAACAAACTCAACATTGAAAATCACCAATAAATTCAACAACAACCTCAAAAATTAAAAACATCAAAAAATTCAAGAACAACCTCAACATTGAAAAACAGCAACAAATTCAACAACAACAACAACTTTTAAGAATAGGAAAAAGTTCAACAAAATAAAAATTGATAACACCAACAAATTCAAAAACAACCTCAATATTGAATATAACCAACAAATTCAACAACAACCTCAACTTTGAAAAACACCAGCAAATTCAAAAACCTCTACTTTGAAAAACACCAGCGAATTCAACAACCTCAATATTGAAAATCAGCAACAAATTCAACGACAACCTCAGCAATGAAAAACATCAAAAAATTCAACAAAAATAACCTCAACAATGAAAAACACCAATAAATTCAACAAAAACCTCAACTTTGAAAAACACCAGCAAATTCAAAAACCACAACGTTGAAAAACACCCACAAATTCAACAACAACCTCAATATTGATAATCACCAACAAATTCAACAACAATCTCAACATTCAAAAACACCAACAAATTCAACAAAAGCCTCAACAACGAAAAACAACGAAAAATTCAACAACCACAACTGTGAAAAGCAAAAACAAATTCAACAACAACCTCAACTTTGAAAAACACCAACAAATTCAACAACGTCAATATTGAAAATCACCAACAAATTCAACAACAACCTCAACAATTAAAAACATCAATAAATTCAACAACAACCTCAACTTTGAAGAACACTAACAAATTCAACAAACTCAACATTGAAAAACACGACCAAATTCAACTGCTACCTCAACTTTGAAAAATACAAAAAAGTTTAAAAATTAACATTGATAACACCAAAAAATTCAACAAAAAACTCAACAATGAAAAACACCAAAAAATTCAACAACAACCTCAAATTTGAAAAACACGAACTAATTCAAGAACCTCAACATTGAAAAACGCCAAGAAATTCAACTGCAACCTCACCTTTGAAAAACAGAAAAAAGTTCAAAAAAAAACATTGATAACACCAATAAATTCAACAACAACATCAACATTGCAAAACACCAACAAATTCAACTGCAACCTCAACTTTGAAAAATACAAAAAAGTTCAAAAAAAACCATTGATAACACCAATAAGTTCAACAAAAGCATCAACATTGCAAAAAACCAACAAATTCAACAGCAAGCTCAACAATGAAAAACACCAACAAATTCAACAACAACCTCAACATTCGAAATCACCAACAAATTCAACAAAAACCTCAACAATGAAAAACAACACAAAATTCAACAACAACCTCAACTTTGAAAAACGCCAACAAATTCAACAACTTCAACATTGAAAAACAGCAACAAATTCAAATGCAACCTCAACTTTGAAAAATACAAAAATGTTTAAAAATTAACATTGATAACACCAATAAATTCAACAACAACCTCAATATTGAAAATCACCAACAAATTCAACAACAACCTCAACAATGAATAACCTCAATAAATTCAACAACAACAACCTCAACAATGAAAAACAGCAAAAATTTGAACAACAACCTCAACATTGAAAATCTCCAACAATTTCAACAACAACCTCAGCTATGAAAAACAGCAAAGAGTTCAACAACAAACTCAACATTGAAAATCACCAACAAATTCAACAAAAACCTCAACAATGAAATACATCAAAAAATTCCACAACAACCTCAACATTCAAAAACACCAACAAATTAAAGAAAAACCACAGCAATGAAAAACACCAAAAAATACGACAACAATCTCAACTTTGAAAAACATCAACAGATTCAACAACATCAATATTGAAAAAGATCAGCAAATTCAACAACAACCTCAACAATGAAAAACATCAAAAAATTCAACAACAACCTCAACTTTGAATAACACCAACAAATTCAACAGCAACCTCAACGTTGAAAAATACAAAAAGTTCAAAAAAAACATTGATAACACCAATAAATTCAACAACAACTTCAACATTACAAAACACCAACAATTTCAACAGCAACCTCAACAATGAAAAACACCAACAAATTCAACAAAAAACTCAGCATTAAAAAGCACCAACAAATTCAACAAAAACCTCAACAATGAAAAACACCAAAAAATTAAACAACAAACTCAACATTGAAAAACACCAACAAATTCAAAGGCAACCTCATCTTCGAAAAACACTAACAAACTCAACAACCTCAATATTGAAAAACACCAACAAATTCAACAACAACCACAATATTGAAAATCAGCGACAAATTCAACAACAAACTCAAAAATGAAAAACATCAAAAAGTTCAAAAACAACGACCTCAAGTATGAAAAACACCAAAAAATTCAACATCCACCTCAACATTGAAAAATAGCAGCAAATTCAACAACAACCTCAATTTTGAAAAACACCAACAATTTCAACTGCAACCTCAACTTTGAAAAATACAAAAAAGTTCAAAATAACCATTGATAACACCAATAATTTCAACAACAAATTCAATATTGAAAATCACCAACAAATTCAACAACAACCTCAACATTCAAAAACTGCAATAAATACAACAACAACCTCAACAATGAAAAACACCAAGAAATTCAACAACAATCCCAACATTCAAAAACACCAACAAATTCAACAACAACCTCAACATTGAAAATCACCAACAAATTCAACAAGAACCTCAACATTCAAAAACACCAACAAATTCAACAGCAACCTCAATTTTGAAAAACACCATCAAATTCAAACAACCTCAACATTGAAAAATAGCAGCAAATTCAAGAACAACCTCAACAATGAAAAACAACAAAAAATTCAACAGCAACAGCAACATTGAATAACAGCAAAAAATTTAACAACAACCTCAATATTGAAAATCACCAACAAATTCAACAACAAACTCAACATTGAAAAACATCAAAAAATTCAACAACAACATCAACATTCAAAAACAACAACAAATTCAACAAAAACCTCAACAATGAAAAACACCAAAATATTCAACAACAACCTCAATATTGAAAATCACCAACAAAGTCAACAACAACCTCAATATTGCAAAACACCAACAAATTCAACAACAACCTCAACAATGAAAAACCAAAAAATTCAACAACAACCTCAACAATGAAAAACACCAACAAATTCAACAAAAACCTCAACAATGAAAAACAGCAACAAATTCAACAACCTCAATATTGAAAAACACGAACAAATAGAACTGCGACCTCAACTTTGAAAAATATAAAAAGTTTAAAAAAAAACATTGATACCACCAATAAATTCCACAACAACCTCAATATTGAAAATCACCAACAAATTAAGCAGCAACCTCAACATTGAAAAACACCAAAAAATTCAAAAACAACCGCAACATTGAAAAACTCCAACAATTTCAACAACAACCTCAACAAGTAAAACACCGAACGATTCAACAACAAACTCATCTTTGAAAATCACCAACAAATGCAACAACAACCTCAACAATGAAAAACAGCAATAAATTCAACACAATGAAAAACACCGAAAAATTCAACAACAACCTCAACTTTGAAAAACACCAACAGATTCAAAAACCTCAACATTCATAAACACCAACAAATTCAACAACAACCTCAACAATGAAAAACACCAAAACATTCAACAACAACCTCAATATTGAAAATCACCAATAAATTCAACAACAACCTCAACATTGAAAAACATCAACAAATTCAACAACCTCAACATTAAAAAAGGAGCAGCAAATTCAACAACATCCTCAACAATCAAAAACATCAAAATATTCAACAGCAACCTCCACTTTGAATAACGCCCACAAATTCAACTGCAAGCTCAACTTTGAAAAATACTAAAAAGTTCAAAAAAAACTTTGATAACACCAATAAATTCAACAACAACCACAACATTGCAAAACACCAATACATTCAACTGCAACCACAACCTTGAAAAATACTAAAAAGTTCAAAAAAAACCATTGATAACACCAATAAATTCAACAACAACCTCAAAATTGCAAAACACCAACAAATTCAACAGCAACCTCAACAATGAAAAACGCCAACAAATTCAACAACAACCTCAACATTCAAAAACACCAACAAATTCAACAAAAACCTCAACAATGAAAAACACCAAAAAATTCAACAACAACCTCAACTTTGAAAAACATCAACAAATTCAACAACTTCAACATTGTAAAACACCAACAAATTCAAATGCAACCTCAACTTTGAAAAATACAAAAAAGTTCAAAAAAAAACCATTGGTAATACCAATATATTCGACAACAACCTCAATATTGAAAATCTCCAACAAATTCAACAACAAACTCAACAATGAATAACCTCAAAATATTCAACAACAACCTCAACAATGAAAAACACCAAAAAATTCAACAACAACCTCATCAATGAAAAGCACCAAAAAATTCAACAACAACCTCAATATTGAAAATCAGCAACAAATTCAACAACAACCTCAACAATGAAAATCACCAACAAATACAACAACAACCTCAACTTTGAAAAACATCAAAAAATCCAACAACAACCTCAACATTCAAAAACAGCAACAAATTCAACAAAAACCTCAACAATGAAAAACACCAAAAAATTCAACAACATCCTCAATATTGAAAATCACCAACAAAGTCAACAACAACCTCAACAATGAAAAATCCAAAATTTTTAACAACAACCTGAACTGTGAAATACACCAACAACTTCAACAACCTCGGCATTGAAAAACACCAACAAATTCAACTGCAACCTCAACCTTTAAAAGTACAAAAAATTTAAAAAAAAACCATTGAGAGCACAAATAAATTCAACAACAAAATCAACATTGAAAAACACCAACAAATTGAACAACCTCAACATTGAAAAACATCAAAATATTCAAAAACAAACTCATCATTGAAATTCACCAACAAATTCAACAACAACCTCAACAATGAAGAACATCAAAAAATTCAATAACAACCTCCACATTCAAAAACACCAACAAATTCAACAACTACCTGAACAATGAAAAGCACCAAAAAATTCAAAATCAACCTCAACTTTGAAGAAAACAATCACCAACAAATTCAACAACAACACCAACATTGAAAAACACCAAGAAATTCAAAAGCAACGTCAACTTTGAAAAATACCAACAAATTCAACTGCAACCTCGGCTTTGAAAAATACAAAACAGTTAAAAAAAAACCATTGATAACACCAATAAATTCAACAACAACCTCAATATTGAAAATCACCAACAAATTCAAAAACAACCTCAACAATGAAAAACACCAAAAAATTCAACATCAACCACAACATTGTAAAAGAGCAGCAAATTCAACAACAACCTCAACTTTGAAAAACACCAACAATTTCAACTGCAACCTCAACTTTGAAAAATACAAAAAAATTAAAAAAAAAACCATTTGTAACACCAATAATATCAACAACAAACTCAACATTGAAAATCGTCAACAAATTCAACAACAAACATTAAAAAATTCAACAACATCCTCAAGATTCAAAAACACCAACAAATTGAACAAAAACCTCAACAATGAAAAACAACAAAAAATTCAACAACAACATCAATATTGAAAATCATCAACAAATTTAAGAACAACCTCAACATTCAATAACACCAGCAAATTCAACAACAACCTCAACAAGGAAAAATACCAAAAAATTCAACAACAACCTCAACTTTGAAAAAGAGCAACAAATTCAACTGCAACCTCAACTTTGAAAAATACAAAAAAGTTCAATAAAATCCAATGATAACACCAATAAATTCATCAACAACCTCAATATTGAAAATCACCAACAAATTCATCAACACCCTCAGCAACGAATAACATCAAAATATTCAACAACAACAACCTCAACAACGAAAAGAACCAAAAAATTCAAAAACATCCTCAACATTGAAAAAATCCAACAATTTCAACAAAAACCTCAACAATGAAAAACACTAAAAAATGCAACAACAAACTCAACATTGAAAATCACCAACGAATTCAACAACAACCTCAACTTTGATAAACACCAAAAAATTCAACAACAACATCAACAACGAAACACACCAAAAAATTCAACAACAAACTCAACATTGAAAAAAATCAACAAATTCAACAACAAACTCAACAATGAAAAACATTAAAAAATTCAACAACCTCCTCAACATTCAAAAACACCAACAAATTGAACAAAAACCTCAACAATGAAAAACACCAAAAAATTCAACAACAACCTCAATATTGAAAATCATAACAAATTCATGAACAACCTCAACATTCAATAACACCAGCAAATTCAACAACAAGCTCAACAAAGAAAAATACCAAAACATCCAACAACAACCTCAACTTTGAAAAACACCAACAAATGCAACAAACACAACATTGAAAAACAGCCAAGACATCCGCAACTTTGAAAAATACAAAATGATTTTTATAAAAACATTGAATACACCAATAAATTCAACCACAACCTCAATATTGAAATTCACCAACAAATTCAACAACAACCTCATCATTGAAAAACACCAAAATATTCAACAACAAGCTCAACTTGAAAATCACCAACAAATTCAACAACAACCTCAAAAATAAAAAACACCAAAAAATTCAACAACAACCTCAACTTTGAAAAACACCAACAAATTAAACTGCAACCTCAACTTTGAAAAATACAAAAAAGTTCAAAAGAAAACCATTGATAACACCAATAAATTCAACAACAACCTCAACATTGAAAATCAACAAAATAGTCAACAACAACCTCAACATTGCAAAACACCAACATATTCATCAACAACTTCAACAATGAAAAACACCAAAAAAATCAACAACAACCTCAACATTGAAAAACTCCAACAATTTCAACAAAAACCACAACACTGAAAAACAACAAAAAATTTCAACAACAAAGTCAACATTGAAAATAACCAACAAAGTCAACAACAACCTCAACATTGCAAAACACCAACATTTTCAACAACAACCTCAACAATGAAAAACACCAAAAAATTCAACAACAGCCTGAACATTCAAAAACACCAACAAATTCAACTGCAACCTCAACTTTGAAAAATACAAAAAACTTCAAAAAAAGCATTGATAACACCAATAAATTCAAAAACAACCTCAATACTGAAAATCACCAACAAAGTCAACAACAACCTCAACATTGCAAAACACCAACAGATTCAACAACAACCTCAACAATGAAAAACAACAAAAAATTCAACAACAACCTCAACAATGAAAAACAACAAATAATTCAACAACCACAACTTGAAATACAGCAGCAAATTCAACAACCTCGACATTGAAAAACACCAACAAATAAAACTGCAACCTCAACTTTGAAAAATACAAAAAAGTTCAAAAAAAAAACCATTGATAACACCAATGAATTCAACAAAAAACTCAATATTGAAAAATACAAAAAAGGTCAAAAATGACCATTGATAACACCAATAAATTCCACAACAACCTCAATATTGAAAATCACCAACAAATTGAACAACCTCAACAATGAGTAACATCAAAAAATTCAACAATAACGACCTCAACAATGAAATACAGCAAAAAATTGAACAACAACGTCAACATTGAAACACTCCAACAATTTCAACAACAACCTGAACAATGAACAACACCAACAAATTCAACAAAAACCTCAGCAATGAAAGACACCAAAAAAGTCAACAACATCCTCAACTTGGAAAAACACCAACAGATTCAACCACCTCAACATTGAAAAACACCAAAATATTCAACAAAAACCACGACTTTGAAAAACACCAACAAATTCAACTGCAACCTCAACTTTGAAAAATACAAAAAAATTCAAAAAAAAACGATTGATAACATCAATAAATTCAACAACAACATCAATAGTGAAAATCACCAAGAAAGTCAACAACAACCTCAACATTCAAAAACACCAACACATTCAACAACAACCTCAGCAATGAGAAACACCAACAAATTCAACTGCAACCTCAACTTTGAAAAATACAAAAAAGTTCAAAATAAAACCATTGATAACACCAATAAATTCAACAACAACCTCAATATTGAATATCACCAACAAATTCAACGACAACCTCAACTTTGAAAAACACCAACAACTTGAACAACCTCAACTTTGAAAAATAGCAGCACATTCAACTGCAACTTCAACTTTGAAAAATACAGTAAAGTTCAAATAAAAAACATTGATAACACCAATAAATTCAACAACAACCTCAATCTTGAAATACACCAACAAATTCAACAACAACCTCAACTTTGAAAAACACCAACAACTTCAACAACCTCAACATTGAAAAATAGCAGCAAATTCAACAACAACCTCAAAAATGAAAAACACCAACAAATTCAACAACAACCTCAACTTTGAAAAACACCAACAAATTAAACTGCAACCTCAACTTTGAAAAATAAAAAAAAGTTCAAAAGAAAACCATTGATAACACCAACAAAGTCAACAACAACTTCAACATTGCAAAACACCAACATATTCATCAACAACCTCAACAATGAAAAACACCAAAAAATTCAACAACAACCTCAACATTGAAAAACTCCAACAATTTCAACAAAAACCTCAACGATGAAAAACACCAAAAAATTCAACAACAAACTCAACATTGAAAATCCCCAACAAATTCAACAACAACCTCAAAAATAAAAAACACCAAAAAATTCAACAACAACTTCAACTTTGAAAAACACCAACAAATTAAACTGCAACCTCAACTTTGAAAAATACAAAATAGTTCAAAAGAAAACCATTGATAACACCAATAAATTCAACAACAACCTCAATATTGAAAATAACCAACAAAGTCATCAACAACCTCAACATTGCAGAACACCAACATATTCAACAACAACCTCAACAATGAAAAACACCAAAAAATTCAACAACAGCCTCAACATTCAAAAACACCAACAAATTCAACAAAAACCTCAACAATGAAAAACACCAAAAAATTCAACAACAACCTCAAATTTGAAAAACACCAACTAATTCAACAACGTCAACATTGAAATACACCAACAAATTCAACTGCAACCTCAACTTTGAAAAATACAAAAAACTTCAAAAAAAAGCATTGATAACTCCAATAAATTCAAAAACAACCTCAATATTGAAAATCACCAACAAAGTCAACAACAACCTCAACATTGCAAAACACCAACAGAATCACCAACAACCTCAACAATGAAAAACAACAAAAAATTGAACAACAACCTCAACATTCAAAAACACCAACAAATTCAACAACAACCTCAACAATGAAAAACACCAAAAAATTCAAAAACCACAACTTGAAATACAACAACAAATTCAACAACCTCGACATTGAAAAACACCAACAAATAAAACTGCAACCTTAACTTTGAAAAATACAAAAAAGTTAAAAAAAAAACCATTGATAACACCAATAAATTCAACAACAACCTCAATATTGAAAATCACCAACAAATTGAACAACCTCAACAATGAGTAACATCAAAAAATTCAACAATAACGACCTCAACAATGAAATACAGCAAAAAATTGAACAACAACGTCAACATTGAAACACTCCAACAATTTCAACAACAACCTGAACAATGAAAAACACCAACAAATTCAACAAAAACCTCAGCAATGAAAGACACCAAAAAAGTCAACAACATCCTCAACTTGGAAAAACACCAACAGATTCAACCACCTCAACATTGAAAAACACCAAAATATTCAACAACAACCACGACTTTGAAAAACACCAACAAATTCAACTGCAACCTCAACTTTGAAAAATACAAAAAAATTCAAAAAAAACGATTGATAACATCAATAAATTCAACAACAACATCAATAGTGAAAATCACCAAGAAAGTCAACAACAACCTCAACATACAAAAACACCAACACATTCAACAACAACCTCAGCAATGAGAAACACCAACAAATTCAACTGCAACCTCAACTTTGAAAAATACAAAAAAGTTCAAAATAAAACCATTGATAACACCAATAAAATTCAACAACAACCTCAATATTGAATATCACCAACAAATTCAACGACAACCTCAACTTTGAAAAACACCAACAACTTGAACAACCTCAACTTTGAAAAATAGCAGCACATTCAACTGCAACTTCAACTTTGAAAAATACAGTAAAGTTCAAAAAAAACATTGATAACACCAATAAATTCAACAACAACCTCAATCTTGAAATACACCAACAAATTCAACAACAACCTCAACTTTGAAAAACACCAACAACTTCAACAACCTCAACATTGAAAAATAGCAGCAAATTCAACAACAACCTCAAAAATGAAAAACATTCAAAAAATTCAACAACAACCTCAACTTTGAAAAACACCAACAAATTTAAAAACAACCTCAAAAATAAAAAACACCAACAAATTCAACAACAACCTCAACTTTGAAAAACACCAACAAATTAAACTGCAACCTCAACTTTGAAAAATAAAAAAAAGTTCAAAAGAAAACCATTGATAACACCAACAAAGTCAACAACAACCTCAACATTGCAAAACACCAACATATTCATCAACAACCTCAACAATGAAAAACACCAAAAAATTCAACAACAACCTCAACATTGAAAAACTCCAACAATTTCAACAAAAACCTCAACAATGAAAAACACCAAAAAATTCAACAACAAACTCAACATTGAAAATCCCCAACAAATTCAACAACAACCTCAAAAATAAAAAACACCAAAAAATTCAACAACAACTTCAACTTTGAAAAACACCAACAAATTAAACTGCAACCTCAACTTTGAAAAATACAAAATAGTTCAAAAGAAAACCATTGATAACACCAATAAATTCAACAACAACCTCAATATTGAAAATAACCAACAAAGTCATCAACAACCTCAACATTGCAGAACACCAACATATTCAACAACAACCTCAACAATGAAAAACACCAAAAAATTCAACAACAGCCTCAACATTCAAAAACACCAACAAATTCAACAAAAACCTCAACAATGAAAAACACCAAAAAATTCAACAGCAACCTCAAATTTGAAAAACACCAACACATTCAACAACGTCAACATTGAAATACACCAACAAATTCAACTGCAACCTCAACTTTGAAAAATACAAAAAACTTCAAAAAAAAGCATTGATAACTCCAATAAATTCAAAAACAACCTCAATATTGAAAATCACCAACAAAGTCAACAACAACCTCAACATTGCAAAACACCAACAGAATCACCAACAACCTCAACAATGAAAAACAACAAAAAATTGAACAACAACCTCAACATTCAAAAACACCAACAAATTCAACAACCTCGACATTGAAAAACACCAACAAATAAAACTGCAACCTCAACTTTGAAAAATACAAAAAAGTTCAAAAAAAAACCATTGATAACACCAATAAATTCAACAACAACCTCAATATTGAAAATCACCAAAAAATTGAACAACAAACTCAACATTGAAAATCAACAACAAATTCAACAAAAACCTCAACAATGAAAAACACCAAAAAAGTCAACAACAACCTCAACAATGAAAAACACCAAAAAATTGAACAACAAACTCAACATTGAAAATCACCAACAAATTCAACTGCAACCTCAACATTGAAAAATACAAAAAAGGTCAAAAATGACCATTGATTACACCAATAAATTCAACAACACCCTCAATATTGAAAATCACCAACAAATTGAACAAAAACCTCAACAACGAGTAACATCAAAAAATTCAACAACAACGACCTCAACAATGAAAAACAGCAAAAAATTGAACAACAAAGTCAACATTGAAAATCACGAACAATTTCAACAACAACCTCAAAAACAAAAAACACCCAAAAAATTCAACATCAACCTCAACTTTGAAAAATACCAACCAATTAAACTGCAACCTCAACTTTGAAAAATACAAAAAAGTTCAAAAGAAAACCATTGATAACACCAATAAATTCAACATCAACCTCAATATTGAAAATAACCAACAAAGTCAACAACAACCTCAACATTGCAAAACACCAACATATTCAACAACAACCTCAACAATGAAAAACACCAAAAAATTCAACAACAGCCTCAACATTGCAAAACACCAACAAATTCAACTGCAACCTCATCATTGAAAAATACAAAAAATTTCAAAAAAAGTCATTGATAACACCAATAAATTCAACAGCAACCTCAATATTGAAAATCACCGACAAATTCAACAAAAACCTCAACAATGAAAAACACCCAAAAATTCAAAAACAAACTGAACATTGAAAGACTCAAACAATTTCAACAACAACATCAACAATGAAAAACACCAAAAAATTCAACAACAAACTCAACATTGAAAATCACCAACAAATTCAACAACAACCTCAAAAATAAAAAACACCAAAAAATTCAACAACAACCTCAACTTTGAAAAACACCAACCAATTAAACTGCAACCTCAACTTTGAAAAATACAAAAAAGTTCAAAAGAAAACCATTGATAACACCAATAAATTAAACAACAACCTCAATATTGAAAATAACCAACAAAGTCAACAACAACCTCAACATTGCAAAACACCAACATATTCAACAACAACCTCAACAATGAAAAACACCAAAAAATTCAACAACAACCTCAACTTTGAGAAACACCAACACATTCAACAACGTCAACATTGAAATACACCAACAAATTCAACTGCAACCTCAACTTTGAAAAATACAAAAAACTTCAAAAAAAGCATTGATAACACCAATAAATTCAAAAACAACCTCAATATTGAAAATCACCAACAAAGTCAACAACAACCTCAACATTGCAAAACACCAACAGATTCACAACAACCTCAACAATGAAAAACAACAAAAAATTCAACAACCACAACTTGAAATACAAC